>NC_060140.1:558437402-558743652 GCF_021461385.2 Schistocerca piceifrons
TTTACGATCGTGCTGCCTTGCGACCGACGGCTTTCGAAATCCAAGAGTGGATTTTTGAGGATCTGAAATTGCCAGAAGATATAGTCGACACGTTGCAGTTGGACTTTGTGCAGTACTCGTTATTTATCAAATGTATTTCGAGTGACACTTATGAGAAATTCGTTGAGGAGCATGCTGGTGTGAGACCATTTCGTCATAATGATGGCAGTATTAGCAATGTCCAAATCGTGCCTTCGGGATACGGAGTGAGAACCGTCAGGGTATTTAATGTGCCACCTGAGTGCCCTGATGACCTGATAGCCCGTTCTCTGTCACTGTACGGCGTTGTTTTGTCAGTTACCAATGAAAAATGGTCGAGTGCATATCGCTACTAAGCTAACGGCGGGGTGCGAAGTGTACGTGTGTACTTAAAATAGCATATACCTTCGTATGTTGCCATTGGCGGCTGTCGCGCACAGATAACTTACATTGGACAACCCCCTACCTGTTCGATCTGCCATTCAACAGAACGTCTGCGGATGAACTGTATACGTCGACGTCCATTTCAACTTCCACGGGAACGTCCTGCAGACGGTAGTGAAAAGCTTGTTCCGCTATTGAGTGAGGTAGTCGCGGGGACGGTACCACCACCTCGGCAGCCGGAACGTGTTAGCGAGGCGGAGATGCCAGTTCGGGTGGAATGCAGTGCCCAAGACATTTGCGGTAGGACGGACGTCGATCCGGCACCGTCATTCTCACCGGGGCAGTTACCACTGGATAACAACGATGCGCCAGCCACCTCTGAAACTAAGCCGTGTGAGATACAGGAGCGGGTGCAGATCAGTTTGCCTGAACCGCCCCTATCGGTAGAGACTGCAGCAGAAACGAAGAAAGGCCGCCGAAGGAGAAGCAAAGGGAATAGTAGCAAAGAGGAAAAGTCGGATGATTTGAGACCCGTACACATGTCAGAAAGTGGCAGCGAGACTGAACCTCAATCTTCTTGCTCCGTGCTCTGCGAGGACACCGCGAGGCAAGAACGCATTCGTGAACAGACCAAACACCTGAAGGCACTACTGAGCGCTGAGAGGGAACAGAGCACCGTAACGGCTAAGAGGAAGAGCGAACAGAGTAGCGAACAGCTGCAGCAGCGCTCCCGCAGGAACTCGATGACGTCAGTCGCAGCCCCGCGTGGTGGTCAGGCGGATGCGACCACGTTGACAGACTCAGCCGGCGGTGGCGGGCAGGGCGGCGCGCGCACCGCGAAGCACCCCGACAGCAATGAGCCGTGGTGGCAGCAGGACGAGGAGATGCAGCAGTAGCTGCTCTCGCGCATGACCAATTCGCTGCGACATTTCCACTCTCTGAGTACTCCAGACGTTCCCAACGAGTTTGATTCAAAGACGTCGAGAAGGACGATCCAACACAGAGCTCATTGTCATCTGAACCATCATGTGCGATAGCCAAACCTACAACGTTACCACACTTAACGTCAATAGAATTCAAAGTGCGGGAAACTCCGTTCGCTAACTGATTTCTTGTATGGTACCAGCGTTGACATTGCCCTCGTGCAGGAGGTTGTCACAGTCTTAGAAGTGCCCGGTTACGTTCTCATTGATAACATCAATCTCCAGGATGCTGTAGGCACTGCCATACTTCTGCGCGACGGTATACCATTTACGGATGTGCAGCGGCTGCCTAGTGGTCGTGGCATTTCTCTTCGAGTGAATGGTGTGCAGATTGTTAACGTGTACGCTCCCTCAGGTAGCACTCATAAGAGAGATCGCTCAACATTTTATAAAAACGAGGTTCCCATTCTTCTTAGCGCTTATCGTGCACATCTCTTCCTCAGTGGTGACTTCAATTGTGTGCTTCATGACAGAGACCAAACTCCTAACACGAACAGATGTATCGATCTCGAACATTTAATTCATGGCATGCGTCTTCACGATACATGGCAACAACTGCACGGTGAACGGGTAGCGTACACCTTCGTAACCAGTCATTCTGCTAGTCGGCTGGATAGGATCTATGTGTCCGAGGCCCTCCAGCGACACGCTGTGAACTGTGACATAGCTCCTGTCAACATCTCCGACCATTGTGCGTATCAGTGTTACCTTAACCTACACCGCCAGCAAATATACCGCGGGAAAGGCTACTGGAAATTGAATGTCAGCCTTCTGCAGGATGCCCAACTTGAAGAGGAGGTGAACATAAAGTGGCAACAGCTCCAGCGGCAACGACGTCGTTACGATAGCGCTCTCCAGTGGTGGACTCAGTGTGCTAAGCCTAAATTACGCCTCACCCTCATGAGTTACGCCCGACAAAAAAGCTTTTGGCAGAAACAGACTATTGAGTTTTATTATCGCTGTTTGAGAGAACTGTACAGTCGCGCTAACAATCCTTCTGGCGATATCGACATAAAGATCAAACGATATAAAGCGAAAATCACGGCGATACAACGCCAACGAATGCAAGGCATCATCGTGCGAGCCCACCCCAAGGACGTTGCCGCCGAAGAACGGGCCTCTCTGTACCACATCCTGAGAACGACGAAACGGTGTAAAGCCATGTTTATTGAAGCCGTCGTTGATGACGCGGAGAATGCCATCACGAAGCAACGTGACATCATCTCGCACGTCTACGACTATTATAGTCAACTTTACAAGAAGCAAGCCATTGATGAACACTCGTGCGACGATTTTCTTAGGACCTTGAGCTGTCGCTTGTCGCAACAGGATACTGCAAATCTGGAATCTCTTTTCACAGAGGACGAAATCCGACTGGCGGTCCACAGTGCAAAGAAAGGGAAGTCACCAGGACCCGACAGTCTCAGCGCTGAGTTTTACCAGCGTTACTGGAACCTCCTCGGTCCGACACTCCTCGAGATAGCGAATGAACTCTGGCACCTGGAAGTTATACCCAAGGCATTTAAGGAAGGTATCATCCTGCCCTTACCGAAAAAAGGGAACAGCAGGAAGGTTGAAAACATGCGATCCATCACACTTCTGAATGCCGATTTCAAAATCATCACCCGATCGATTAAGCTAAGGATGCAATCCGTTATGTACAAGGTTTTGAGCAGTTACCAGTACAGTGCAGTGCAAGGCCGAAGTGCAATCTCAGCAGCGTGCGATTTGAGGGACATCATCTGTTCGTATGCTGAAACCAAAGGACAGGGCGCTCTGATCTTTCTAGATTTTGAGAAGGCTTATGACCGTGTACGTCATGACTTCCTCTTTAAAAGCGTGAAGAAACTAGGTTTTGGACTTCATCTCATAGAATTAATTCGCAAACTTACTACAAACGCCTCTTCACGGATTCTCATTAATGGCCATTTTACAAAAGAAGTTTCCATTGAGCAATCCGTCCGCCAAGGATGTCCTCTGTCAATGATTTTGTACGCCATTGCAGTGGAGCCGCTACTAAACAACTTGGCGCATAGCGGGATCGGACTTAGCGTCGAGTCTGTCACTATCCCATGCATTGCGTATGCTGACGATGTATGCGTAACTGTGTCATCATCGCAACAACTTCTGTCAGGGGAATCTCTTTTACAAACATTCACGTTTCTTTCAGGAGCAATACCCAATAGAACTAAAACCACAGCTTTGCAGATCGGTGGTGGTATCGGAGACATATCCCATGTTACCTGGTGCAAGGTCAAGGATTCTCACATAACCCTCGGTGTTACTTTTGAGGCCAAACCAGACAAATTCCTGACGAAGAACTGGTCACACATGCTTAATAAATTACGTGCTGCTATGATACTTCACTCCGACCGTGACTTGAACATACTACAGAAAGTTCAGACCATCGAGATCGCCATTACGAGCAAGATGACTTATTTGGCGCAAATTCTTCCAATCTCCGACCATCTAGCCAAGAGTATACAACAAGCGTTATGTTGGTTTCTTTTTAGGGGGCACATTTTCAAAGTTCAATTCGATACCGTAACCTTACCTTCTTTCAAAGGTGGCCTTAACCTCATTAAAGTACACAAAAAATGTGTCACCCTGCTCCTAAATCGCATCAGGAAGAGTTCCGTACCCGGAGGACCAGTATCATCACACACCTCATTCAGCGGTGGAAGCCTCATAGCCTTGACCCACCCGTTAATATCGTCGGCAATCCACTTTCTTACCGACATGTGCGACTGTACTACATGGAAATGAGCTACATTCGACACAACATCGTCGATAACGGAAGCCTGACGAACAGGAAGCTTTATGGCCTTCTCACGACAGCAAACCACAGGAATCGTCTCGAAGAAAAGCATCCACATACACATTGGAGTATAGTATGGCGGAATGTGCACAGCGACGTGTTACCGTTACGCGTCATAGCCGACTGGTATCTAACAGTCAACGATAAAGTAGCAACGAATGAAAAGCTACATAAAATTGGCCTTCATCCAACGGCCAACTGTGACGCATGCGGAAGGGTCGATACGCTTCTTCATAGGTTCACGTGCGGACATGCAGAAGAAATTACTACATTTCTTCGTCAACGATTGTCGGTGATAGACCGTACGACGCCCTGTGGTGTAGATCTATTAGAGATCATTCAGCCACAAAAACTGAGATATCCAAGAGCAAAAAAAACAACGCTGCAACGTGGATCATGGGCCACACAGCATCGTTTATTATGCAGAATAGGCATGCTACTTTCCTCGACTATTATTCTTACATAGAAATTGAACACTTTAAAATGAGACAACACTGTGACTACAGGAGGATATTTGGAAATATGCTGAACATCATAATTAACGGTTAAATGCTTCAAATACAATATCTCGGATCGCAGAGGTTGCCAGTGACCTGTATGTATGAATCCCATTTGCTTCCTGGGACTTTAGTACTTGTCGGAATTTTACGATACTATTCAGATGCTCACCAATGCAGAAGGCATTTTTTCTTTCCCATTCACTTTCACATTTCCCTACTCTCGCAAAGCGAGCGGAGCAACCTTCCTACAATTATGAAGTGATAGTCTTTTGTGCACCATAAAAATATCTGTTTACTAATTGGCCAAAAAAAAAAAAACAAAAAAAAAAAAACCTCAAGAAGACATTTCATTTCTTATATTGCGCTACGGCAGCCTAGCAATGACATACACTTTGTTCATTCTATTCTTATTACAAATTGGCGCAAATGTTTAAAAAAATAAATAAAATAAAAAAAACCTCAAGAAGACATTTCATTTCTTATATTGCGCTACGGCAGCCTAGCAATGATATACACTTTGTTCATTCTATTCTTATTACCAATTGGCGCAAATGTTAAAAAAAATGGTGTACGGATAACGCCTAGACAAAAAAAAAGCGGATAGAGCGTCTGCAAAAAATAAAAATGGTCTCGGTTCGATTCCAACATCGGTCAATGATTTTAGATAGGGAGAAAAAAAAAATCGGTAGAGCGCTAGACCTTCAACCAAAGGGTCCCGGGTTCAAGCCCCCGTCCAGGCGAAAATTAATACACTGTCGTAACGGCTAATGTGCTGGCAACGAAAGCGCTACAGAAACGAGTGAGGCCATGTCGTGTCGTGTTGTGTTCTGCCATCAGATTGCTTGTAAAGGAGCAGTTGCACTTGTCGAGACGCTCCTCTGCGACCGGCAGTCGTGGCCGAGTGGTTAAGGCGTCTGACTAGAAATCAGATTCCCTCGGGGAGCGTAGGTTCGAGTCCTACCGACTGCGTTCCTTTTTTTGTGTCAAGAGGTGAAGAACATCTCCAACGGAACCGTGAAATGAGCGAATACGTGGGAAACACTGCATTCGAGACGCTTGTAAATTTTACAATTGTCCAGTGAGAGTCGACAAAACACGTAGCTCCTCTGCTGTAACATATGAGACGTACAAACTGCTGCAATTTGACTTTACATCGTGTGTCAGCTTTCTTCGATAGTCTGTTACGAGCCTAGCGTGATGAGTTTATAGACAGCAGTCAGACGACGTTTAAATAGTAACAGCTCCACGCAACGATTACCCAAAAGTAAGGGACATGAGGCAATGTTGCAGTATGCGTAGTGGGAGGGGTGATCACGTAATGTGAGCCCGGATAGCTCAGTCGGTAGAGCATTAGGCTTTTAACTTAAGGGTCCAGGGTTCAAGTCCCTGTTCAGGCGGAATTTTTAATACTTTGGTAGCCGCACGTCTAGTAGCGGTGTAAGCACTACGGAAAAGAATGCAGGTACGCCGTTTCCTGGCACTGCAGTGCTTTAAACGGTACCAGTTGCATGTGTCGGGAGGGTCTTGCGCTACTGGCAGTCGTGGCCGAGTGGTTAAGGCGTCTGACTCGAAATCAGATTCCCTCTGGGAGCGTAGGTTCGAATCCTACCGGCTGCGTGCGATTTTGCGTAAAGACGAGCAGAAATTTTCGCACACATGTGACATGCGTGGGTGAAAGCGGATCCAAACCAGTGACACCATTCTCAACAAGACGGAAATTTATTTTTTAAGAATACTGTTTCGCGACGGCCGCTGCCTGTTGTGGCTACCGATTCACCTCGCACGGACGCTAGTACTGCAGAAAGCAGTCGCAGGCCCACGAACGCGCCCCCGTCATTTTGTCGCGCCGTCGCCGTGTTTGTGAGTACACAGATGTGCTTGAAAGTGTTGGACAGAGCGAGCATTCATTTCTGTCTAAGAAGCGCAATTCAGTTCATTCGAGTGTGGCAAAAGCAGTGGTGCAGCGTTTCTTTTCTTAAGATCTCGCAGCTGATTGCAAGTATGTCCATCGTTTAAGACGACACAAAACTAGCGTCAGCGGTAAGTCGGTGAAGTCGCCATTGGAGCCAGAAGCCAGGAATTACGACACGCGAATCACTCGCACACCATGCAGCATGTACTACAACGCTCGACTGAGGGACATCATTCTGGCTCTAGCTGCCGATGCGTACGGACGTGCCACCGTTTGCTGCGCGTAGTCAGTGCTTGGCCCATGCTTACATTGCGTTTCGGTGTCTTTGCATTTTGTGATTTTCTTCGTGTGTAACTTGTGTTTCTTCTGCCTACTGTGTTCTGTTTTTGTGTTTTCTACCGACGATTATTTATCGTTTGTGGAGTTTTCGTTAATTACCGGAATCTCCCTTTGATTACCGCATACCATGGCTACAACAGTGAGGAAGAATACGCTGGTTTTTGCTTTCGCCAAGGAAACACGACGTGTTCAGCCCACTGCTCTGGAAATTCATGATTGGCTTGATCAGGTACTTGGCATTAATTCTGATATGGTGCATACCACTCAGCTAGATACTGACAACTACTGTGTTTTCGTAAAATTTTTGAGCCCCGTTTCGGTAGATAAAATTATTGGAAAATTCGGGTATCATGTAGAATTTTTGCATAGAGACGGCACTACAAGTAAAGTGGCTATCAGGAGAGCTGATGCTCTTTATAGATCTGTGCGGGTGTTAAATTTACCTATCGAGATTGATAATGAGAAAATCAAGGTTGCTCTTTCTCAGTATGGTGAGGTTAAGGATATATTTAACGAACGTCGGTCGAAGCAATTTAAAATTCAGAGCTTCAATGGTATTCGTTCGGTAGAGATGGAAGTAAAGACGAATATCCCATCTCATATAACTGTTGACGGGCATAAAGCACACGTGATTTATACTGGTCAAACCCCTACGTGCCATATATGCAATGAATCGGGTCATTTAAGGCAGGACTGTCCCCGTCGTGTTTTTGTACTAAAAACAAATTTAGTCCAACGCCGCAAGATGACCTTGAGCGAAGTTTTGGCAACTGATAATACAGCCAAACAGGGTGAGGGTTCGGATCCTGTACCTAGTTCTGGAAATATTGCTGTTGATGGTAGTGATTTTCCACCCCTGGTAACACGCTTCAGTTGTGATTCCTCTGCCCGAGAGTTGGACGTACTAAACAAGAAACGACCACTTGAACATACAGATGATCATTCCGATGATGAAATCTCCCGACAATCTCCTGCTGTACGTAAACAGAAAGCTAGCGATGAAAATCTGCCTGTGCCCCAAGACGAAATGCAAGTGGATTTAATTACAGTTTCTGATACATCTCGCTCATTGCCAGAAAATTAAACGGCAGCTGCCGACAGCGAGAAAGTAGAAGTTCCTCAGGCAGTGACTACTTGCCCAGCTGTAAACAGTGATAATCAGCTGTTTACAGACGGGAAGTTCGCAGAAGCGGTAGAACAACAACACCGCGACACCGCAACAGCACAGCAACCGGCACCAGAGTGTAAACAAGAGGAAGTGTTTACTTCTGAACCGGACAATAAGCAAACACCGTCGCAAACATCACAACAAACGAAGGTAGCATGTAAACAGCAGGCGGTGTTTACAAACCAGATCTCTCGAGACACTGTTGCTGAAGCGGCCACGCCGAGTGCTGCCACAACAAAATCAGGTCAGGGTTTTCAGGGCGTCCACCGCCATACGCTAAAACCACAACCGAATGTTACTGTTTCTCGCACCCCAGCCAAACAAAAAGCCAAAAAGTCAGATGTAAAATCGCAGAAAAATATACGATATGACATTGTCCGAGAAGGTGCTCCAGCTGAGCCTCCTGATACACTCAATGTCGAACAGCCCCTCAGTACTAAGATACGGGATGACAATGGAAGACAAGCTAATGTTTAGCAACCGTGTTACGAGGAATAATGCAGAATTCTAAACGACTGATGCAAGCATACTCTATCACAACGATAAATATAAATAAAATTCGAACCTCATTAAAGCTAGCTGCTCTCAAGGAATTTTTGTATGACTCTGGAACCGATATCGCGTTGCTACAGGAGGTTGTAACGACGTCACTTGCAATACCAGGATACACCGCCATTGTTAACGTATCTTGTGAAACACATACAGGAACAGCGTTTCTGCTCAGGGAAGGATTTCCCGTGTCTCAAGTAGAGCGTTTGGAATCTGGAAGGGCCATTAGTATAAACGTTTTAGGTACCACATTGATTAACTTATATGCGCCCTCAGGAAATAGTAATAGACAGGACAGGGCAGCATTTTATAAAGAGGAAATTATATATTTATTACGTCGAAACCCAAACAGTTTTATAATGGGCGGTGATTTTAACTGTGTGTTAAATCGTAAAGATCGACAACGTTGGAACTTGAACGCCTAGTAACCGACTTAAAACTTAAGGACGCATGGGAATTAAAATATCCAACGAATGTTGAATATACGTATATAACACAGACTTCGCGCAGTAGAATAGACAGAATTTATGTTTTGCAGAACTTAGAACGATGTCTACTCAATTCAGAGATCGTACCTGTCTATTTTAGTGACCACTGCAGTATGAAGGCGTGCATTAATTTAGCTCCATAGCCGATTCAGATTTTTAGGAACCAGTGGCATCTAAATGTCTCTCTCTTAAAAGAGCAAGATTTGGCATAAGCAGTATCGGAAGCGTGGACCTTATGTCTGCGATCGATGGACAGGCACCCCACAGTATTAGATTGGTGGATTAAGCTTGCAAAACCGAGACTGAGAAAAGTGTGTATCAGATACAGCAGAGAAAGAGCGCGGGAGTTAAAAAACAGTATGGAATTTTATTACAGTTTGTTGCGGGACCTCTATGAACAGGCAAACGTGTCAACCATTAGATTACACGACATCAAACACACCAAAGCGAAATTACTCGCCTTTAAAAGACAACAGATGGAAGGCTTAAAACTGAAGTCCAAGGCGAAGTCGGTGGTAGAGGATGAAACAACATCCTTATATCATCTGCTTCGGCATGCAAAGAATAGGCGACGAACTGTCATTAGTGAAATTAAAACATCCAATGGAACAACACTAACGTCTCAGAAGGAGATTCTCAATGCAGTATACCAATACTACCAAGCATTATATTCTTCCAGCCCACCTCACGAGGGGTCTCTGCGAGAGGTTCTCAGTGTTTTATCCCCACAATTGACGATTTCTGAAAACGACGAAATCCTTTCTGAAGTCAGTAACGAAGAGGTTCGTGAGATAATAACCTAGTCCCCGTTAAATAAATCTGCTGGACCCGACGGACTGCCTGTAGAATTTTACTTAAAATTCTGGTTTTTAATTGGTGACACTTTTACATGCATTGTCAATGAGATTTTTAACGAGCAGACGGTAGCTGAAGATTTTAAAGATAGCGAAATTGTACTTATACCGAAAAACAAAGGGACGAAAAGTTTAAACAATTACCGCCCTATTTCACTTTTAAACTCTGTCTACAAAATAGTATGTCGGATTTTAAAAAAGAGACTTTCCCCTCTGACCGACAAATTAATTAGTCAACATCAGTCATGTGCAGCAAATAGAAGTATTTTTAATACCATTTCTGAATATAGAGACATCATCGCCTTAGCATCAATTTCCAATATCAAATGTGCTCTACTCTTTATAGATTTTAATAAGGCTTTCGACTCGGTGAATCACCGTTTCCTGTTTGAGGTACTGACAAAAATGGGATTCGTCCACAAAACTGTTAATGTTATAAAAAACATTGCTACTGGTCTGCACGCTAAATTAGCCGTCAACTGTCAGTTGACGCGGCAAATTCAAATAAGCCGCGGCATCCCACAGGGAAGTCCCTTATCTATGTTTTTGTTTGTTGTGTCGTTAGAGCCCTTTTTACGAAGTGTTTATGAAAGGTTGAAGGGCATAACTATAACTGGCAGGAAAACTGTAGTGAGAGCCTATGCTGACGATGTTGGTGTCGTCATAAGAGGGCAAGATGATGTAATTCGACTAGGGGCCATTCTTCAAAACTACTGCCGCGCATCGGGTGCGACAAAGAACGAAAATAAAAGTACAATCTTGGGAATGCGGGGTCTTGAATGGATACACATCGATTGGGCGAAGTCAGTTACCACCCATAAAACCCTGGGAACAATTCTGACGGCATGTCCCATGAGGATGACAGCCCTCAACTGGAAAGAGGTTTCAACAAAGATTCAAGGGGGACTCATTGAGAACTCACGACTTATGAACCAGGTTCAGAGGGTCAAGTTCATTAACTTATGCATTCTCTCAAAGGCATTCTATATGGCACAAGTTTTTCCCTTGCCAAAGTTGATAGCTCAGAAAATAATGTCGAGAGTTGCAAATTTCTTATGGAAGGGGGAAATCTACAGGGTTAACCTGAAAACTGCGACCTTACATCCTAGAAATGGAGGCCTCGGACTGGTGGATATACGCAATAAAGCTTCTGCGCTTTTCATAAAACGGTCTTTAAACATATTTCACGCCAACCCAGGCAGCATTACTACACAATTGTTTCAATGTGTCCAACCAGAAAGCCTTCAGCCACCGGCAGACGTACAAAAGATTAACCCCCGACTGCGATACGTTAGGATCTTGTACACAGAATTGAGCTATGTTCACGAGAAACTCAGAACTTCACTGCGCATTACAGCCCGAGATATCATGAGAGAAAGACAACAATACGAAGGCCAAAATAAAATTGCCACGAAGTATATGAATTACAACTGGGATGCAATTTGGGAGAATATTAGTTTTAACGGGCTCAATTCACATGTGGTAACGGCATGGTACAAAGCCGTCAATGATATTGTCAGCACCAACGAACGGCTTTATAAAATTGGGAAAGCTGAAACCCCCTTATGTCAGACATGTAAATTGGTTGACACCGCGATTCATAGATTCACGTGTGGTGGAAATTTCAACAATTGGATTTGGCTCAGGAAAAGTCTTGCACTACTGCAACGAACGTCACCCAATTCCATTACTCCTATGTTTTTCAGACCTGAAATCAAGTATTACCCCAAAACCAAAAACAATGCAATACACTGGTTAATGGGACAGTTTGTCCATTACATTATCAATAAAATAGGTGATGACGATGAAACGGCATTCAAGCTTTTTATGAAAATGGAGTACAGTAAAGTGAAGCACTATGCAGACCACAGGAAAATGTATGGAAACATGTTGATCATTTTATTCGAAAGAATAGCTGTTGGTTAAAAAGCACAGTCTAACACTAAAGTTACTATTTTAGGGGTACTTAAGGAATGAAGTATGAGATCTATGTTCAAGATGAAGGAACTGCCTCTTCTTTTATCCATATCTGTTATGTCGGTCCCCCCCAAAATGTGTCTCATAAATGCTCGATGTATATTGCGGTAAAATAACATGTTTCCTACTCGAATGACTGTTGAATGATAACTCGAATGACAACCTTCCAAAGAGATCTCCACCCAGACGTCGTACAACCAGTGCTCAGCACCATAACAAAAAGAGCAGGCAAAGACCACACACGACTACAACAGCTTTTCTATAACATGTAAAATGTGCTGAAGGAGCCATTCGGTGGGAGTAATGGCGGGGGCATCGTGGCCAGGCCTCAAGTTCTTTGACCCCTGCCCGCTTTGTCCCCGTCATGCGCCTACTGATATGCTTCCGAAAAGACACACACATAAAAAAAGATGGTTAAAGTGGAAAAAAAAGGTTGAAAAAAAGTGGTAGAGCAGCAATAGAAAAGAAAAAAATATATATAAAAAGAAGCGGTCTAAGGCGCCAGAGTCAAGGAAAAACCTTGGCTGCAGTAGCAGCTAGAGCCTTCTGGTCCTTCAAAAAAAAAAGAAGTTTTTAAGGCGTCTGACTAAGAAAAAAAAAAAGGATACCCCGGCGGTAGAGCGCTAGACTTTCAACCAAAGGGTCCCGGGTTCAGGCCCCCGTCCTGGCGAAAATTAATACACTGTCGTAACGGCTAATGTGCTGGCAACGAAAGCGCTACAGAAACGAGTGAGGCCATGTCGTGTTGAGTTCTGGCATCAGATTGCTTGTAAAGGAGCAGTTGCACTTGTCGAGACACGCCTCTGCGACCGGCAGTCGTGGCCGAGTGGTTAAGGCGTCTGACTAGATATCAGATTCCCTCTGGGAGCGTAGGTTCGAGTCCTACCGACTGCGTTTCTTTTTTGTGTCAAGAGGTGAAGAACATCTCCAACGGAACCGTGAAATGAGCGAATACGTGGGAAACACTGCATTCGAGACGCTTGTAAATTTTACAATTGACCAGTGAGTGTCGACAAAAGACGTAGCTCCTCTGCTGTAACATATGAGACGTACAAACTGCTGCAATTTGACTTTACATCGTGTGTCAGCTTTCTTCGATAGTCTGTTACGAGCCTAGCGTGATGAGTTTATAGACAGCAGTCAGACGACGTTTAAATAGTAACAGCTCCACGCAACGATTACCCAACAGTAAGGGACATGAGGCAATGTGCCAGTATACGTAGTGGGAGGGGTGATCATGTAATGTGAGCCCGGATGGCTCAGTCGGTAGAGCATTAGGCTTTTAACCTAAGGGTCCAGGTTCAAGTCCCTGTTCGGGCGGAAATTTTAATACTTTGGTAGCCGCACGTCTAGTAGCGGTGTAAGCACTACGGAAAAGAATGCAGCTACGCCGTTTCCTGGCACTGCAGTGCTTAAACGGTACCAGTTGCATGTGTCGGGAGGGTCTTGCGCTACTAGCAGTCGTGGCCGAGTGGGTGAGTTGCGCTTGAGACGCGCTAGTGTGAGGAGGTAACGTCCGCTCCGCCAAGCTAGCGATTATTTACAAGTGGTGTTTGTGTCCGTCGCGTGTCGTATTACTGTTCTGTGCCTGTGTGTTGCTGTGTCTTTCGTGTCAACGTTCGATGCTGTTAGCCCGTTAAGGGTTCATTAGCGATATGTCTCGTCAGTGTCCCAGGAAGAATACCCTGAAATTCAGTCTGGCCTCGGCGGCCGTGCCGTGCGGAAGTGCTGTGTTTACGTCGCCGCTGCTGTTGGCCGAGTTAAACGCTGTAGAGCGTTTCTCTTCTATCTGGCGACGATCCCCTCTAGAAAGTGGTAATGGCTGAACTAGTACGAAAAGATACGTTGAAATTTGTCTTCGACAACAGTTTCGCGAGACCTACCTCATTTGAAACAGAGAGATTTCTTGAGGAGACAGTAAAGTTAACGGGTGATGATATTATTGGCATTCATTCATCGATCTGCTGTAGTACGGTGTATTTGAAGCTCAGGAGTGCGACTAAATGCGACCAACTTGTTGAATCCTGTTGAGGTACTTTCAAGTTTAAGCATTCTGATGGCAATGTGGGCGAGGTTAAAGTTTCTCATGCTGGTTTTGGTGTGAGGACCGTTCGCGTTTTCGAACTGCCATTTGAGATAACTGCTGAACAAATTAATTCCGTTTTGAAGCCTTATGGAACTATCATTAGTAATGTTGCCGAGCGGTGGTCCTCTGCACATAAATTTCAAGTTTTAAATGGTGTTCGACAGATCAAAATCGATATGGTGAAGCATATCCCGTCTTATGTCAATGTCTGTGGCTACAGAGCTATGGTGATATACGAGGGGCAACCGCGAACATGCGCGGGTGGTGGTTCTGCAGGACACGTTCGTGCTCAGTGCCTGCAAAGGCGAGTAACACAAATACCGACCGGAGAGGCAGGAGTCCCACACGCCATGTCACAGCTACCGCTGACATACGTTGCGGCGGTGTGCACGATCTCGTCCACGAACAAAGCGACCGAGAGACCTGCTTCCGAGGGTGACTTAATTGACTGTCAAATGGCCATCACCGAACCGGAAGCCGGCCAGGAGGTCATCGTTCCTGCACAACCAGCACAACAAGAACATTGCCCCTCAGCCGACGTTGTGCGTAACAGCTCTCCGGCAGGCTCCCTGAACATAACTGTCGCTGGTGAGAACCATTCAGCGGCTGGTCTCGACGGTATAGTGGCAGCAGATAGACAAATCGACAATCATACCAAGGACACTAAGAAGCGCAGGATTGCTCACCAGGGAGCGGCCGAAACTGCCCCTGTCATGCGAGACAAGATCAAACAAGTGAGACAAAAAATGACCGACGTACCACCAGCACCACAGGACGGCAATCGCAAACCGTTGAAGAAGTCGCGGACAGGAGCATCATCCGACAGTGGAACTGACGACCTTGTGTCCTCCGCGTCTACACAGCCGACTGCAAAGAGTGACATAGTACCTGAGCCGAAACCTACAGACGCTTGCCCACGACTCAAGGAGAACTGAAACGACACTCGTTCCCCAAACTGGGACATGACGGAAGACAATGCTGCACCGGACCTTAGACTTAGCGAAGGGGACTCTAACCAACTGCGACGCCCCCCATTACGAGGAACAGGCACCGATGATGACGCAGATTTCTATTAGCTGAACATGCGATCATTAGCAGAGACAAAATATATCTAGATCGCTAGGACGATAGGCAGTCAGTTCTTTTACACACTTACGTTCAAGCAAATTTGGCGGGCTTACAAGCTTACCGGATTGCAACATTAAATATTAATAAGATCCAGAGTGCACTGAATTTGCGGAATCTCCAGGAAGTTGTCTATGCAGCCGACATCGATATCGTATTGTTACAAGAAGTGACAGATATTGACCTAGAGCCCATACCGGGCTATAACGCTACTGTTAACCCCGGTAGCAATAACGAACTTGGAACGGCTATATTATATAAAGAAGGTATACTAATCCGCAACGTCGAGAAACTACCCAACTGTAGAGGTATAGCTGGCACCGTCAATGACACCCGAATCATTAATATTTATGCACCTTCCGGATCTGGTAACAGACAGCGGCGAGCCGTCTTCTTCAAAGAAGAGATAGTTCCACTGTTCGGAACGGGTCATGATCACATAATATTTGCCGGGGATTTTAATTGTGTTATCCGTCCGAAAGACCAAACGCCGAACTTTACTAAATCACTGGAGCTTGAAACCATCATCACTTAGTTGGGACTTATTGACACGTGGGAACATCAGCATGGTGACGCGCCCGGTTTCACACACGTCACTAGCCATTCTACGAGCCGTTTAGACCGGATCTATACAACAGCTGGTTTGTAGTCAAATGTCCTACACTCCGAAATCTGGCCCACCATATTTTCTGATCATGCCGCGTATATTTGTACCATCAATTTGGCGAAACAAGGAACCTACAAAGCCAGGGGACAGTGGAAGCTTAATGTTGCTCATTTATTAGATCCGGCGTGCCGCGTAGCATTTAACAATACGTGGGACGACTGTGAAAACCGATTCCCGCAGTACAACTCGCCGCTCATTTGGTGGATCAAGTGCGCCAAACCTGCTATAACGAAAACTTTGAAACGCTACTCTCGCGAGAAGGCTGCCTGGCTAAAGGCAACTGTGGAATTTTATTTTCAGTGCCTCCGTGACTTGCATAAGCCGGATGTGACGATAATAGACAATTATGCACAAATTAAACGAATACAAGCAAAAATATTGACTTTAAAACGACAACAACTTCAGGGTTGCCGCATTAGGACCCGTTTGCAAAACACCGTTCCGAACGAAGCGACCTCCATGTATCATGTGATACACGAAAATAAACGGAACAATAGGAAAATAATTACTAAACTGACAACTACTGATGGTCGATTATTGACCAAACAGTGCGAGATCAAGGACGAAATCTACAAGCATTATACAGAAATGTTGGCCACCACAGCAACGGACGGGATAACAGGTAGACTCAGTTCGGATGAAGCCGGCACCCTCACTACCGCTATAACGGAGGACGAAGTGGTGGACGCCATACTGAGAGGTCCAAAGAACAAATCACCCGGACCTGATGGACTACCTGTCGAACTGTATCAAATTTTTCGACAAAAAATGGCAACGAAGCTGACGTGCATATGCAATGAACTCATGAATCCTAGTGCCCCCTTCCCAGAAGAGTTCTGTGAGGGGACGGTGGTCCTGGTCCCCAAAACGCCAGGAGGCAAGGGAATTGGTAATCTTCGACCTATCACCTTATTGAACAGCGATTACAAAATCTTCGGCCGCGTCACCATGCAACGGCTGCACTCCGTAATTACCACAGTTACAGGATCCTACCAAACGTGTGTTGGCAAGCATAGAAAGATATATCAGACCTTAAGTGATTACGGGGATGTCATTTCCATAGCGGCGACTTGCAGACTCCGATGCGCCATCGTATCACTCGATTTCCAACAAGCATTCGACAGAGTGAGCCATTCATATCTTTTCAGTGTAATGCGGAAAATGAATTTTCCTCCGAATTTTCTAACCATGCTCAACTCCGTGCTCACGAATGGTACCTCTAAAATCCAGATAAATGGACAACTCAGTAGCCTAATCAAGGTTCGTAGCTCGGTACGACAAGGTTGCCCAATGTCCATGGTATTGTTTGCAATAGCAATCGAACCGCTCCTGTTCAATTTAAACCAGGTTCTGCAAGGATTACACATACACGATCACAAAGTAACGTGTAAATCATACGCTGATGATGTCGACTTCCTAGTCAGGAGTGACCAAGAACTAGACACTGCGCTCCAAATTACGAAGAAGTATGAACTTGCTTCCGGCGCTAAAATAAATATGGCGAAGTCCGGATTTTTGCCGATCGGCCGCGGAGATGACATTGGAGCTCGAGAACACCTGAAACGCCTTGACACACTGAAAAGCCTCGGCATAGTATACACGCGCCATATCCGACGAACAGTTGCTATCAACTACAGACGCATATTGACGAACATTCGAGCGTGCCTCCACCAACACAGTCTACGGAATCTGGACGCAATGCAGAAGGTACAGCTCGCCAATACCTATATCACGTCCAAAGTGAACTACGTCGCCCAAATATTGCCATTACCACGAGCAATAGCGAAAAGAATGCTAGCAGCTCTCGGCCATTTTGTTAGTAGGGGTCATATTTTCAAAATTAAAAATGAAACGCTGATGTTACCAGACAACAAAGGTGGTCTCAATCTTACCGATATCTACTGTAAAGCACAAGCACTGTATATTTGCAAGACATACCGACTGTGGAAAGAATCGCCGAGTAATCTAGTGGGTCATCTTCTGAATGAAATAATCCCGCCCAGTCTGAATCCACCTATAGACGTGCACCACCTCCCGACGGAGCTTTCGCACCTCAAACCTTTTCTCATTGAATACAGCTACATTCCGAAAACGCTTTTCCACAACGGTACGCTAACAGTAAAAGACGTGTACAAGGCCATGATTGACGGAAAACCCAGAAACAGCATCGAGGGGAAACTTCAACAGTATGACTGGAATACGATTTGGAAGAATATTCATGATCACCGATTACCGACTAAAGTGAGAGCCGTATGGTACTTTGCTGTTAATAGGAAACTGCCGACGAATTCTATGTTGCACGCCGTACATCCGGCAGAAACGCCAAACTGCACTACCTGCAACGTCCTGATACCGAGGAACACAGGTTTGCATGTAACACGATCAATGACGTACGGTGCTGTATTCGGCGCATGCTAGCAATTATACTCAGAACTTCCGATAATGCCATCACACCGACTACCCTACTTAATTCTGAGGGCGTCCCCTACCCCAATACTAAAAGAAATGCTGCCAATAGGTTAATGGGACATTCAGTTTTCTATATTCTGACACATGAAGACCGGAGCGATGAAGATTTTTTGACATTTCTGCACATTCAGCATCATCAGCTTCAACAAATACGAGATTATAGATTGAAATATGCTAATTTTCTCAAGAGAATCTTGGTGTAGATACCAATCTCGATGAGTCGAGTTTCGACGCCGCCTTTTCCTTTTACTTATTTTTATTTTTATTCATTCACGCGTTTCATCGTAAAAAAAAATAAAAGATCTTAAGTTAACCCCCGGCACCAAAGGAGAAAAACAAACAAAGAAAAAACAAATGGTTAAGGCGTCTGGCTCGCAAAAAAAAAGGTGGTCTAGGGGAAAAAAAAGTTGGTAGAGCACTTGCCCGCAAAAAAAGTAATAAAAAAAGATAAAGAAAGAAGTTGGTAAAAGAAAAAAAATTAAAAAAAAGTGGCTAAGGAAAAAAAAGTGGTTAAGGCATCTAAAAAAAAAGTGGTTAAGGCGTCTGACTAGAAATCAGATTCCCTCTGGGAGCGTAGGTTCGAGTCCTACCGACTGCGTTTCTTTTTTGTGTCAAGAGGTGAAGAACATCTCCAACGGAACCGTGAAATGAGCGAATACGTGGGAAACACTGCATTCGAGACGCTTGTAAATTTTACAATTGTCCAGTGAGTGTCGACAAAACACGTAGCTCCTCTGCTGTAACATATGAGACGTACAAACTGCTGCAATTTGACTTTACATCGTGTGTCAGCTTTCTTCGATAGTCTGTTACGAGCCTAGTGTGATGAGTTTATAGACAGCAGTCAGACGACGTTTAAATAGTAACAGCTCCACGCAACGATTAACCAACAGTAAGGGACATGAGGCAATGTGTCAGTATGCGTAGTGGGAGGGGTGATCACGTAATGTGAGCCCGGATAGCTCAGTCGGTAGAGCATTAGGCTTTTAACCTAAGGGTCCAGGGTTCAAGTCCCTGATCGGGCGGAAATTTTAATACTTTGGTAGCCACACGTCTAGTAGCGGTGTAAGCACTATGGAAAAGAATGCAGCTACGCCGTTTCCTGGCACTGCAGTGCTTTAAACGGTACCAGTTGCATGTGTCGGGAGGGTCTTGCGCTACTGGCAGTCGTGGCCGAGAGGTTAAGGCGTCTGACTCGAAATCAGATTCCCTCTGGGAGCGTAGGTTCGAATCCTACCGGCTGCGTGCGATTTTGCGTAAAGACGAGCAGAAATTTTCGCACACATGTGACATGCGTGGGTGAAAGCGGATTCAAACCAGTGACACCATTCTCAACAAGACGGAAATTTATTTTTTAAGAATACTGTTTCGTGACGGCCGCTACCTGTTGTGGCTACCGGTTCACCTCGCACGGACGCTAGTACTGCAGAAATCAGTCGCAGGCCCACGAACGCGCCCCCGTCATTTTGTCGCGCCGTCGCCGTGTTTGTGAGTACATAGATGTGCTTGAAAGTGTTGGACAGAGCGAGCATTCATTTCTGTCTAAGAAGCGCAATTCAGTTCATTCGAGTGTGGCAAAAGCAGTGGTACAGCGTTTCTTTTCTTAAGATCTCGTAGCTGCTTTGAAGTATGTCCATCGTTTAAGACGACACAAAACTAGCGTCAGCGGTGCGTCAGTGGGAAGTCGGTGAAGTGGCCATTGGAGCCATAAGCCAGGAATTACGACACGCGAATCACT
Organism: Schistocerca piceifrons; assembly: GCF_021461385.2. NCBI lineage: Eukaryota > Metazoa > Arthropoda > Insecta > Orthoptera > Acrididae > Schistocerca > Schistocerca piceifrons. Next base: position 558,457,478 of record NC_060140.1, read on the forward strand.
CGCACACCATGCAGCATGTACTACGACGCTCGGCTGAGGGACCGGACAGCCCAGTCGGTAGAGCGCTAGACCTTCAACCAAAGGGTCCCGGGTTCATGCCCCCGTCCAGGCGAAAATTAATACACCGTCGTAACGGCTAATGTGCTGGCAACGAAAGCGCTACAGAAACGAGTTAGGCCATGTCGTGTCGTGTTGTGTTCTGCCATCAGATTGCTTGTAAAGGAGCAGTTGCACTTGTCGAGACACGCCTCTGCGACCGGCAGTCGTGGCCGAGTGGTTGAGTTGCGCTTGAGAGGCGCTAGTGTGAGGAGGTAACGTCCGCTCCGCCAAGCTAGCGATTGTTTACAAGTGGTGTTTGTGTGCGTCGCGTGTCGTATTACTGTTCTGTGCCTGCGTGTTGTTGTGTCTTTCGTGTCAACGTTCGATGCTGTTAGCCCGTTAAGGGTTCATTAGCGATATGTCTCGTCAGTGTCCCAGGAAGAATACCCTGAAATTTGAATTTGATAAGTCAACCCGTGCTCTGCAACCAAGCTCACTAGAGATCCACGAGTGGATTGTCGACGTCTTCGGGATAACTACAGAACAGGTCCACACTGCCTATTACGATTTGGAACAATACTGTTTCTTCGTCAAGCTGCTCAATCCTGTTATTATGGAGCGACTGCTGCTGAAATTCGGGGGACGCATTGAATTTCGCCATCGGAACGGAACTGTGAGTATCGTTACGCTTTCAAATGCTGATGTAGAGTTGAAAAATGTCCGTGTTTTCAATCTCCCACCTGAAGTTGAAAATTGCTACCTGAAGGAAGTTTTGTCGAAGTACGGTGACGTCAGGTCTGTTAGATATGAAATGTGGTCCAGGGAACATAAGCTGCAGTGTTATAGCGGGGTGCGATCCGTTGAAATGGAAGTAAAGGTTAATATTCCGTCGCACATAATGGTGAGTGGATACAAGGGGCTAGTTACCTATACCGGACAAATTCCCACGTGCCATATTTGTAACGAGAGTGGTCACCTGAGGCAGGATTGTCCCCGTCGCATGTTTGTTTTAAAGAACAATTTGCAGCAGCGACAGCGGCTTACATTTAGTGATGTCCTGATGCGTAGTAATGTAGAACAGCCCGTTGTCTCTCTGAATTCCGATACCGTGCCAGATCCCACTTTAGTAAATGACAGTGCAATGATAATGCCTATTGTAGAGGAGCAATCTGCCCCTGCTGCTAGTGACCGTAGTGCCTCCGGCAATAAGCGCTCTCGGGACTCAGCCGATATTTCTTCAGATGAGGATGGTTCCGGTCACACTCACTCTGTGCAAAAGCAAAAAGCCAGTAATGAACCAGCACTGGAAGCAGCCATTGCAAAGGAGGCGGAATCATCAGGCCACGCTAATGCCAATGTTCCATTATCAGCTAATGATGCAGTCGCTGAAATGGAACCGGCCGAGGCAGCCATGCAGGCATAAATTCCAGAGGGACCCGAAAATACGAATCAGGAATGTGCTCAACATACTGAAGGCACTTCCTCGCCTACGGTAGAACAAGGCACTAAAGCGCAACTTGTTGATCAAGTCGGTAGTAGAGATCATGTTCACGACTTAAATGACCCCCGCTGTGCTGCCCAAAAACAAGAGGGACCTGCACAAGGGACAGGCATTCCAAATACAGCCGGAACCGCGCAAGACACACAGCGGCGCCGCCTGAAGCCGCAGCCAAACGTCAACGTCGGCAGGGCGCAGGCGAAACGCAACGGGAGCACACAACGGCAAAAATCACCTGACAGTAAAGGAGTTGGAAATCCTGAAGTGTCAGTCAGTGTAGATCAAGACACTCGCTAAGATAGACATACAGCCTCCGCAGCTTCACAAACAGTAGTGAAATAGCAGCGGATTTCCGACTGGATCTTCTTCCCCTAAAATACATTGTACACATTGGGCGAAGTGGAAATCTCGGATTTTGTACTCACTCTACTTTGACGCCCATACATGACCATTAACCTTCTCGGATGAGTCAAGCTTATAAAATATTAACTATTAACGTTAACAGGATAACGTCAGATTTGAAAAAAGTTGTGTTAAAACAATTTATCTATGAAACAGAGGCGGATGTTGCTTTGTTGCAAGAAGTGTTATTCACTGATTTCACCGTGCCCGGTTTTCAAATATTTTATAATGTCCTACCGGACGCAAATACAGGAACCGCAATTTTAACTCGTGAAGGTATACCGGTAATGTTGTTGGATAAACTAGTTACAGGAAGAGGCCTAAGTTGTAAAATATTTGATGTCACTGTTGTAAAAGTTTATGCACCGTCCGGTACCACCAACAGAGCTGCGTGAGCTCAATTCTTCAAGGAAGACATAATCTACTTGCTGAGGAAAAATCCTGCGTCTGTAATAATTGGTGGCGACTTCAATTGTGTAGTTAACAGGAAAGATCAGGTACCGCATTTTAACTACTCGAAGGAGCTGCATGACTTAATCAAAAACATGAAGTACAAAGATGCATGGGAAGTCATACTCCCTACGCCAGTCAAATTCACGCATTTCACTTCGACATCATGCAGTCGGATAGATAGGCAGTATGTGTCGGAGAATCTAAGTCATAACGTGTTGGATGTGGAAGTAATCCCGACATACTGCTCGGATCACTGTGGGTTTTCTGTGACTATCAATTTAGCAAAGAAACCTACAAAATTTTACCGCAATCAGTGGATGCTTAACATTGCCCATCTCAATGATGACGAACTAGAAGAGTGGGTCAAAGCCACATGGACGGCATGTTTGAAATCAGTGCATAAATACGGATCTAAAATCGAATGGTGGGTCAAGTTTGCCAAACCTAAACTTAGGCAAACCTTAAAATCATACAGTTTTCAAAAAACTAGAGATGGCAAAAGGACAATCGAATTTTACTATACGGTATTGCGAGAACTACATGACAAACACAACGTAGCTACTACTCATCTAGAGCAAATTCGAAAAATAAAAGCGAAGCTTCTAAGCATCACACGACAGCAGTTAGAGGGATTAAAGCTTAAATCAAAGGCAAAGTCTCTACTACAAGAATAAACTACTTCAATGTTTCACCTGATCAAACACCAACTTAATAGGAGACGCAGTTTTATTGAAGACCTCAAACTCGAAGACGGGACTGTAATTACAGACCAAAATGACATAGTGCGCGCAATCCAACAACATTTCGCTCACCTCTACACTAAAGACCAGACTGCCGAGACTGCAAGTACTGAAATGTAGCACTTATTAACGGAACGGATCACTAATGAAGAAAATAACTGTCTGATTGCTGCATTTGCAGAGGACGAAATATTTAATCTAGTAAAGACGTCACCTTCCAACAAATCGGCGGGTCCAGATGGATTACCAAAAGAATTTTATCAAAAGTTTTGGCATCTAATTGGGTCAACATTCACGGATGTAATAAACGAAACCTTACATGGAGGAGACTTACCAACTGAACTTAAGGAAGGAAAACTGGTCTTGATTCCGAAAAGTGCAGGACAAAAGAAAATCGATAGTTTTCGCCCATTAATGTTGATGAACTATGATTACAAGACCATTGCCCGAGCACTTAAGGAGAGATTCACACCACTTCTCAGAACAGTAATAAAAGGCCATCAAGCCTGCTTCCCGGGCAAGACAATCATGTCAGTCATCTCCGAATACAGAGACCTTGTTTCTATCGTAGCAGTCACCGACATCAGGTGTGCGCTATACTTCATCGATTTCTGCAAGGCATTTGACCATGTCAGCCACCGGTACGTGGATCTCATATTTAAACACCTGGCTTTTGACGATCGAGCAGTTAGTGTAATCCATCAGATGATGACCGGCATAACTGCAAAGGCTTACATAAACGGGCAGCCGACGAAAACTATTCATATACAGAGGGGCGTTCCACAAGGGAGCCCATTATCAATGTTTTTGTATGTTCTTGCACTTGAGCCTTTGCTACGACAACTCAGAGACAAATTAAGTGGCGTCACAATATCCGGGGTCACGCTTACAGCAAAAGCATATGCCGATGACGTGGGCGTCGTCCTTCGACACGGAGGTGAAATTACAATTCTGGAAGAGACGATATGTCAATATAGTCGCGCCTCTGGTGCAAAGGTGAACATACGTAAGAGTAAAATCTTAAACCTAAGAGGATTTGACAGGGTACGCAGCCAATGGGCTACACTAGTTGATTCCCACAAAACACTAGGTATTACTATAAACAATTGTCCTATGAAGATGGCTGCAGTAAATTGGCGGGACACGGCGAACAAAATACAGGGTGCGTTCAACGAACTTTGTTGGCGACCCGCGAATTTATTGCAGAAAGTTCAATTAATTAACACCTACATGTTTCTTAAAGCCTGTTTTGTAGCACAAATATTCCCAGCACCGAAATTACAGGTGAAAAAGGTAATGCGACTTGCCCATAGTTACTTGTGGAAAGGCAACATATTTAAAGTTAGACTCGACAGTGTGACCAGAAATAACATTACCTCCAGACTCTTCACAATTGTCCAGCCAGGTTCCCTGCAACCCCCGGTGAATGTGGGCCAACTAAACAAGAAACTCACGCATGTCAAGGAATTTTGTATTGAGGTCAGATACTTAGAGGCAGGCACGGTGTACAAGTCACATATAACTACAAGAGAGATTCTAAATACATGGCAAAAATCGGATACACGAAATACCATAGAAATCAAATATCCGAACGTCATATGGCGTCCTGTATGGAAAAATATTAGCCTCAAAATCCATTCAACAGACGTGGCTTCCACTTGGTACAAGGTAGTCAGCGACACTGTACCAACCAATGAAAAACTTTATCGAATAGGACTCAGTGATACACATCACTGCACTAAGTGTGGATTCGTGGACACACTTCAACACAGATTCACGTGCAGTGGACTAGTTCACAATTGGACATGGATCAGAAGAAAGATAGCACTCCTCACCAGAAGTGATGGCCGCAATTATACGCCACAAATGCTGTTACAGCCTGAAGAGATATTTTTCCCAGAACAGAAAAATAACACTGTCATGTGGCTCATGGGTCACTACATACATTACGTAATTGGTAGAAATGGATCTGACAATTCAATTGATTCCATGGTCTACATGGAATCAGCTTACTGGGAATCCAAAAAATTCAGTAACCATAAAAACCTCTAAGGCAACATGTTGAATATAGTCTTCGAGAGAACAGGCTTAGGATAACAACGAACCACAACACGATAGAAACTAAAGGACGTAACAGGCAAACAGTGACTCAGTAAACTATTATTGATCATTGAGAAGTGACTACGGCAACTACACGGTATTATATACGAAAATAATAAAACCAACAGAAAAAAATAAAAAAAGGTAACGCGTCTGACCAAAAAAATAAAAAAAAGGGTGGTTAAGGAAGAAAAAAAAGTGCTTAAGGCGTCTGGAAAAAAAAATTGGATGTGGCGTCGAATAAAAAAAAAGTCGTACATAAAAAAAAAGTGGCACAGTTGGTTAGCGCACGGAAAAAAAAGATAGCTCAGTCGGTAGAGAAAAAAAAGTGGTTAAGGTGCCTGACTAGAAATCAGATTCCCTCTGGGAGCGTAGGTTCGAGACCTACCGACTGCGTTTCTTTTTTGTGTCAAGAGGTGAAGAACATCTCCAACGGAACCGTGGAATGAGCGAATACGTGGGAAACACTGCATTCGAGACGCTTGTAAATTTTACAATTGTCCAGTGAGTGTCGACAAAACACGTAGCTCCTCTGCTGTAACATATGAGACGTACAAACTGCTGCAATTTGACTTTACATCGTGTGTCAGCTTTCTTCGATAGTCTGTTACGAGCCTAGCGTGATGAGTTTATAGACAGCAGTCAGACGACGTTTAAATAGTAACAGCTCCACGCAATGATTACCCAACAGTAAAGGACATGAGGCAATGTGTCAGTATGCGTAGTGGGAGGGGTGATCACGTAATGTGAGCCCGGATAGCTCAGTCAAATTCTGCCGATCGAAATGTCATGCGGCTTTCAAGAAGAAGAAGAATCCACGTAAAGTAAGGTGGACCAAAGCTTTCCGAAAAACAGCAGGAAAAGAACTTGCTGTAGATCCAGCTTTTGAATTTGAGAAACGAAGGAACATACCACTGAAGTATGACAGGGAGATGTGGTCAAAAACTGTGGAAGCTATGAAGCGTGTAGACGAGATCAGGCAGAAGCGAGAGGCCCACCATATCATGCAGCGGCTGCGGAAGGGCCGCGAGCTGGAGACCCAGCGCGACATCAAGGAGGTTCACAGGGACCTCTCACTCATCCGGTCTCCTGCGGCAGGCCTCAAGGAGAGGGCCAAGGAAGAAGCCTTCGTTCAGGTTGAGGAATCTGACACAGAAATGGAAGTCGCAGAGACTGTTGAGCCGATGGGAGCTTAACCGTGACTGTGTGTACTTATTTGTGCTAAAGGAAAGTGATCCGAAGGACTGAAATTGACAAAGAAAAGTAATCCGTGATGTGTAGCATATTGCATTGTGTTAATTGATGACAAGTTTATTTAAGAACTTACTGTTCTAATTTCACCAAATAAATTCGATAAGTTACCCAAAAAAAAAAAAAAAAAAAAAAAAGTCGGTAGAGCATTAGGCTTTTAACCTAAGGGTCCAGGGTTCAAGTCCCTGTTCGAGCGGAAATTTTAATACTTTGGTAGCCGCACGTCTAGTAGCGGTGTAAGCACTACGGAAAAGAATGCAGCTACGCCGTTTCCTGGCACTGCAGTGCTTTAAACGGTACCAGTTGCATGTGTCGGGAGGGTCTTGCGCTACTGGCAGTCGTGGCCGAGTGGTTAAGGCGTCTGACTCGAAATCAGATTCCCTCTGGGAGCGTAGGTTCGAATCCTACCAGCTGCGTGCGATTTTGCGTAAAGACGAGCAGAAATTTTCGCACACATGTGACATGCGTGGGTGAAAGCGGATCCAAACCAGTGACACCATTCTCAACAAGACGGAAATTTATTTTTTAAGAATACTGTTTCGCGACGGCCGCTGCCTGTTGTGGCTACCGGTTCACCTCGCACGGACGCTAGTACTGCAGAAATCAGTCGCAGGCCCACGAACGCGCCCCCGTCATTTTGTCGCGCCGTCGCCGTGTTTGTGAGTACACAGATGTGCTTGAAAGTGTTGGACAGAGCGAGCATTCATTTCTGTCTAAGAAGCGCAATTCAGTTCATTCGGGTGTGGCAAAAGCAGTGGTGCAGCGTTTCTTTTCTTAAGATCTCGCAGCTGATTGCAAGTATGTCCATCGTTTAAGACGACACAAAATGGGCGTCAGCGGGAAGTCGTTGAAGCCATTGGAGCCATAAGCCAGGAATTGCAACACGCGAATCACTCGCACACCATGCGGCATGTACTACAACGCTCGACTGAGGGACCGGATAGCCCAGTCGGTAGAGCGCTAGACCCTCAACCAAAGGGTCCCGGGTTCAAGTCCCCGTCCAGGCGAAAATTAATATACTGTCGTAACGGCTAATGTGCTGGCAACGAAAGCGCTACAGAAACGAGTGAGGCCATGTCGTGTCGTGTTGTGTTCTGCCATCAGATTGCTTGTAAAGGAGCAGTTGCACTTGTCGAGACACGCCTCTGCGACCGGCAATATTACCGTTTGAGAGTCGGCAGCGTGCGGTCGTTCGGAGCGCTCAGTGTCACTTGCTTTGTTTACGTTGTATTTATGCTTTCTGTTTCACGTGATTGTGCGTGGTTGCGTGTTTGTGTCATTGTTTTAAGTAGTTGCTGTATGCAGTTAGCCCATTTTGGTTAATTTGCACGATGGTTCGCACGATTCCAAGGAAAAATACCCTGCAGTTTGAGTTTGACAAGGGTACACGATCAGTTCACTGAAAGTTCATGAATGGATCGTCGATACAATAGGCATAACCACTGATCAAGTTGACACTCCCTACTACGATCTGGTTTTATACTGCTTTTTCGAGAAGCTCCTTAATCCCCTCTTACTGGAACGTCTTTTGCAGAAACATGGCGGCGGCGTCGAGTTCCGGCATCGCGACGGAACTGTGAGTACTGTCCAAGTTACTAACGCTGATGTCGAGATCTCTAACGTGCGGATTTACAACCTGCCCCCTAAAGTAGACAACTGTTTCTTAAAAGATGAGCTCGCGAAATATGGCGAAGTGGGTAACATTAGGCTTGAAAAGTGGTCCCGGCAACATAAGTTGCAATGTTTTTCTGGCATCAGATCGGTTGAGATGCAAGTTAAAGTCAACATCCCATCGCATGTATTTGTTTGTGGGTATAAGGTGCAGGTTTCATATTCTGGGCAAGCTTCTACGTGTTTTATCTGCAATGAAAGTGGCCATTTACGGCAAAATTGCCCTAAAAGAATGACCGTCTTAAAGCCTACTTTCCAACAACGTAAGAGGCTCACCTTAGCTGATTTAGTGACAGGCACCCAATTAGCAAGTAATGAGCCGTCCCTTTCCACTGATACTGTGACTGTACATGAAAAACCTTTTGAAGAAGAGTTCCCTGCTCTTCCTCTTGCGAAGGGCGGGGATCAGAACCCTATCACCCGTCCCGTCACTGCGGTAGCGTCCAAGAGACGTCGAACGTGCGACAGTAGTAGTTCCGATGAAGGCGTCTCAGTACCGGTAACACCTGCCACACTTGATATCAAACAACCGGCAGGCGACATTAAGCTTTCGCAAGATGCTATACCAGAATCAAGTGTTGATGTTAATACTTCTTCGCCCGATGATGGTAGTGCTACGCCCCAGGTTGGTTCTTGCTTACCGTCCACGTCTGTCGAGTCGGCTCTCCAACAAACCGATAGTGAACCTCAGCAAGTTGCCCACAGTAACGTCGACGGGGTGTGCCCAGGTCCACAACTCGTATCACAGCAACGCGACATTGGCAACAAACACGCTGACGAGTGTGTCAACACAGAGCGAGATCTCAGCCTTGCTTGTCAACAACCTGAGCGGGAGAGTGTTTCCAAACAATCCCGACGTGTGGGTAAACAAGAACTTAGCGCGTCTCCGGAAGGACTATCCGGCGAGACGCAACAGCAAGTTGCTGTAGCAGGGCAACCTGCACAGGAGACCTGTGTCGATTCTCCGATGCCGGTTTCTGCGGAAAAAGTCGCAAGCGGCGGGAGGAACAAACAGAAATTCCAACCGAACTTGAATGTACCACGCAGCAAACACAAAATGCAAGCCCTCTCGGATGCAAACGATGGTGATGGCCACTCTCCACCAGCTGGTTCACGAATGGATTGGTTTGCCGGAGACGATGATCACGTTAATTTAAAGTAGCTCCGTAAATTACATGGCACAAGCGTACAAGTTCCTGAGTGTTAATGTTAACAGGATCACATCTGATTTGAAACTTGCAGTCTTTAGGCAGTTCGTATATGAGTCTGCCGCTGATATACTTCTATTGCAGGAATTCTTTGTTTCAGATCTGGTCATTCCCGGCTTCCACTGTATTACCAATGTTTATTTCGAACTTAGCACTGGTACAGCCATTCTCGTGCGTGAAGGCATCCCCGTCTCGGACGTTGAAACGCTGGAGTCGGGGCGTGGCATATGCAGCAAAATATTCGGCGTCACGCTCGTGAACCTATACCCGCCCTCAGGGAGTGGACACAGGTTCGCAAGGACCGCGTTCTTTAAAGACGAACTAATTTACCTGCTTCGTAAAAATCCGACTGCCCTTATATTAGGAGGAGATTTTAACTGTGTTGTGCATCAAAAAGATCAGAGGCCGCATTTTAACTATTGTAAGGAGCTTCATGATCTGGTTTTACGAATGAATCTAAAGGATACGTGGGAACTCCTTCACCCTACCCTTGTGAAATTTACACACTTCACTTCCACCTCGAGTAGCCGCCTCGACAGAATATATGTGTCTTCTCAGCTCGGGGAACATGTTGTTGATTCAGAGGTCATTCCCGTCCCATGTAGCCTACGCCACCGTTATACAACTGGACAGACAACCCACCAAACGATTCAGAAGTCACTGGATGTTGAACATTTCCCACCTTCAGGACGCCGATCTCGAGGAACTTGTCACACGAACTTGGCTTTTTGTCTTCGCTCTGTCAATAGATACCGTACGAAAATAGAGTGGTGGACGTCCTTTGCTAAACCAAAGCTGCGACGGACTTTAATTTCGTACTGTAATACGCAATCAAGGGATGCAAAGAGGACCACAGAGTTTTACTATTCGTTTTTAAGGGAGCTCTACGACAAATCTGGCGTCAATAATGTTTACACGGCTCAAATAAAGCAAATCAAGGCTAAGATGCTCAGTATCAGACGTAAACAACTAAAAGGATTAAAAATCAAGTCAAAAGTCAACTCTTTTGTTCAATCTGAGACAACTTCCATGTATCATCTTATTAAGCTTCAGACCAACCGTAGACGAACTGACAACAGATAACGGGGAAATTCTCACTCGGCAACCTCACATACTCACGGCAATCCAGAGGTATTATCACGGCCTGTACTCGGACTACCCAACCAATGATGGCTTGACTGCTTCTGTACTCCAGTTGATGGACACGTCCGTTACTGAGGATGATAATCGTGACTTTCTGGCTGCGTTTAGTGTCGAGGAGACTTTAGAACTTATTGTTAAGTCGCCAGCTAACAAAGCCCCAGGACTGGACGGCCGTTCCAAGGAGTTTTATCTTTGGTATTGGGATGTAATTGGTGTTACTTTTACAGAAATTTTAAATGAAATCATTGCTAGGGCCTGTTCCTTGTGCGATGAAGGAGGGTAAAATTGTCCTTGATCCCAAACGCAAAGGGTGTAAGCGATTTGATAATGTGCGCCCGCTCACCCTGCTCAATTTTGACTACAAAACTATAGCCAGAGCTGTTAACACCCGAATGTCTTCGCTCTTTCACAAAGTTGTCCGGTGGCACCAGGCCTGCGTTGCGGGACGGAATGCCATGTCTGCGATGTCTGAAATTAGGGACCTCATCTCCATTGCTCACCAACCTGAATTGTGCCCTGCTTTTTCTAGACTTTAATAAAGCCTTTGATCATGTGAACCACCGATACCTTTTTCACATAATGGGCAAAATAGGACTCGAGGAAGGGGTGATGAAAGTCCTTCGCAATTTGATATCTGGAATATCAGCGAGGGTACAAGTCAATGGACAGCTGACGCAACCGATATCCATTCAGCGGGACGTCCCCCAGGGCAGTCCACTCTCTATGTCACTTTTTGTGCTGTCACTGGAACCCTTCCTTCGGTCTCTTTATCACCAGTTGTCAGGAGTGTCAATGTCCGGTCACACATTCATAGTCCGTGCATACGCTGACGATGTTGCCTTACTGTTACGCAGTGACGACGAGGTGGTCCGTATTAAACGGGCGATCGACCAATATAGTGAAGTGTCTGGAGCACAACTAGGTGGCTGGAAATGTAAAGTGCTCGATATCAGGGTTTTCGAGAGCTTAACTATACCGTGGGCGCATGTTGTGGAATCTCACAAACTACTAGGAATCACCTTGAATAGGTGCCCTCTCAATATGGCGGCCTCCAATTGGAAGTCAGTGACGCATCTGATACAGGGTACCATTGTCGAATGTCGCTGGCGTGCTGTGAACATTATAGAAAAGATTAGGATTCTCAATACCTACGTCTTCTCCAAGGCGTATTACGTTGCACAGTTCTTTCCCATTCCCAAGCATCAGGCCAGAAAGTTCACGCAGATTGCCACTCAATACATCTGGAAGGGAAACATATTTAAATTGTCCTCCGATACGCTAGCCAAGTCGAGAACTACTGGTGGGCTTGAGTTAGTTAACATCGCCGGGAAGGCAATGGCCTTGTACGTCAAGCGGACCACGACTTTACTGCATGACAGCCAATGCACTGTTACTCAAAAGTTGTTCCTCGCAGTGCGTCCAGCGAGTGTGCAACCTCCGATTGACGTCGGGAAAATCCATTACAAATTGAAACACATCAGAGAATTTCTCTTTCATGTTAGTTATGCAGATGTAGGTGTTCTACCGCGACGACCACTGTCAACTCGGGACTTGCAACGTGAGTGGGAAAAGTCGGCGACCCCAAATACAATAGAACAGAAGTATCCGACTACCCACTGGAAAACGGTGTGGGCCAACATCAGCTTCAAAGTACACTCTTCGGATGTTGCTTCAACCTGGTACAGGGTGGTAAATAACACAATTGCCACTAATGAAAAGCTACGTGCAATTGGGTTAAGTGACACAAATCTCTGCCTCTATTGTGGACTCGTCGATTCTCTGATCCATCGGTTTATTTGCGGTGGCCATGCACTGAATTGGCGATGGGTCAAGAAGAGTATCGCGGTACTCTCAAGGAGCGCGGTAGACAATCTGCAGCTGGATATCCTAATGCGTCCCGACAAAAAGTTTTATCCTGCCACGAAAAACAATATCGTAATGTGGATCCTAGGGCACTATGTCAACTATATCATTAACGTTCGTGGAGAGGACGATTTTATTAGTTTTCTGACGTACATGGAGCCGGAATATTGGAAAATTAAATGTGTCACTGACAGTAAAAAATTATTTGGAAACATGATGGACATCACCTTTGAAAAACATGACATAGGATTACCACATTGGACGATGGAAGCAAAGCAAGAGGAAATGTATTCTGTTTTATTTCTATTTTTTTTAAGTTATACTCCTGTTATACCTGGTCAATGTATTTCTTTTCTTTCGTCTCCCTTTACTTGTTTGCTTATACATGACAATTTCACACCTCTAATGGAAGAGGAACAAATTTCGATATGGATTAAACCACACAAACGACACACGACAAAGAAGAAATGTTCATTTACAAATGTGTCAGCACTATATACCTCGTAGAAGAGGATTAAGAACTATAACAGAAAAAAATATAACAAAAAAATAAGAAACAAAGAAACATAACAAGTGTCTGCTTAAAGGAGTGAATTAGGGATGGGTGGGGGAAGCCATCGCGGGCAGGCTTCGGGATTCGACCCCTGCCCGCTTTGTCTCCACCTGCACGGAACTGACCACTCTCCATTTCTCTCACGCAAGAGTCAGGAAAAAAAAAGAATTGGTTAAGGCGTCTGACTCGAAATCAGATTCCCTCTGGGAGCGTAGATTTATTCCCCAGTCTGCTAGTTATGAACTGTATTAGTTCCATTTTTTCCATATTTTGATGTTTTGATCCCATCTTCACAGATGACCTCAGTCACCGTCTCATAAGACGTGTTTCTGCTCTCCTGATCTTGCCCCTTGTGTAAAAGAAGGCGTAAGTGGCGACGTTTCTGCATCATAGATAACTATATTCTCAATAATGCTATGGAATTTCCTTTTTCTAGTCCGTTGATTAACACTCTTTTTCCAGTTTAGGTCATGTAGGGACTTCGTCGCTTGTTTAGCCATCGTTTCTTTGGTCTCAATATTTTGGTCAATGATGTCGTCACTGGAAGTAACGCAACCAAAATTCTCATATTTAAAAAAAAAATCATCTTTCAGAAGTAAATCCGTTGATTGTTTACCCATACACTTTATGGGATGAACGCCTTAACGGTGCCGTCAAAGAACTCTTCTTCTTGCGTAATTAGAGAAGACGCAAAGTCGCGACTCGTCGAAGCACACTCAGTTAGTTTTTATTATCTATGTTATTTGGTTTTATGTGCCGATACGAGCAACGATCTGTTGCAAGGTACCTGACTCAAAACATCCACTGCATATCTTTTTTTCGCAATGTAACCTCGAAAAGTGGTTAAGATGGACCTGTATTCATCGTCAGCAGCAAATTCTGGTAGTGGCTGACATGGATTTTCAGTGACAAGGCGTTGCATTCGTCTGTAGTCCCTGTTCGTTATCATCTTTTTACGACTACTGTTCTTAACCCCACGTTATAGGGGTGTGACTGCTAGACCTTTGCTTACAGATGCGTTGCAGTCCCTTTTGATACATCAACAAATCGGCAAATTTAATTCATGTTGTAGTCATGGGCACGACCAAACGCGACAGCTGATTTCTGCCATTGTGTCACATCTTCACGTCGACACAACTTGCTGCGCTCACTGCAGAAACTGACACATACACACCAATTCAATGACAGACTTTTGTCAGCCACAGAGCGCCTTACCTCCTGGTACCATTTCTACACCGGTCAAAGCGGTCCAAATGGTCATGTATGTTCTTTTAAAGAGGTGACTAATATTTTGCCTGATAGCCCTATAAATATATCAGCAAGCGTTACTGATAACGGTGATAACAGTAACGTTATAACAATCACATATGTAGTGGAACAACAGAAGTCTATTGACAACGTGCATTGGTGCTTATCATAGTACTAACAGAAAGATCCAGTGTCAAGATAATCTTGCTGCTGTTGTGGTCTTCTGTCAGAAGACTGGTTTGATGCAGTCCTCCACGCAAGTTTATCCTGTACAAGCCTTGCTTAGGGTACTTAAACCTTGGTCATCTTCTATTACTTTTATCCTCAGCCATTGTCCTCCATCCCCTAACTCATACATACGCACACTTTCCTCCGTTACCATATTGACAATTTTTTGATGCCTTAGGGTGGCCTGTGAACAGAGTCTTTTGAGTTAAGTTATGCTTTGTATTTTTCTCCCCAGTTTCATTCAGTACCTCTTCCTATCCACTCAACCTATCTTCAGAACTCTACGTCCTTTCAGAAGCTTCTAGTCTTTTCTTGCCTGAACTGTTTGCTGCCCACCTTCCACTACTATGCACGTATCCTCAGAAAACACTACCTAACACTCGTATGTTCAATGTTGATAAATCCTCTTTATCACAAACGTTGTACTCGATACTGATACTCCGTAGTTTACAACCTCTGTACTTCGGCCGTCGTCCGTTATTTCGAAGGCCAAACATCAAAACTTCCCGTCTATTTTCTGTGTCTCATTTCCTAATTTAATTCCCTCAGCTTAATGTAATTTAATTCAACTACATTATATTACCGTCATTTTACTTTTGTTGATATTCATGTTGAAATACATTTTAATTACAATATACATCATCTTTCAAGTCCTTCCATTCTAAGAATTGCAATATGTCGCAGGAGCAATTTATGCTAGCATTGTTTCCATGACGACCTAAAATTTTAGACCATAGATCGTTTCACTAAATAAATTTCCATATTCCCGAGGAAAATAATTAGTTGCGTTCTATCTCTTTGTCATCTACTTTGTCATCAAACTAATTAATGCAGTTAACAGCTGGTCATTGCGGAATTTAATTTTTTGCCATTTATTTCATGATCAAAATAAGGAAAGCAGTTATCTGCTGGTTCGTTGCGAAATGTAAGCTCGTGCAGTCACTCGTTCAGCCGAAGCACAACTAGTACAATGTAATCCAACAAAGCACAATTAATGAAGGCTCTAGATGGTTATAATTAATCATTCATGCTCTCTATATCTACAGCCTCCATGTATTTGATCATGTAAATGCTTGATACGTCCACTTAGTATGGTTGCGAGAGGGGATCTTATGAGATTTCAACATACTATGTTTGCTTCATTAGTTTCTCAGTATGCGTTCTCTCCAATAGCTCGTATCACAGGACAAGTACATGGCATTTGATCACGATGGAAATATGGGGTCTCACCTATGTAGCATCCTAGCTGTGTTCATCCTTAAATTAAGAACATTCGTAAATTCTTTTGCTCTTGCAGCTGTCCGCCTCTGGAACAAACTATCCTGCAGGAGCACTTCGTTTTGTCAATGTCATAACACTAAAATTTCTATAAAATTAATATACGCGATCCAGTTGCATTAACGTCAATGTTCAATAACCACGCACAAATTGCAGGAGGCAGCTTTAGCAGTGGAGGGTATATAAAGTGTGTCGGAGGGGAAGGGGGGAGGCGGAAACAGTACCGTCATTGTCGTAATGTGGAAACGGAATGATTTATCTAACGTTCAAAAGGATATAATCATTGGCTTCAAGGCGAAGAATGTAAGCATTTCCGAAAAGGCTAAGTTTGTAAACTGTTAGCGTGCCACAATGGCTAAAGTATACCATGTATGACCAAATGGTGCTATCCAAAACCGTGCCATATATGACGGGGGTGAACGACTGTGGAGACGTGTACGGGCGAATAGATGTGCAACTGTTGAGCAACTGATCACCCAGATGAACCAAGGGTCTGCCAACAGTGTCTCCTTAACGACCGTTCTGCGAACGTCGCTGCCCATGGGCCTCCACCGCAGACGCCTGGTTCATTCACCCATGCTGACTGTTGTCTGAAAGCGAATACCCTGCAACAATCGTTGGAAGGGTGGAGGATCGAGGAGGGAGCGTTAAGGTCTGGGGAATGATTTCGAGGCATTCCCAAGGTGATGTCGTCATTTTGGAAGGCACAAGGGATCAACACAAGTGTATGCAGATTGTTTTTCCGCGGAACAACGCCATGTACCAACAGGACAATGCAATGTGTCACACTGCTTGCAGTGTACTTGCGTGGGTCGAACAGCATCAGATGAGTTTGCCGTGCTTGCCTGGCCACCAAACGCGCAGGGCTTAAAGCCCATCTACGGTCGCAGTTTCGAATCCTGCCTCGGGCATGGATGTGTGTGATGTACTTAGGTTAGTTAGGTTTAAGTAGTTCTAAGTTCTAGTGGACTGATGACCACAGATGCTAAGTCCCATAGTACTCAGAGCCAGCCTTAAAGCCAATCGAAAATCTACGGGAGCACCTCGATCAGGATGGTTGCGCCATGGAAACAGTCGACAAGCCTGGTGCAGTTGGCTACGGCAGTGGAGCTGACATGGCTCCACATCCCTGTCGGTACCTTCCAGAACCTCACTGATCATCTTCCGCCAGCCACTGTGGTCGAGCGGTTCTAGGCGCTTCAGTCCGGAACTGCTCTGGTGCTTCAGTCAGAGGTTCGAATCCTGCCTCGGCCATGGATGTGTGTGACGTCCTTATGTTAGTTAGGGGACTGACGACCTCAAATGGTAAGTCGCATAGTGCTTAAGCCATTTGAAACATTTTGATAATCCTCCTGCACGTCTCGCAGCGGTCCGCGCTGCAAAAGGTCGTCTGACTGGACTGTGTGTTTCAATCAACTTGTCTGTGTCGATCAGTAAAGCAGGTTCCCTGCTAGGCTTCTTTCTCCTTCTGTTTTTATATCAATCGCGACCCCTTCTTTTCCCCTGTCGTCATTAGTTGTGTTTTGACTTGTTCTTCTTTCTCTTCTTCTCGTTCTTCTCTGCCGTTCATTGCTGTTTGTGTCTTCAATTTAATACTGTCTGCCTGTAACTTGTCGTCGTTGCTTTATAACACGTTTGTCCGAATGAACGTAATGTAAAATAGACTATCAAAAGTATCTGGACACCTATTAGTGGACTTTAATACAAGGTGTGTCCATACTTTTTCCTCACAACGGCCTGAACTGTGCGTGGGATACTTTTGAGTGTGGAATGTCTATGGAAGAATGGAAGAGCGTAGTTCCCCAAGAGTCGAATCAAGAGAAGGTAGTGACGTCAGACAGTGGCGTTTGGAGCGTCATCGTCGTCCAGTTCTTCGTCTACTGTACGCTGTACACAGAGCTGTAGAATGTATTGATATCCTTCCACATTTAACGTTTTCTTTAGCGCAGTATGGGGACCACGCCCTAATCACGAGAAACGCCCCCATATCGCAAAATCACCTTCTCCACACCTACACTCTTGACACTATAAGTGAAGGCATCTAACATTCTCCAGGCATTCGCCAAACCCAAACCCTTCCATCGGAATGCCACAGGGTATAGCATGATTCATGGCTCCAAATCACTCGTTTCCAGTTATCCACTGTCCAGTAGTAGCCCTCTTTACATCGCCTCTAACATCGCTTAGCGTTGACTAGAGAAACTCCTCGACCATTGTACCGCATGCTTTTGAACTCCCTACGCTCGTTGTGCTAACTGGACTTCTGGTCGTACTTCGGAACCCAAGAGTGATTACTCCCAATGATTTCATGTGACTGATTACAATCACCTACTGCAATGCCCGACGGCCTCCGTCCGTCCATAAGTGATGTTCTTCTGGTCTTTGTTTAGCTGTGGATGTCCCTTCATGTTTTCACTTCATAGCTGCACCACTAACAATCGGCTTACACGGCTTATAAGCGTTGTAATGTGCCTGATAGATTTGCTACTCAGGTCACAACCAATTACTAGCAGTGTTAGAGGTCACCGGAATTTACTGACGGATCCATTATCCTATTACTGATTACACTGACACAATATGTCTCGCCTCGTTTAATGCTGGTGGGTCAGCCTCTCGAGCCATGTAGTGGTCAATTTCGCATAACATAGGAGGGTCCGGGTACTTCTGGTAAGATAGTGTATAGCTGTTACACGCAAAAGAGGGCCTAATTGCTCCAAGTTTCCAAGGATAAAGAAAAAGCAACAAATTCTTCATGCTCGTTATCCCAACTATGTATGTGCCGACATATAAAGAAATACGTAGCTCCAAGATATTTTGAGTCGAATTTAGTCTTTATGGCATCTGTATAGTAAAATTCTGCCTTTAAGAAACGCACTTGAAGATTGGAATTTATTCACTGGAAAAGGTTTGTACAATGACCGCTGACCTAGGAGATGAATACCTAGAAAAAAGTTTCTTTCCAGGCTGAAAATACGGCTCTTCATTTGCCGAACCGGGAACTTTTCTTAAGGCGGAAGAGATGTCACGAGTAAGTCAAACAGCAAGCGAATCGTCTAATTATTATGGACGCAGTATTTCACTCTAATAAATGTAAGGCACACTATAAGTAAATTAATTTAAATAAGAAAATTCTAGTTGTCTCATTACTGATAACAACGATATAAAATGAATGAATCAGTAAATTTGCGTTGTTGTTGTGGTCTTCAGTCTTGAGACTGGTTTGATGCAGCTCTCCATGCTGATCTATCCTGTGCAAGCTAATTCATCTCCCAGAACCTACTGCAACCTACATCCTTCTGAATCTGCTTACTGTATTCATCTCTTGGTCTCCCTCTACGATTTTTACCCTCCACACTGCCCTCCAATGCTAAATTTGTGATCCCTTGATGCCTCAGGACATGTCCTACCATCCGATCCCTTCTTCTAGTCAAGTTGTGTCACAAACTTCTCTTCTCCCCAATCCTATTCAATACCTCCTCATTAGTTACGTGATCTACCAACCCAATCTTCAACATTCTTCTGTAGCACCACATTTCGAAAGCTTCTATTCTCTTCTTGTCCAAACTATTTATTGTACATGTTTGACTTCCATACATGGCTACACTCCATACAAATACTTTCAGAAATAACTTCCTGACACTTAAATCTATACTCGATGTTAACAAATTTCTCTTCTTCAGAAACATTTTCCTTGCCATTGCCAGTCTACATTTTATATCCTCTCTACTTCGACCATCATCAGTTATTTTGCTCCCCAAATAGCAAAACACTTTTATTACTTTAAGGGTCTCATTTCCTAATCTAATTCTCTCAGCATCACCCGACTTAATTCGACTACATTCCATTATCCTCGTTTTGCTTTTGTTGATGTTCATCTTATATCCTTCTTTCAAGACACTGTCCATTCCGTTCAACTGCTCTTCCAAGTCCTTTGCTGTCTCTGACACAATTACAATGTCATCGGCGAACCTCAATTTTTTTATTTCTTCTCCATGGATTTTAATACCTACTCCAAACTTTTCTTTTGTTTCCTTTACTGCTTGCTCAATATAAAGATTGAATAACATCGCGGAGAGGCTACAAACCTGTCTCACTCCCTTCCCAACCACTGCTTCCCTTTCATGCCCCTCGACCCTTATAACTG
Source organism: Schistocerca piceifrons (assembly GCF_021461385.2). Lineage (NCBI taxonomy): Eukaryota > Metazoa > Arthropoda > Insecta > Orthoptera > Acrididae > Schistocerca > Schistocerca piceifrons. The sequence goes on from NC_060140.1 coordinate 558,477,297, forward strand.
CCATCTGGTTTCTGTACAAATCCCTTTATTTTACCCCTGCCACCTTTAGAATTTGAAAGAGCGTATTCCTGTCAACATTGTCAAAAGCTTTCTCTAAGTCTACAAATGCTAGAAACGTAGGTTTACCTTTCCTTAATCTTCCTTCTAAGATAAGTCGTAAGGTCAGTATTGCCTCACGTGTTCCAACATTTCTACGGAATCCAAACTGATCTTCCCCGAGGTCGGCTTCTACCAGTTTTTCCATTCGTCTGTAAATAATACGCGTTAGTATTTTGCAACTGTGACTTATGAAACTGATAGTTCGGTAATTTTCACATCTGTCAACACCTGCTTTCTTTGGGATTGGAATTATTATATTCTTCTTGAAGTCTGAGGATATTTCGCCTGTCTCGTACATATTGCTCACCAGATGGTAGAGTTTTGTCAGGACTGGTTCTCCCAAGGCCGTCAGTAGTTCCAATGGAATGTTGTCTACTCCCGGGGCCTTGTTTCGACTCAGGTCTTTCAGTGCTCTGTCAAACTCTTCACGCAGTATCATATCTCCCATTTCATCTTCATCTACATCCTCTTCCATTTCCATAAAATTGTCCTCAAGTACATCGCCCTTGTATAGACCCTCTATATACTGCTTCCACCTTTGTGCTTTCCTCTCTTTGCTTGCTCTTGATATTCATACAAGTGGCTCTCTTTTCTCCAAAGGTCTCTTTAATTTTCCTGTAGGCTGTATCTATCTTACCCCTAGTGAGATAAGCCTCTACATCCTTACATTTGTCCTCTAGCCATGCCTGCTTAGCCATTTTGCACTTCCTGTCGATCTCATTTTTGAGACGTTTGTATTCCTTTTTGCCTGCTTCATTTACTGCATTTTTATATTTTCTCCTTTCATCAATTAAATTCAATATTTCTTCTGTTACCCAAGGATTTCTACTAGCCCTCGTCTTTTTACCTACTTGATCCTCTGCTGCCTTCACTACTTCATCCCTCAGAGCTACCCATTCGTATTCTACTGCATTTCTTTCCCCCATTCCTGTCAACTGATCCCTTATGCTCTCCCTGAAACTCTGTACAACCTCTGGTTTAGTCACTTTATCCAGGTCCCATCTCCTTAAATTTGCGTTACAGTGTGTGAAGTTTCATATATTAGGCTCTTACAGGCAATGACATATGTTCAAATGTCTGTGAATTCCTAAGGGACCAAACTAGACTTACACATTACTTAATCTAACGTAAACTAAATTACGCTAAGGACAACACACACACCCGTGCCCAACGGAGGACTCGAACCTCCGACGGGGATAGCCGAGTGAACCGTGGCAAGGCACCCAGACTGCACCGCTACCCCGCCCTGCCCACAATAACATAGACAAAACGAAGTTAGCGCATAGCAACAGTAGGTCACCTACACTCAACGATCTGCCTTGAACAACTTGTCTTCAGATATTTGTCTTTCGATGATTGTTCAGTTTCCCTCTCCTCAGGTTCAACAGTGATACTTATTAATTTGGAAATTTGTGGTAAGTTCCTATGGGACCAAACCGCTGAGGTCATCAGTCCCTAGGCTTACACACTACTTAATTTCAGTCCCTAGGCTTACGCAGTACTTAATGTAACTTAAACTAACTTACGTTAATGACAACGAACACGCCCATGCCCGAGGGAGAACTCGAACTTCCGACAGAGGGTAGCCGCGCGAACCGTGGCAAGGCTCCTTAGACCACGCGGCTGCTCCACGCGGCTACTTATTAATAAAGCAGTCGATGCACAGTAATTACCGCATGAGAATTTTTTGTTGTTAATTATATTTTCAAGAAATTCTCAAGCAGCACCAGTACCCCCAGTGTATCATATTTTCAAGGATTTCCAGAACGCAAGTTTGCGAATGAAGTGCTCAAGCGAGCATTATGCGTCTCAGTTTTGCAGAGCTTGTATGCATATGGGATTGATCGCCAGATACAAAATTGTTGCGATTACATGCTGACCTGCTCCAGTTCCTGATTCGAATCCAGCCTGTATGCGTGCTAAGTATCAGAATGTCAAACTTGATCAAGGCACAAAACTGCTCATCAACGTCTGTCATCACTGCAGATTTCTACAACGAATTTGCAATGGAACCTATCGTCAGTTAATCGCTTCTATGCTTTTGACGTTGTAGTAAATGAAAATAACGGGCCTAACCATAACTTGTTTCCCTGTGACTCGTGTTTCATACAATGAAATTTAGGAAACAATAAATTTGCAGGTGCAGTAGTATCAGCATTTTGTAGCTAAGTGACATACAATATCTTACAGAAGTCATTATGCCTGCGCCTATCCTTCATGTGTTCTCTGAAAGCTCGGAAAATTGACAAGGTCACCATATGTAAACCGAAAATACCGTTTACTTGCCCCCAAATCGTTGCTCGACTTATGAAGTTTCTCATCTTGTAACATCTTGTCAGACCTACACATGTATCTACTTTCTCACTCTGTAAATCACCGTGAAGTGAGTGGCCTGTGTGCTTTCCATTGTAGAACTTACTAGGGCTTCTTATCATTCCATTCCCAAATGCTTACTTCTTTCACCACCTATTTTCTTCAGTAGACAGTAATGTGAAGTTATTTTAATGAATGTCATAATCAGAAGCAACAACGTGGAAAAAAATCCCACCACTTCATTTTCCAAAGCGGGGAAGGAGTTGGGCATAGATAGGTTGAACAAAAATTTCGAAACATCAGAAACACAACACATTACCAACCCAATAAGGTGTAGGAAATCCGTTGACATTCGAAACAGCTTCCAGTCTTTCGGAATGGTTCAATGACCGTCTGTCATGATCACTTGACAAACATTTTCCTCTGCGCTGTAACTTAGCGAACGATATATTTCCACTTTCCCTGTATGCTTTATATATCTTCGGTATGGTGTCTCATGAAACACCAAACACTTCGGCTACCTTCGTTAGGAAGCACTCACCATACCAGCACCAACAATCTGCCCACGTTCAAGTTCACTTAGTTCCGATATACTACTCTAACAATTAAACACAATACTGATGTAACCACGACTGAAAAATTGCAGAAGAGCATGCCAAATAAAAAAAAAAACCGCAAAATTCCGAAGATTATCTAAGTTTTACAAAAGCTATATATATAACGCGAACTTCAACGCGAGATGCTTTCAGTTGTTTCCAAGACGAAGCTCCGTTTTGAAATCAAGCAGAAAACCTAGAGAGATTCTGGACGTATGTAAACTACCCCAGGGGCAAGACACAGTCAATACCTTCACTGGGTTATGATAATGGTGATTTTATTGATGACAAAGCAACTGAAGCTGAGTAACTAAACACAGTTTTCTGAAATTCTTTCACAAAATAAGACGACTAAATATTCCAGAATTCGAATTAGGAACAACTGCCAACATTAGTAACTTAGAAGTAGAAGTAGATATCCTCGGTGTGGCAAAGCAATTTAAAACACTTAAGAAAGGCAAGGCCTCTGGTTCAGTTTGTATACGAGTATATTTCTTCCAGAGTATGCTGATAAAATAGCTCCATACTTATCAATCATATACACCCGCTCCCTCGTAGAAATATCTGTAATCAATGATTGGTAAGTTGCTCAAGTCACACCATTACCCAAGAAGGTAAATAGGAGCAATCCACTGAATTAAAGACCGATATCGCTAACGTCGATTTGCTGCAGGATTTTGGAATCTATACTGTGCTCCAACGTTATGTATCACCTGGAAGTAAACGATTTATTGACAAATAGCCAGAATGGATTCAAAAAATGTAGTTCTTGTGAAACACAATTAGCTCTTTATTCTCACGAAGTCATGAGTGCTATCGGCAGGGGACGTCAATTTGATTCCAGATTTTTAGATTTCCAGAAGGCTTTTGACACCTTTTCTAACAAGCAACTTCTAATTAACTTGCATGCCTGTGGAGTATTGCCTCAGTTGTGTGAATAGGTCAGAAATGTCACAGTTCGTAATAACTGACGGAAAGTCATCGAGTAAAACAGAAGTAGTATCTAGTATTCCCCAAGAAAGTGTTATAGGTCTTCTGATATTCCTTATCTACATAAACGGTTTAGGGGACAATCTGAACAGCCCTCTTAGGTTGTTTGCTAGAGTCATCAGCTGATCAAAAGAACTGAAAAAAGATTTAGACAAAATATCGTCTGCATGGTGCAAAAAGAGGCAATCGATTCTAAATAATGAAAAGTGTGAAGTCATCCACATGAGGACTAAAAGGAATCCGTTAAATTTCCGCTGCGGAACAAATCACACAAATATAAAGGCTTAAAGCTCAGTTAAATATTTAGGGATTACGATTACGAATAACTTAAATTAGAACGATCACATGGATAATCTTGTGTGGAAAGCGAACCAAAGACTACGATTTAGTAGCAGAACACTTAAAAATATAACAGGTCTACTAAAGACACTTGCCGCCCTCATCTGGAGTCTTGCTGGGTGGTGTGGGATTCGCATCAGATAAGATTGACTGAGGACTTCGCAAAAGTTCAAAGAAGGGTGGTTCGTTTTGTATTATCGCCAAATAAGGGAAAGAATGCCATGCCATGGATCTGATACACGAATTGGGGTGGCAGTCATTAAAACAAAAGCGTTTTTCGCTACGGCAGGACCTTCTCATGAAACTTCAACCACCAGTATCCTCCTCAGTATGCGAAAACATTTTGTTGGTGCCCACTTACACGAGGAAAAATTATCATCATAACAAAATAAGAGAAATCAGAGATCATACGAAAAGATTTAAGTGTTTTTTTCCGCCCACTGTTTGAGAGTGGAACGGTTGAGAAGTCTCTTAAAATGTGGTTCAATGAACCCTCTTCCACCACTTAATTGTGAATTGCAGGGTAAACATTACACTGAATCGCCAAAGAAACTGGTATAGGCATGCGTATTCAAATACACACATATGTAAACAGGTATAATACGGCACTGCGGTCGGCATCGCCTATATACGGTAACAAGTGTCTGGTGCAGTTGTCAGATCGGTTACTGCTGCTACAATGAAAGCCTATCAAGATTTAAGTGAGTTTGAACGTGGTGTTATAGTCGGCACTCGAGCGACAGGACGCAGAATCTCCGAAGTAGCGATGAAGTGGGGATTTTCCCGTATGACAATTTCACGAGTGTACTGTGAATGTCACGAATCCGGCAAAACATCAAATTTCTGACATCTCTGCCGCTGTAAAAAGATCCTGCAAGAAAGAGACCAACGACGAATGAAGAGAATCATTCAGCATGCAGATGTGCTCTCCTTCCGCAAATTGCTGCAGATTTAAATGCTGAGCCATCAACAAGTGTCAGCGTGCGACCCATTTAAGCCATCGATATAGGCTTTGGAACCGAAGCCCCACTCGTGTGCCCTTGATGGCTGCACGACACAAAGCTTTACACCTCGCCTGGGCCCGTCAACACCAACATTGGACTGTTGATGACTGGGAACATGTTGCCTAGTCGGACGAGTTTCGTGTCAAATTCTATCGAGAGGATGGACATGTGCTGGTATGGAGACAATCTCATGAATCCATGGACCCTGCTTGTCACCACGTGTCTGTTCAAGCTGGTGGAGGCTCTGTAATGGTGTGGGGCGAGTGCAGTTGGAGTGATGTGGGACCACTGATACGTCTAGATACGACTCTGACAGATGACACCTACGTAAGCATCCTGTCTGATCACCTGCATCCATTCATGTCCATTGTGCATTCCGAAGGGCTTGGGCAATTCCAGCAGGACAATGTGACACCCCGCACGTCCGAAATTGCTACACAGTGGCTCCAGGAACACTCTTTTGAGTTTAAGCACTTCTTCTGGCGACCAAACTCCCCAGACATGAAAATAATTAAGAATGTCTGGGACGCCTTGCAATGTGCTGTTCAGAAGAGATCTCCATCCCCTCGTACTCTTTCGAATTCGTGGGCAGCCCTGCAGGATTCATGACGCCAGTTTCCTCCAGACATTAGTCGAGTCCATGCCACGTCGTGTGGCGGCACTTCTGCATGTCGCGAGCGCCCTTCGAGATATTAATTAGGTGTGCCAGTTTCTTTGGCTCTTCATTGTAGATGTAGACTAACCATTTAAGGACATTGTACAAGTGCTGTTCGTGGTCAAACAAAAAGCGTAGCCTACAGGCTTGGTTAGCATCTGGTTTTATATTTAGGCATTCTTTTCTGGTAGCGTTTCCATATTTTTGGTCAACCCCTGGTCTTCGTTATTCATAAGTACATCTAAAGTAACAGAACATGACTATGCAAAAAGTACAAAGCATGCTGGAAACAGACATTCATCAATGGCTGGAGCATCTCTCTAAGTTTGTAACTTGTATAACACGTGTTCATTATGGGTACCGGGAACTGTGACGCAGTAACACGTGTGTGTAATTCATTGACACGAATTGTCAGGGAAGGCACGACTGCAGTCCACTTTGAAAATCTGTCCATATGGTTGCCTATCTGCAGGCGCGAACTAATTCGATTCCATAATAAGAAATAGAGAAGAACAGATGGTTGACTATGAAACCCGACGACAATACAAATTACAGGTGGAAGCTGTTATTATAAGAATACTGTAGGCCATTAGCAGATTTCCCTTTACAACTGGGACACTGATACACAATCATAAGATGTAGCTCATTCCCACTGATTCTATCTTGGAACAAACACAACCTAATTGTAGTCAATGCTTCAAATGGTAAAAAAACCTTTGCTGCTCTTCTTTGTATACGTTCAATCTCCCCTTTTAGTCCTATATGATACGGATCCAACACATTAGAACAATATTCCAGGATGGTTCTCACGTGTGTTTTGTAAGCCGTGTTCATTACAGGCTGATTCCATTTCCCCAGTATTCTATCAATGAATCGAAGTATGTCACCTTTTTAACATTTTGCCAGTTGTATCTATGTGAGGTAACTGATCCCAACTAATATTGTGGTAACAGCATACTATGTATTTTTTGATTTGTGAAGTGATCTCACGGTCGTATTTGCATCACTAAGCACATAGACTAACCATTTTGCATCCGTGCATCTACACTTCAGCACCTGACTTGCTGCCCAGCATCAATGGTTTGCTCTTGCCGCAGTACTTGGAGGTACTAACCAAAGCAAAAGCATACTATTCCTAATAGCTATAATTATTAGTCTGCAAATGAAGTACATACTATTGTAATGTTGTTCAGTGTGAAACGTCCCCTTAGAAAAATTATGAAATGACTGTGCTAGTAAACCTCTTACGTTATTTGATTTTCAAACAGCTGAGAAAAACTGAACGTACTCAGACATTTCACTCTTTACTTATTTTGATCATCACTAAACGGACACACAATATTTTTAGCGCAACGCAGTCCGACTTTCAATAATCCCTACAAAAGAATGGCACTGACTAAAAATAGCCTATAACTTTCATGAATCACTTACCTCACAAAAATCTTTGTTTCTCGAACTACTGCAGCACATCGAGCGCCAACACTGCCAGCTAAATAAAAGATTCTAACTACTGAAGGTACTTACTAGTGATAGCCATAGTTAGCAAATGAAAGATTTTGACAGAGAACAAACAATGGATTTACATTAATAATGTTCAAAAGTCATCATATATGTCTATCAATTCATGACAACCATTTTTACAAATTTCCTTTTTCTGGCGGACACACGTTCTGATCGTCCGCTGATAGTAACTTCTCCAAACTCTGGCAACTCTCTCTCTCTCTCCCTCTCTATCTCTCTCCATATCCACCACTGCTGGCGGCTCACCTCCAGCTGCCCAACGCTAAAAACTCTGGCATCTCTCTCTCTCCGCATCCACCACTGCTGGCGGCTCACCTCCAACTGCACAACGCTATGCGCTGTGCACATCCAACTGCCCAACACTACAATAGCGAATATTCCAACAATGCCAACCAATCACAGACTGCACGCAGCACAGCCAGTGATTTTCATACAGAGCGCTACGTGGCGTTACCAACACAACAACCTAAACAACCTATTTACATAGCCCCTATGCTCCCCACAAAAATTTTACAAATTATTTTGGGCAGTGTCCAATACTGATTTGAAATAATTTTTCATAATTACAATAACAAAGACATCAAATGCCCACGATACATTGTTGGTCAAAAGCAAAATTGTCCTCACAGTTCATAAATGTAAGTAGTGGAATTCCATGCAGTCTTGATAAGTAGTATTGTCCTTCCAACGGAAATATAGTGCTAATTCTTGACATGCAGACAGGTAATGGGCGACAACAGAGCAAACCCACAGCAGAGTCAGTCGAACTTTTGAAGAATATTGGTAGGTAGGCGAGACGGGTGTAACGATTAATCAAGGAAAACCCCCAATTGGGAAACGGGGCCAAAATTAGTTGGTTACTGTCGAGTTGCAATTTACAATTTCTTTATTGATTACTTCAACCATGAAAAGTCATTTCTTTGTCACTTGACCAGGAACAGATCCAAAAAAGCTAGTAGGCATGAGAGCCTTTTCAAAACAATTTACTTTACAGTTAATGGCCAAGCCATTTTACTTAAAACCGATTTTAATAAAACATTTGACAACAAATCAAATTTTCCAAGTAATGATATGAAAAACTTTACTTTACCGTTAATAGCCAAGTCATTTTATTTTAAACAGACTTTGATAAAGCATTTAATAACAAAATTAAAACTTTCCAAGTAATGAAACTAAAGAGACATCAATTTGCATACAATTTCGCTGCCGAACATGTAGGGAGCCAACTGGCAAGGGCTCGCTAACAGGGAGGCAGAACTAGCATTTTCAAAGGATGCCAAGTAGATTAAAACAATGAAAGTAAAGATACAGTCACACTTTTTACAATAACTAACAATTTTAAAGCCACGTTATTTTAAAAACCCACCAATGAAAGGCAAACTTAACTTTTTTAAACAGTGGCCAAAAACGATCAGAGTAAAATACAACCATTTAACATTTTACAATAACTAACAACTTTAATACCATGTCCTGCCACCAAAACGTCCGGGGATAGAAATAATTAGCCGACCGGGTGTAAGGGCGGTCACAATTGTCTCCCGAAGGATGCTCAGGCTAGAAGCGGACTAGCAGACCCACAACGCCACATATTCAGCAATCACATCGACTACACGCGAGGCCAGGAGAGGAGGAGGAATCAAATCAGGAACCATAATCCCTACCCAAAATACACTTCCTCCCAGGCAGTACTAATAAGAAGTCAAAAGAACACTGTCTATAATTAAAACGGCGACAGGGACAGGAAATCCGAACGCAGGAGGCCACAAGGCAGAAAAAATGTAATCTAAAACAATAATCACTTCCCAAAAATACACTTCCTACCGGGCAGTACTAATAAGAAGCGGAAAAGATCACAGTCTATAAATACACCGGCGACAGGGACAGGAAACCCGAATGCAGGAGGCCACAAGGCAGAAAAGACGCTGGTTGCACAAACCAAAATTCTTCAGTTAACATCTAAGCCTTTAACCAACTTAACTTGCAGTTTATCAGAGAAATAGCAGGTGAACTCCGATGCAAAGGTTCCTCACACCCGACCGTGTCCACGTCGCCAGTGTACCCAACCGGGCACAGTCACGCAGCCACGCGCTCTGTCACCGGAGCCCTCGTCTTCTCTGCACCCACGGCGGCGAAATACCACTCCTCAGGTTAGGCGAGTTACTAGTCCATCATTACCGTCTCCAGACGGAAAATTTAAAGACATCCGTTGCCGCTCGCACCAAGTAGTGACTCAGAACCACAGCCGTGGCCCCCGGGGTTCACAACAAGAGCTTACAGCCTTGTCCCGTCAACTCGTCCCACTCGTCTCGCACCGCCAGGATAGACCACGTGGCTTCTCGGAACAACAGCCAACTCTCCACCGCCACGCCACGCCGTGGTCTCCTCGTACGACATCCTCTAATTCCCGATTTTAAGAACCGACCGACCGACTCGCCACCGCCAGGCATCCAACCGGCAATACCCCCAAAGGTCTTATTCCCTTACACAAGGCTAACAGGAAGCAACGACTCGAAGATCGAGAAGACCAGACACGCCGCCAGAGGAGAATCTCAACAGAATCGTAGACAGCATAACGATAAATATGAAAGAATCAATTAACGATGGAATGGAAGGACTCAGAACAATCTTTACAGCGCGATGTATGTTGAGAGCCGACACACAGCTCAGTAAGTCACACAGAGCAGACCCACTGTAGTCCTGGTAGAGATTATGGTATTGGTGGGCCACCAGAGGTGCAGACCCACTGTAGTTCTTGTAGAGATTAAGGTATTGGTGGGCCACCAGAGGTGCAGGCCCACGGTAGTCCCTGTAGAGATGGCCAGCAGCCATCTGTTGCGACTGTGTGGGTGCACAATCACCATCAAAGAGTCTTGCAGATAATATAGCAAGTCCATAAACCACCACTTTTGCACTTTGGAATGTCCTTAGAAACAGCAGTGCTGTTAACCAGTCCCTTGCGGAATTATCAACTCACGTCCGAACCCTAACAGTCCCTTTTTCTTAACTTCTCACATATTGTGCATATACTATGACCAAACAGAAACGTGTGCAGTGAAATGAAACTTAATTTGAAGAACTGGTGTCTATACAGTTATAAATTTACAACATAAGAATACAATTGCAAAGGTACAAAATACATCATTAAAGAACATAAGAATACAGATAACATTTGTAGCAATACAGGCTTTACAAAAGAATAGAAATACGCATGTACATCAGTGTTACAGGAATTATAAGTAAACAAATGAGAATATTCAAACATTAATTTGACATATGATCATTAAAGGCAAAATAACAGAGTAAATAATATCGAAACATTTTTCCAAAGTATTTGACGATAACAGTATTCCTCATCATAGTGAATGCACCAAGATTCTAGTAGGTGGCAGGTGATGCTTCTTGCCCTCCTTGCTCATGTCTATGCCCCCCTGCGGGTTCGGGGGTAAGAATAGGCACGCGGTATTCCTGCCTGTCGTAAGAGGCAACTAAAAGGAGTCTCAAACGTTTCAGCCTTATGTGATGGTCCCCTGTCGGGTTTGACCTCCATATCTCAAAATTTTTTCGAAGAGGGAGCCGATTGGGGAAGGGCGCCTTACTTGGTGCATTGTGTCCATCTTGCGTTGAGAACTTTCGCCAGCTTATTCGTCGTTGCATTACAGTCCTGCCCGCTCTCCATCTCTTGGGCATGGATACGCTCCTGCGTGCACTTTCTGCCAAGCAATGTGCAGGGCCACTTCCTGCACTGACGGCGACCATGGGCCACATGTCACCTAACATTCAGCACGGTAGCCAGTCCGTTGTGGTGGGGGCGCCATGTGCCCTGTTGGTTGTAGCCCCCTGACAACACAGGGGTCGCTCTACTGATGCCTGCGCCGTTAACTCCCCACGTCTGCCAAGGAATAGATGCCCATCTCCCTGGGCATCGGGACTCCCAGCAATGGCCATCCTGCCAGGTGGCCTTTGCTGTGGCTGGGTGGCGCCCGTGGGGAGGGCCCTTGGTCGGAGTAGGTGGTATCAGGGTGGATGACATGCAATGAAGCGTGGCACATCTTCTCTTGCTGGTGGCCAGCCACCAGCAGTCTCTAAGCGTTCGAGGGACCATTTTAAAGGTAACGTTTATGACCCCTAATCGTTCCCCTCCCTCGCCACACCATGGGAGGAACGAAAGGCATTGAATGAAAGTGAGACGTATTCGCCCAGGTAACTTGTCTGTACCAGAGCTGATGGGGAATCCTTTATATCCGTGAAGCCTCAGTTCTTTGTAGAGCATTTAGAGGACAAGTTTGGGGAGGTGGAGGGCTTGTCCAAAATGCGGTCCGGATCGGTGTTGATAAAAACGGCATCCTCCGCCCAGTCGCGGGCCTTGCTTGCTTTAATAAGCTGCGGGATGTTTCCGTTACTATCACGCCCCATAAAAGTTTGAATATGGTCCAGGGCATTATCTTCCACAGGGATCTCCGTTTACAGTCCGATGACGAGCTGCGCGCCAAATTAGAGCGACGAGGTGTCCATTTCGTCTGGCGCGTCCACCGGGGTCTGAGGGATCATCAAGTTGCCACCAGTGCCTTCATCTTGGCCTTCGAGGGTGACACATTACCTGAGAAGGTCAAGGTGATGGTGTACTGTTGTGATGTCAAGCCATATATCCCTCCCCCGATGCGGTGCTTCAAGTGTTGGAAGTTCGGCCATATGTCTTCATGCTCTGCTTCCAGCCTTGTATGTCGCGATTGTGGTCGACCATCCCACCCTGATACTCCCTGTGCCCCGCCTTCCATCTGTGTTAACTGCAGAGAGCACCATCCGCCTTGCTCGCTGGACTGTCCGATTCTGCGGAAGGAACGGAAAATCATGGAAATCAAGACCCTGGACCGACTGACGTACACTGAGCCTAAGCATAAATATGATCGGCTTCATCCAGTGCGTATGACATCTTCTTATGCCGCAACTGTCACTCCTGCTACAGTTCCATCAGCTCCAGTCAGCTCTCAGAGTTGAAGGACCACACCTGCCCCCTTGATGGTGGGGGGCACTAAACTCCCTGTTGCTCCCGCTCCATCCACTTCAGGAGCAACGCCCCCCCCCCCCCCCAACCATCGCGGACATCAGTTCCCCTTTCCCAGCCAGAGAAGCGTAAGACTTCTTCGGCTCCTCTCGCCAGGAAGGGGTCCCTTGGGGACCTCCCTTCGCAAGTTCCGACCGGTACACAAGCAGACACCCGCAAGTGGCTCAAACAACCACTGGTCCCTGGTCGTAGGGCCTCACGGTCGTCGTCCATCCCTGAGACTGACCCAGTGAAGCCCTCCCAGCCTGAGTCACCGAAGGCACAGCGAGATAACCCATAAAAGAAAAAGGTACCCAAGAATCCCGACATTGCGCTGGCACCCGTCCCACCGCTTCCGACAAGTTCAGTGTCTGAGGATGAGGTCGAGATTCTGGCGTCTGATGAATACCTGGATCTCGCCAGTCCCTCAGACGCCATGGATGTCACTCATGCGAGTACTAAATCGGTGGCAGCGAGTGAACAAGCGGCGTAAATTTCCTTTCCAGTCCCTTCATGCCTTTCTCAGCCATGGACAATTTCATCGTCCAGTGGAACTGCAGCGGTTTCTTCCACCATCTAGCTGAGCTCCGACAACTTATCAGCCTTCACCCTTTCTTCTGCATTGCTATTCAGGAAACTTGGTTTCCAGCAATGTGAACCCCCACCCTCCGTGGCTATCAGGGTTATTATAAGAACCGGGCAGCTTATGAAAGAGTGTCTGGTGGCGTCTGTATATATGTCCTTAACACTCTTCACAGCGAGTCTGTCCCTCTACAAACACATTTAGAGGCTGTCGCTGTTCGGGTGTGGACGCCACAGGCTGTTACCGTCTGCAATCTTTACCTTCCACCAGATGGTGATGTCGCGCAGCATGTCCTGGCTGCGCTGATAGCCCAATTGCCGCCACCTTTCCTGTTACTGGGCGACTTCAACGCCCATAATCCTCTGTGGGGTGGGTCGGTGGCGACAGGTCGAGGCGCCATCATTGAGCACTTATTGGCACAGCTCGATCTTTCGCTTTTAAGTGATGGTTCCTTCACACACTTCAGCGCGGCGCATGGCACGTACTCCGCCATCGACCTTTTGATTTGCAGCCCTAGCCTCTAACTGTCTGTCGACTGGAGTGTGCATGACGACCTGTGTGGTAGTGACCACTTTCCGATCTTTCTGTCACTGCCACAGCGTCAGTCTTCTGGGCGGCCTTGCACGTGGGCTATGAATAAGGCTGACTGGGACTTGTTTTTCTCCACTGCCGCTATTGAGCCTCTCTCTAGTGATGACATTGATGCGGTGGTTAAATCGGTCACCACCGGCATCGTTACTGCCGCCGAATCTGCCATTCCCCGTTCTTCTGGGTCCACTCGGCGGCGGACTGTGCCTTGGTGGTCGCCTGAGATCGCTGAAGCGATTAAAAATCGCCGGCGGGCGCTCCAGCGTCACAAACGGCATCCCTCCATCGAACACCTTATCGCCTTCAAACAGCTACGTGCGCGAGCCCGCCGCCTTATCCGCCAACGCAAGCAGGAGTGCTGGGAGCGGTATGTGTCCACCATTGGCCTCCATGTCACTCCATCGCAGGTCTGGGCCAAGATTCGACGCGTTTACGGCTATCGGACCGCTGTCAGCGTCCCTGCGCTCTCACTGAATGGAGCAGTTTGTACTGACTCCGATGTCATTGCAAACCACTTCGCAGAGCATTTTGCTATGAGTTCCGCTTCTGCGAATTACCCCCTGGCCTTCCACTCCATTAAAGAGCGGATGGAACGTCGGAGCCTTTCGTTTCGCACCCACCATCCAGAATCGTACAATGTTCCATTCAGTGAGTGGGAATTTCGCAGTGCCCTAGCCGCTTGCCCTGATACCGCTCCTGGGCCAGATGGCATCCACTGTCAGATGCTGAAACGTCTTTCAGTGGATTGCCAGCGATGGCTCATCGACCTTTACAACCATCTCTGGGTCGAGGGTGAGTTTCCGTCGCAATGGCGGGAAAGTATTGTTATCCCCATTCTGAAACCAGGCAAGAACCCTTTGGAGGTGAACAGCTCACCAACGTTCTTTGCAAGTTGCTCGAACGGATGGTGAGCCGGCGCTTGAATTGGGTTCTGGGGTCTCTGGGCCTTCTGGCTCCGTCTCAAGGTGGGTTCCGTAAAGGCCGCTCCACTGCCGACAATCTGGTGAGCCTGGAGTCGGTCATCCATACTGCCTTTGCCCGCCGTCAGCAACTGGTCGCTGTCTTTTTCGACATGCGGAAGGCGTACGATACGACATGGCGTCATCACATCCTTTCAACGCTTCATGGATGGGGTCTTCGGGGCCCTCTGCCGATCTTTATCCGAAATTCTCTGTCGCATCGTACCTTCCGCGTGCAAGTCACGACCTCCCGTAGTTCCTCCCCACTTCAGGAGAACGGTGTGCCACAGGGATCTGTTTTAAGTGTCTGCCCGTTTTTAATAGCCATAAACGGGCTCGCTGCGGCGGTGGGAACGTCTGTCTCAGCGTCCTTGTATGCAGACGACTTCTGCCTTTACTACAGCTCTATTGGCATTGCAGCTGCTGAACGTCAGCTACAAGGCGCTATTCGTAAGGCGCAGTCTTGGGCTGTAGCTCATGGGTTCCAGTTTTCGGCAGCCAAGACCTGCGTTATGGATTTCTGCCGGCGACGCACTGTCCACCCGGAGCCGCGGCTTTATCTTGACGGCGAACTCCTTGCAGTGGTGGAGTCACATAGGTTTTTGGGGTGGTTTTTGGTGCTCGGTTGACTTGGCTGCCTCATATTTGGCAGCTTAAACAGAAGTGTTGGCGGCATCTTAATACTCTGCGATGCTTGAGCCACACCAGCTGGGGCGCTGACCGATCTACACTCTTATGGCTCTACCGGGCGTTAATCCAGTCTCGTGTGGATTACTGGAGCCTGGCTTATGGCTCAGCTTCCCCATCTGCATTGCGGGTGCTGGACCCTATCCTCCACAGTGGTATACGCCTTGCCACTGGTGCCATCCGGACCAGCCCTGTGGACAGCCTACTTGTGGAGGCAGGTGTCCCTCCACTGCGGTTACGGCGCCCACGTTTGCTGGCCGCTTATGCTGCCCATGTTTTCAGCTTGCCCGGGCATTCTATCGGCTACTATTCCCACAGTCGCACGTCCATCTTCCAGAACGTCGGCCCAGGGCTGGATGTACGATCGCGGTCCGCGTCAGAGAGCTTCTGTCCGGGCTTGGGGCTTTACCTCTTCCGCCTCCTTTCCGGGCACTTCTGCGTACACCCCCGTGGTGTGTGCCTCGCCCTCGCCTTCAGCTGGAATTGGCACAGGGCCCGAAGGACTCAGTCCCTTCGGAGGCCTTCCGCCGCCGCTTTCTTTCCATCCTCGCAACGTATCAGGGCTCTGGCATTGTTTACACTGACGGCTCGATGGTTGCTGGTCGTGTCGGTTATGCGCTAACTCTAGGGGACCGTTCCGAACAACGTTCATTGCCGGCTGGCTGCAGCGTTTACACTGCTGAGCTGGTAGCCATCTTTCGTACCCTAGAGTATATCCGCTCCTGCTCAGGCGAGTCCTTTGTGATCTGTAGCGATTCCCTGAGCGGTTTACGAGCTCTCGACGAGTGTTTTCCTCGTTCTCGTCTGGTGATGGATATCCAGGGGTCCCTGCATACTCTTGCGCGTTGCGGCCGCTCTGTGGTCTTTGTTTGGACCCCGGGCCATGTTGGGATACCCGGAAATGAAAATGTTGAACGCCTGGCGAAAGAGGCCACCAGTACACCATCTCTGGACATTGGCCTCCCGGAGACTGATTTGAGGGCAGTCTTCCGCCGCAAAGTTATCTCGCTTTGGGACGCTGAATGGCGCGGTCTGGCCACCCCTAACAAACTTCGTGCCGTCAAGGAGACGACGACTGTGTGGTACTCCTTCTTGCGCGTCTCTCGCGAGGAGTCTGTCGTCCTCTGCCGACTGCGCATTGGGCACACACGGATGACCCACGGCCACTTATTGCGCCGTGAGGACCCACCTCTATGTCGCTGCGGCTTCGTTTTGTCTGTGGTCCACATTTTGTTGGAATGTCGCCTTTTAGCTGTGCTCAGGCAGACGTTTGCGCTGCCTGACACGCTCCCTGCCCTTTTAATGGATGACTCTGCCATGGTGGACTTAGTTTTGCGTTTTATTCGGGCAGGGGTTTTTTATCATTTAATCTGAGTGTTTTATTTTTTAGTGTTGATTCTGGCTTTTGGCCTCCGATTTTAAACTGAGTTTTTAATGTGTTCTCGGTGGTTGGCTTTTCCTCTTTTGTCTCTATGGTCGGCCAACCACCGTCACATTCTGAGTGATTTTAATTTGTTTTGTCTGATCTCTGTCTGAGTCTTTCTTGTCCTGTGTCGTCTGACGTCTTTTCTGTTGTTCGTTTTTTATTCTCTGTGGGTGATTTTAGTTTTTTGGAAAAACGGACCGATGACCATCGCAGTCTGGTCCCTTTAATCCCACAAACCAACCAACCATCATGTCTATGGTTCTGACGTTGTGTTGTAATTACCAGCACTTAAGAATAAACTTTGAAAACGAAATTTACTTAATTTGAAAGGGATTGTTTCGCTTCTGTAAGACAGCAACTATAGCAAGCTGCACAGGTCTACATCACACACTTATTTTTTTCTTTTTTTACTTGTTTTTCCTTCCATGTGGTTACATTAATCCTGGCTGGGACTCTTACCGTATGTAAGACAGCACAAATAATGAACTGTCGTAGAAATATTCAGTGACTTATCTTTGTCAGGAGTATTACAAGATGCAATTTTGCTTTAAAAACATGAATCAGTTACTACACTGGTATGCAAAACTTACGGATGATAGGTCACTGTTAAGTAACATAACTCGATGAAACTTGTTGGTTCATACATACAAGTGACTGTCACAGTATAGTACAGAAGGTAACAGAAAGAAATACCCAGTGATACTTTTATTCAAAGACCATTCGCCATGTGAGGGCATGTAATGCACTCAGGAACGTTGTCGAACGTGATCGATCTGGTGATCCAGATGTTACTGCGTACAGAGTTATAATGTTTCGATATCTTTGAACACGGTACATTCAATGGTCAACGTTACTGACACGTACCCCTATCACACCCGAATCTTTCTGGGGGATGACTAGGCACGACAGCAATGAACATCGCAAGTGGAGGAGGTTATGGGGGAATATTCGGCGAATGGACTGGCCTGCCTGAAAACCCTACTTAAATTCCATCGAGCACATGTGGGTTGCGTTGTGGAACTGCACATGCACCAGCGACCAGCCAACCGTTCTCAACCGCGTCGGTGGATGAATGGAACGCCCTACCACAGAACTCCTTATCAACTTTGCGACCGCCATGCAATCACATTGCAGAGCACGCATTAGCATTACCGTCCGTTGCGTTCACACAACGTATTAACAACAACGTCCCACCGTTCGTAATGTCCAGTAGATGAGCGTGAAACGCGGATACTAATTATTTTCTTTCAATAAAAGAGTCATTACTGTTAGTCGAACTGCGTAGTTCTTTCTGTTACCCTCTGTACTACACTGTAGCAGTTACTTCTATACAAGGCATTTCCGTAAGAGCGTGCAAAAATGAAACAGGACATAGAGAAGGCTCCATTGAACAATCTGAGGTAGGGAACCTTGAGTCGGAGAAACCAGCTTAAGAAGATTTGGAAGTAAACATGTTTACCGCTTTGTCTAGAATTACTGTTTTCCAGCTCATTTATAACTAACATGAGTACAGGTTTACGTGTACTGTGTTGTTTATTTATATGCACATTCTTTCCTGTAAGAAAACAAGGAGGACGAGGTTGATTACCAGAAAGTCAAGATGCGGGTTTTGCATACTTTATTTGTCCATAAGACGGCTCTGTTGTATCGTAAAGTTGTCCTGTGACAAACGTCTATGAATCAATGACAGACCCATTCATTACTCAGGGCTATTCAGAGACGTATAGTACAATACGATGGAGCAGTACCGGCGCAGTATTTCCTGGTCGCTGGACTGGAAGGGGAAATCTATTCCATGACCTGCGAGGTCACCTGACATGAATCCCCTTGATTATTGCCTATGAGGATATCTAAAGTCACTTGCGTATGACACCCCAATGGATATGGAGATGAAATTAGTTGCCAGAATTGTAGCTGCCTGTGATTTGATTCGAAACGCACCAGGGATATTTGACAGGGTGCGAGAGAATCTTGTTTGCCTATGTCATGCTTGCATTGAGGTTATGGCTGTCAGTTCCAGCACATTTTGTAAGATACAGTACAAATGGTACGTTGATTTTGTCAGTGAAGGTATTCGCAGTCAACTAATGTGATTAAAAAAGTACACACAATGTGATTTTATTCCTGTTACCTCCTTAAACTGGCTTCTCCGACCCCAGGTTCCCTGCCACAAATTGTTCTGTGGAGCACCCTTTTCGCCCAATTAAATTTTGGCACCCTCTTACGGAAACACCCTGTAGATGATCTTCGAAATGTGTTACTTGGCAGTGACACATCAGTTTAGCGCACTAGGTTATTAAGAAAAAGTAAAGCAGTTGAACAATCAAAGCTACGGCACAAGAAGTCCATGAGCCACATAAGAGCCGAAGCCGCTAAAAGATCAACGGTTACTTGTTTGTATATCCGAGGTTTCATTCATGACAAGAGGACTAAAATGAGGTCGACGGCAGCACTGCCACCGAAGCACGGACTGGGTCGAGGTGGGGGACTCGGAAATCCGGCGAGCCCCTGTGCAGATCAGCTGTGAGCAAGTCCGGCTTCGTTGCGTCACGGGCGAGAAAGTGTGTGCATCCTGGAGAAACGAAAGCCCCTCCGTTTCGGAGGCGCCGCACGTGCTTCACTTCGCTCGCTCCTCCTCACCTTGCGCAACGCCTGTTTCGGCGTCATACGAGTGTGCCATAATAGCGAGCTGCTTCCGAGGGATTGGGATTGCCCACTAGAGCTGACACTGCGTCATCCTGACACTCCGTAACACTCAACACACGATGCGTCAGTTATGTCTGCAGTGGGGAGCGAATGCCTTTTTGATTGCTCTTCCAGAATAAAAATATAACGATATCTCACATTAACAGATTATTTATCACTTTCTTTGAAAATCTATCTCAGGGTTATAAATTAGTTTTAATACTCAAATATCCATGTTTCCGAGATAAACACTCTCATCTGTATACGATCTTTTACAGGAACACAATCCGTTTTGTGATTTCAAATACCCAGTAAACGTGTGAGACTGACCCATGTCACCTGTTACTGGAACATTGAAAAATCTGCTGCTTTCCCAGTGATACCAAAGAGACGCGGTTATCTACTTCAGTTTCCTTATGGAGCTCACCGGACAAAAAATGTATACCTCCAGGAAACATCACCCTAACGCCATATAACAAAGCGTGAAAAGGAAAATAGAAGCAATAGTTACCAAATTGCAGGTGTGCTGACTGCTGTGTTCCACTCACTGTTCCAAATAATCCCGAGTATGCTCTTTTTTTAAAAAAAGAAAAGAAAAGAAAAGAAGAGGAGACGCCATTAAGGAATGATCCGAATGCGACCGACATCGGTAGATGGGATCTACATGTACAGACAAAGTAATTACAATTTCAGAAAAACTGAATGATTTATCCAAGAGAAAGAGGTTTGCAAAGAGAGCAAATCTGTAACACGTTGGTACATCTCTGATACTTACACAAGCAGTTATTCGGTTTGGCGTTGATTGACAGAGTTGTTTGATGTCCTCATGAGGTTTTTTTGTGCCAGATCCAATTGTCGCGTTGGATCGTCAAAATACTGAGCTACCCGAGGCGACCGTGGACCGTGGTTATATTACTATAATGTGGTACTGTATTGGAGGTGAATAGTTCGCCTCAGAAAAGTCACACCGTCGCTGAAAAATGACTTTATTACTCAGACGACTCATTTGACACGTTTCGGATTTATTTACATGATCAGATACCTAAAAATGAAAATGAGAACAAGTCTTTACATAGAATACGAAAATAATAACAGGCATTAACAAAGTACAAAATACAATACAGGAAGACCTACCCAAGTGCACAGAGTGTCACAGGATACGAGCTTTACTGGATGTATATATAACGTAAACTGATAGACTACTAGGGAGACAGAGGGGAAGGAAGACAAACCTGCAACCTGAGTGCAGGAGTTACTTGGTGGCGCCGTGGGAGTAATATCTGACGTTTTGTATACAAAAATGTCAAATTATTTTTAGAACCTTAGCAAGTTCGTCAGAAATCTCCCCAGCTGAGGACGTTGGAGTATTATGGTCAGGGCCCTCCAACAGCTCGGGATTCTGAAGACGTAAATCACAAATTGGACAGAATTGGCATGATATCCCTCGGGAGGACATCCAACAATTCTATCAATCAAAGGCGAGGGAATAACTGTTTGCATAAGGGCAGAGATGGACTAACGTGTTATTACCTTTCTCAGTTTGTGACGCTTTTTCTCTTGAATAACTCATACATTTTTTCTGAAACTGTAATAGTTATTTTACTGGTCTGCAGATGTACGTCACATCTATCGACATCCATCCCCATTCGCTTAATTCTTCGTAGTGCGCTCACTGGTCTTCAGGACTAATAAAATAAATATCGAATTGTTTACAAGGTTGCAAAACAGACGTTATATTACCAAAGTCGCAGTTGGTACATACCCTGACCACTAGTGCCAGCAAAATTATATTGCCGTATTCAGATCTGTAAGTCCTGCAAATACGTTACAAGGTTTATAATTATCATACGTAATTTCCAAAGAAAGGTAATTCAGTTTTGTAAATAACGGGATTTTAGTTCATGTCATTTGCCAGGCAAGTGAAGGTTTGATAGAGTGTTTCATTGTTTTACTAATCAGGAACGCATGTGTGCGTCACTGTGAAGACGGTTGTTGTCATCGTTGAAGACAGAAGGGTCCACAGCATACACATATTGAAGATATAGAACCTGACTACAGAGAATTTTGAAAGAAACATAGTGATTCATGTCCCAGAAATCTAATTGCAATGTAAGAGGAGGCCACACGCACACAAAATAAAATCCCTACGATTACCATAGTCAAACGGGAACGGGAGTGAAGAACCATGATATATGTAACAGTTTCCATAAAAATAAAATTAATTTGTTTCGTCTGAACATTAAAAGTTAAAAAATAAGACAGGCGATATTCATGTATGCCTAGAATGAGCTTTATGTATGCCTAGAATATGTGGAAAATTGTGAAGTGATGGACGTTCTGTGCCTGTCTAAACTCCATGTAACCACAGAGATGGAGAAGTTAAATACCAGTATTATAGACTATCATCATTTTCGTGTAGAGTTAACATAAGAAAAGGAGGAATTGCAAGATATGTTGGACACAAATTCGAAAATATTGAAACATAATTTTTGTGATAGGCAGCACCTAGAAGCATGCGCGTCTGAGTTGTTACTGCAGAATTACTTTTTTGATAATACTGTAATAGTCTAAAGAACCTCTCTAGAAAACTTTCAGCTGTTTGTGAGCTAGATGCATTATTGAGCTACCTGTCAAACAAGAACGCCAACGGCCTTACCCCAGTGGTAACACCGGTTCCCGTCTGATCAGCGAAGTTAAGCACTGTCGGGCTGGACTAGCCCTTGGATGGGTGACCATCAAGTCTGCCAAGCGCTGTTGGCAAGCGGGACGCACTCAGCCGTTGTGAGGCAAACTGAGGAGATACTTGATTGAGAAATAGCGGCTCCGGTCTCATAAACTGACATACTTCCGGGAGAGCGGTGTGCTGATCACATGCCCCTCCCTATCCGCATCCGGTGACGCTTGTGGGCTGAGGATGACACGGCGGCCGGTCTGTACCGTTGGACCTTTATGGCTCGTTCTGGTGGAGTTTTTTTAGTTTCTTTTTAGTCATACAAGAAGAAACAGGTGGTAGCTTGTGAAGCTTTCAGTGTAGATTTCTTAAAAGATACAGTATTTTGGAAGAAGACTGATACCACATTCAGCGTTTACCAGAGAAAGAGCAGCAAAAATGTACTTTTTCTCAGCACTATGTATACTTAGGTGAAAATGGAGGCTTGTTTGAAAAAGCAGAGAGAAACAGTTAAAATTTATAATTGTTCTAAATATGAAGTGGATGTGGTCGACCAAACGTCTCACAAATACTCGGTCAAAATGCCATCCAGACGTTCACCTATTCACAAATTTTACAACCTGCAAGATTTGGCTACGATAAAGGGCTGTGTAGTGTACAATGCTATAAACAAGAACAAGTTGAAACACAGGAATTTCAGATTGCGGCTGAAGGAGGAACTTGTTGAGAAGTACAGGCAACCAGGAAGACTAGTACCTGAGTCACATCCGAAGAGATTATTGACAAACAACAAAAGCAAACACATTGTTTTGTAAAGTCTCACTGCACAGGAAACAAATCATTTGTAAAGTGTCACATGTGTAAGAAAACTGTATGCAACAAAAGCATTTAAAATGACAATTATTTAAGCTCACTGTTTGATACTAGACAGTGAAGTTGTTCCAACTTAGTGAGTAATGTCCTTAGAGATATATGTAATGCATCATTGGCACAGGGAATTTTTCCCAGTTAATTGTTAAAGCTCTTCATAAGAAAGGTGACAAAACAGACTTAATCATTTATCATCCAGTTTTCTTAGTGAAATTTTTTTCCAAAATATTCGAAAAAGTACTGGACTCAAGAGTAGTCTCATATTGAAGTAGACAGTTTACTTAGAATATCATAGTTTGATTTCAGAACAGTTGCTCGACTGAGTATGCTATTTATACATTCATTCATCAAATAGTATAAGCCTTAAATAACAAAATATCGCCAGCTGGTATTTTTTTTGGGTCTTACCAAGGCATTTAAGTGTGTAGATCATATTACGTTTTTAGAAAAACTAAATTTTTATGCAATCGTTCGGTTTAGACACACACCTGGTCTCAATCACATTTAATTAACAGAATACAAGAAGTTTTGCTGAATAATTCAAACGATGTTGGAAGGTAGAAAATTTTGGTGACTAGGGACAAAACGCAAAGGGAGACAAGGTTCAATTTTGTGTCCACTACTACTGCTTGTGCAGGATGTTTTAAAAAGACTATACATATTTCGAATGCTTCAGTAGGACATACAACTTTAAAACTTGGAACAGATGTTAATGAATCTCGCAAGGTTAGATTACAAATGTTCAGTATGTTCTGCACCAACAACACAAACAATATGACATCAATAATCGAAGTCCTCTTGTACTCAGGTAAGCATGTCCTTCATCAGTGATGTAACGGCAGTATGAATCTGGTTCTTCAACTCTTCTACGTTCTTTGGTAGTGCTGGTGCATAAACGTTGCCCTTAATGAAATCACCACGAACAAGCGACAAGGGATCAAAACAGGCGACTGTGGAGGCCAGCTGAGAAGTATTAAATCGCCGGCTGTTTGACAACTAATTCAACTGCCTGACAGAGCTTTATTCAGATATTCATGCTCTTGGTGACGCCAGTGAGGGAGAGCCTCGTCTTGTTCAAAAATGAAGTTCACCTCGTTCAGACTTGGGAACAACCAGTTTTGTTGTACATGTTGATATTCGACTTTTCAGTTTCAATTTTTGTTCTTTTTTTTCACAGTTCAGTACATCTTTTTCCTATTTTCATGTCTGATCTGTGTTAGTTTTTGACGGGCTATCCAATGGGCCATCTTACCACTGAATCTGAGGGGGTGCGATGGGGAGTTTCCCTTGTTTGTAATACGTGTATTCTTTACGAAACACCCTGTATATGTGAATGACCTTCCACTTAAGATTCCAGAAGCAGAACTGCTTTGCAGACGATACGAGTGTTATAATAAATCCCCTTGGAAAGAAAGAAACAGAAGATACTGTAAGTGATATTTTCCGAAGACTTATAGAGAGTTTCTCAGAAAGTGGACTCTTCCTAAATTTTGAAGAAATAAACACACTATATTCAGTTCTGTACAACAAATAGAATTTACCAACAGTTAATGTAGGACATGAGCAGGAATCAGTAGATAAGATATGATGAAACTTGAGTTAGAAGAACCATATTACTGATATTCTCAAACAGTTAAGTTCAGCTACTTTTGCTTCGTATAGTTGCTAATCTTGCAATAAGTGAGTCAACCTCTGTCATTTTTATGTATTTAAACTCAATAATGTCTTACGGAATAGTTTTCTGCGGTACCTCATCAGTTGGAAAGAAAGTACCGATTACACAAACACCAGCAGTAAGTCATATTAACAGAATCTTCCGTCGGTTCTTGGTAGAACAACATTATAATAAATGAAATGCACCAGTTTGCTTTTGTTCTACAATATTACTTTTAGTGTTAACTGTTTTTCGGCTTACAAGACCATCTTCAGTAAATGTCTGAAGATGGCCTTGTAAGCCGAAAACCGGTTAACGCTAAAAGTAATATTGTAGAACAAAAGCAAACTGGTGCTTTTTATTTATTGCTAGCAGTAAGAGTAATATGTGGTGTTCACCCAAGGAAATCACCTAGGTACCCCTTCAAGGAGCTAGGAATTTTAAGTGCGACATCACAGTATATACACTGATGAATAAGAACATTATGACCACCAACCTAATAGTCGGTATGTCCACCTTTGGCACCGATAACCGTGGCGACCCGTCGTGACATGGAAGCAATGAGGCCTTGGTAGGTTGCTGTAGGGAGTTGGCATTACATCTGCACACACAAGTCACTTAATTCCCATAAATTCCGGGGAGAGGGTGATGAGCTCTGATGCCACGTTCAATAACATCCCAGATGTTTCGAAGGGATTCAGATCTGGCGAGTTGGAGGGCCAGCTATCAATTGGAAATCGCCACTGGGTCCCTCGAAACACGCCATCACACTCATGACCTTGGGACACGGAGCAATATCTTATTGAAAAGTGTCACTGCCGTTGGGAAACATGAACGTCATGGAAGGGTGTTCGTGGTCAGCAGCCAGTACGATATCTTTGGCCGTCATGGTACCTTGCACGAGCTCCACTGGACGCATAGGTGCCCACATGAAAGTTCCCCAGAGCACAATGGAGCCGCCATCAGCTTGTCTCCGTCCCGTAGTACTGGTGTCAAGGAGCTATTCCCCTGGAAGACGACGGATACACACCCTCCCATCGTCATGACGAAGAAGGTATCGGGATTTACCAGACCGTGCAACGCTCTGCCACTATACCAACTTCGAGTGCCGATAGTTAGGTGCCGATTTCTGTCGTAGTTGCCGATGTCGTCGTGTTAACATCGGCACATGCATTCGTCGTTGGCTGCGGAGGCCCATCGTTAGGAGTGTTCGGTGGGCTGTGTGTTCAAACACATTTGTACTTTGCCTAGCAGTAAGGTCTGATTTTAGTTCCGCCACAGGTCACCGCCTGTCCTGTTTTGCCAGTCTGCCCAGCCTACGACGTCCGACATCTGTAATGAAGGCTGGTCGTCCAACACCACGATATCTGGACCTGGTTTCACCACGTGTTGAAGACGCCCACCACAGCACTGCTGGAATACCTGACAAGTCGTTCAATTTCCGAAATGCTCGTGCCGAGCCTTCAAGCCATCACCATCTGCCCTCGGTCAAACTCAGATAGATCGCGCACTTTCCCCACTCTACACACGGGCAGTATGCCCACTGATACTAAATGCATTGTGCCTGTGTCTGACTAACAGTTCTTTCTCGCTAGGTGACGCTGCTGTCGGCTAGACAGGTTTATATTGATAGTAGGTCGGTGGTCATAATTTTCTGGTACAGTCACAAATGATATTCGTCATAAATTGTCCATCGCAGTTAAGAAGAACAGTGAGGTTCATACCTACAATACTATCTATTAAAGCTGTCAGTGGCTTAGAAAGAAGGTCAATATGCAGCAACACAACTATCTGATTATTTGCCCAATAACATAAAATGTGTGACAGGTAGTAATGCAATTTTTAAATCTAACCTAATATCTTTTCTTCTGGACAACTCCTTCTGCAGGGACGAATTTCTATTTAAATTCTGATGGTCTGTAAAAAAAGCTTGTTTTTAAGTGTAATTGTATGAGTACGATTAAAAAAATAATGTATTTGTTAAAGTTAAAACTAATTCATATATACATATTCTGTGAAGAGACTCGTTCCAGATCATTTCAGTAAAATAATCGTTCAAATGATGTATGGAACATACGAAAACTGACTAACCAATTAACTGGGACAAAGTTATGGTACGAAAACCATCCTAAAAGCGCTACACACTTACCGGCCTTAAATGTACCGTTCACACGTTACGGTATTCTTTTCTTTGACTTTTCCCCCTAGAGGTTAGTCGTTTTATTTTTCCAGTAGTCCTTTCGGTTATCGAAAGCTGTTAACACCTTCTCATCCGTTGCTCGATCAATCTTTAATACCCATGACAAAGGTGGCTGTCACCTTTTAGTCCCCTCAGGGCCCACAGTAACACCTTCTTTGGTCATATACCATTGATCGTTCTTTTAACAGGTCAAAACCACTGAAAATATTTATTATCAGTCTGCTAGTTATGAAACGTGTTAGTTCAATTTTTTTCCATGTTTTTTGATGTTTTGATCTCATCTTCACAGATGACCTGCAGGCATCTTCTCATAAGACATGTTTCTGCTGTCCTGATCTTGGTCCTTCTTTTATGCGTAAGTGGCGACATTTCTGCACCATATGTAACTATATTCTCAATAATGCTATGGAATGTCCTTTTTCTGGTCTGTTGATTAATAGTATTCTTCCAATTTAGTCCATGTAGAGACTTCGTCGCTTGTTTAGCCATCGCTTCTTTGGTCTCAATACTTTTGCCAAAGATGTCGTCACTGGATGTAACACAACCTAAATTTTTAAAATGGTCAAATTTAAAAAAAAATCATATTTGAAAAGTAAATCCGTTGATTGTTTACCAATACACATTACGGGTTGAGCGGCTTAACGGGGCCGTCAAAGACCTCTTCTTCCTGCATAACTTGAAAAGAGGCAAAATCGCGACTCGTCGAGGCACAATCATGTTATCTGTGTTATTTGGTTTTATGTGCCGATACGAGCAATGATCTTTTGCAAGGTACCTGACTCAGAATATCCATAACATATCTTCCTTTCGCATTGTAACTTCGAAAAGTGGTTAAGATGGACCTGTATTCATCGTCAGCAGCAAATTCTGGTAGGGGCTGAAATGGATTTTCATTGGTAAGGCGTTGCACTCGTCTTCAGTCCCTGTCGGTTAGCATCTTTTTCAGACTACTGTTTTTTACACCATGTTACAGGGCTGCGACTGGTAGACCTCTTATTACAGATGATTTGCACAGTCTCTATTGATACACCAACAAATCGGCAAATTTAATTAATGGTGTAGTCATGGGCATGACCAAACACGACAGCTGATTTCTGCCATTGTGTCACATCTTCACGTCGACACAACCCACTCCACTCATTGCAGAAACTGACAAACACACACCAATTCATTGACATGACTTATGTCAGCCGTAGAGCGCCTTACCTTCTGGTACTATTTCTACACGAG
Source organism: Schistocerca piceifrons (assembly GCF_021461385.2). Lineage (NCBI taxonomy): Eukaryota > Metazoa > Arthropoda > Insecta > Orthoptera > Acrididae > Schistocerca > Schistocerca piceifrons. The sequence goes on from NC_060140.1 coordinate 558,505,408, forward strand.
TCACTGTGTTTCGGAGCGTCATGTACGTTCTTTTAAGGATTCAAATGGCTCTGAGCGCTATGGGACTTAACATCTGAGGTCATCAGTCCCCTAGACTTAGAACTACTTAAACCAAACTCACCTAAGGACAGCACACACATCCATGCCCGAGGCAGGATTTGAACCTGCGACCGTAGCGGTCGTGCGGTTCCAGACTGAAGTGGCCGGCTCTTTTAAGGAGGTGACTAATATTTTCCCTGATAGCCCTATTTACATCAACACTGATAACGTTGATAACAGTAATGTTGTAACAATCACATACGCTATATACTGGAACAATAGAAGCCTATTGTCAAAGTGCGCTGGTGCTTATCATGGTACTAACAGAAAGATTCAGTCCTCCTGTCAAGATAGTCTTACTGCTGCTGTGGTCTTCTGTCCGAAGACTAGTTTGATGCAGTCCTTCATCCAAGTTTATCCTGTGCAAGCCTTGCTTACTGTACTTTAACCTTGGTCATCTTCTACTATTTTTATCCCCAGCACCTCTCCCCCACCCCCAACACACACATATGCACACTTTCCTCCATTACCATATTGACAATTCCTTGATGCCTCAGGATGTCCTGTCAATGGATCGCCCTTTGAGTTAAGTCAAGCTTTGTATTTTTTTTCTCCGCAGTTAGATTCACTACATCTTCCTATCCACTCAACCTATCTTCAGAATTCTTCTGTGCTACCTCCTTTCAGAAGTTTCTGATCTCTTCTTGTCTGAACTGTTTGCTGTCCACGTTTCATTACTGTACAGGTATCTTCAGAAAACACTGCCTAACACTCGTATGTTCAATTTAGATGATTCCTTTTTATCACAGACGTTGTAGTTGATGCTATTACTCTGTATACCCTCTGTACTTCGGCCATCGTCAGTTATTTCGAAGACTAAACATCAAAACTTCCCGTCTACTATCTGTGTCTGATTTCCTAATTTAATTCCCTCAGCATAATCTGATTTAATTCAACTACATTTTATTACCCTCATTTACTTTTGTTAAGGCTCATGTTAAAATGTATTTCAATTACAATATACATCATCTTTCAAGTCCTACAATTACAAGAATTGCAATCTGTTGAAAGAGAAATTTCTGCTACGATTGTTTCTATAACGACCTAAAATTTTAGATCGTAGATCGTTTCACACCAAATAACTTCTCATATGCCCGAGGCAAAAAAATCAATTGCGTTCTATCTCTTTGCCATCTACCTTGTTATCAAACTAGTGAATACAGTTATGAGCTGGTCATTGTGAAATTTTATTTCTTTGCAACTTATTTTGTGATCAAAGCAAGGAATGCAGTTATTTGCTGGTTCGTTGCGAAATGTAAGCTTGTGCAGTCACTCGTTCAGCAGAAGCACAACTAGTACAATGTAATCCAGCAAGGCACAATTAATGAAAGCTCTAGACAGTTATAATTAATCATTCATGCTCTCTATATCTGCAGCCTCCATGTACTTGATCATGTCAGTGCTTGATACTTCCAATTAGTGTGGTTGCGGGCGGGCAACTTATGAGATTTCTACATACTAAGTTTGCTTCATTGGTTCCTCAGTAAGCGTTCTCTCCAGTAGCTCGTATCACAGGACAAGTACGTGGCATTTTATCACGATCGAAATATGGGGTCTCACGTTTGTAGCATCCTAGCTGTGTGCATCCATAAAATATGAACATTCGTAAATTCTTTTGCTCTTGCAGCTGTCCGCCTCTGGAACAAACTGTCCTGCGGAAGCACTTCCTTTTGTCAATGTCATAACACGAAAATTTCTATAAAATTTCTATAAAATACGCGATCCAGTTACATTGAAGTGATCACTAAATATGTTCGATATCGATGTTCTATAACCACTCACAGATGGCAGGTGACAGCTCTAGCAGTGAAGGGTATATAAAAAGTGATAAAGTGTGTCGGAGGGGGAGGGGGGAGGAGGAAACAGTACCGTCATTGTCGGAATGCGGAAACGGAATGACTTATCTGATGTCCAAAAGGTTATGATCATTGGCGTATGGGCCAAGAATGGAAGCATTTCCGAAACGTTTGTATACTGCTAGCATGCTGCCGTGGTTTTAGCGTGCCCCCGAGGTTAAAGTATACCACGTATGACCAAATAGCGCTATTCATAACCGAAGCGGAGGCCACGGTAGTGCACTACGGGATGAATGACGGCTGTGGAGACGTGTACCGGCGAATAGATGTGCAACTGTTGAGCAACTGATCACCCAGATGAACCAAGGGTCTGCCAACCGTGTCTCCTCAACGACCGTTCTGCGAACGTCGCTGCCCATGGGCCTCCGCCGCAGACGCTTGGTTCATTCACACATGCTGACTGTTGTCTGAAAGCGAATACCCTGCAACAATCGTTGGAAGGGTGGAGGATCGAGGAGGGAGCGTTAAGGTCTGGGGAATGATTTCGTGGTATTCCCAAGGAGATATCGTCGTTTTGGAAGGCACAATGGATCAACACAAATGTATACCGTTTGGTTTTCCGGGGAACGATGCTATGTACCAACAGGACAATGCAACGTGTCACACTGCTCGCAGTGTACTTGCGTGGGTCGAACAGTATCAGATGTTTGCCGTGCTTGCCTGGCCGCCAAACGCACAGGGCTTAAAGCCAATCGAAAATCTGCGAGAGCACCTCGATCAGTACGTTTGCGCTATGGAAACTCAGTCGACAAGCCTAGTGCAGTTGGCTACGGCAGTGGAGCTGACATGGCTCCACATCCCTGTCGGTACCTTCCAGAACCTCACTGATCGTCTTCCGCCGACCGTTGTGACCGAGCGGCTCTAGGCGCTTCAGGCCGGAACCGCTCTACTGCTACAGTCGCAGGTTCGAATCCTGCCTCAGTCATGGATGTGTGTGACGTCCGTAGGTTAGTTAAGTATAAGCAGTTCTAAGTCTAGGGGACTGATGACCTCAGATGTTAAGTCCCATAGTGCTCAGAGCCATTTGAAACATTTTGGTAATCCTCCTGCACGCCTCGCAGCGGTCCGCGCTGCAGAAGGTCGTCTGACAGGACTGTGTGTTTCAATGAACTTATCAGGTTCCCTGCTATGCTTCTTCTTCCTTCTGTTTCTAAATCCGTCGCCACCCTTTCTTTTCCCCTGTCGTCATTGGTTGTGTTTTGACTTGTTCTTCTTTCTCTTCTTCTCGTTCTTCTCTCACGTTCATTGCTGTTTGTGTCTTCAATTTAATACTGTCTGCCTGTAGCTTGTCGTCGTTGCTTTATAACACGTTTGTCCGAACGAACGTAATGTAAAATAGACTATCTAAAGTATCTGGACACCTATTAGTGGACTTTTAATACAAGGCGTGTCCATACTTTTTCCTCACAACTGCTTGAACTGTGCGTGGGATACTTTTAATTGAGTATCTGAATGTCTGTGGAAGAATGGAAGAGCATTCTTCCTCAAGAGTCGAATCCAGAAAAGGTAGTGACGTCACACACTGGCGTCTGGAGCGTCATCGTCGTCCAGTTGTTCGTCTACTATACGTTGTACACAGAGCTGTAGAATGTATTGATATCCTTCCTCATTTAGCATTTTCTTAAGCGCAGTAAGGGAACCACGCCCTAATCACGAAAAACGCCCCCATATCGCAAAATCACCTTCTCCGCACCTACGCTTTTGACACTTTAAGTGAAGGCATCTAACGTTCTCCAGGCATTCGCCAAACCCAAACCCTTCCATCGGAATGCCACAGGGTATGGCGTGATTCATGACTCCAAATCACTCGTTTAGTCATCCACTGTCCAGCAGTAGCGCTCTCTACACCGCCTCGAGCATCGCTTAGCGTTGACTACAGGAGCGTGTGGCTTAAGAAAAACTCCTCGACCATTGTACCCCATTCTTTAGAACTCCTACGCTCCTTGTGTTGGTCGTACTTTAGACCTCACAAATGATTACTTCCAGTGATTTCATGCGACTTGTTACAATAACCTCCTGCAATACCCGACGGCCTCCGTCCGTCCATAAGTGATGTTCGTCTGGTCTTTGTTTAGCTGTGCTTGTCTCTTCGTGTTTCCACTTCATAGCTGCATCACCAACAGTCAACTTACACGGCTTAGAAGCGCTGGGTGTGTGCCTGATAGACTTGTTACTCAGGTCACAACTAATTACTAGTAGTGTTCGAGGTCACCGGGCGTTACTATCGGACCCATTGTGCTGTTACTGCTTCCACTGACGCAATATTTACCACCTCATTTAATGCTGGTGGGACAGTCTCTAGAGACATGTAGTTGTCAATTTCGCATAACATAGGAGAATCCGGGTACTGTTGGTAAGATGGTGTATAGCTGCTACACGTAAAAGAGGGCCTAATTGCTCCAACTTTGCAAGGATAAGAAAAGCAACAGATTCGGCATGCTCGTAATCCCAACTAAGTATATGCCGACATATAAAGAAATAAGTAGCTACAAATCATTTTGAGTCGAATTTAGTCTTTGCGGCAGCTGTATAGGAAAATTCTGCCTTTAAGAAACGCACTTGAAGATTGGAATCTATTCACTGGAAAAAGTTTGTAAAGATCGTAATATCTACTGCCGAAAAGGGCATGTCCAGAGGATGCCGGAAAGAATACATCCCTGGCTGCAATGAAGAGATCAACCAGCTGTGTAACCAATTTAAGGAAAGTGGAGACCAAGAAACGGCTACGAACCTTATGAATTCCTTGAATGAACAAAGCAGAGAAAAATGGCATAAAGGAACAAGGGATCTCGATTTCACACAGTGCAGTAGAAAAGCGTGGACGCTGATTCACAAACATGGAGAAGACTCTTCCCACAACAAAGAAAACTCAGCTGTCTCATGCGACTCAATTGCCAGTCACTTAGTGAGAGTTTCGAATGTCCCAACAGATAAAGCAAATCTTCGGCAAGTAAAAAAAAGAGCTTACGGAAGTCAAGAAATCTCTGCAACATAACCCGGAATTCTCTTCCCCATTTACAAATTTACAATCACTGAACTGGAGAGAGCCCTTTTTTTTTGGTCATCAGTCTAATGACTGGTTTGATGCGGCCCGCCAGGAATCCCTTTCCTGTGCTAACATCTATATCTCAGAGTAGCACTTGCAACCTACGTCCTCAATTATTTGCTTGACGTATTCCAATCTCTGTCTTCCTCTACAGTTTTTGCCCTCTACAGCTCCCTCTAGTACCATGGAAGTCATTCCGTCATGTCTTAGCAGATGTCCTATCATCCTGTCCCTTCTCCTTATCAGTGTTTCCCACATATTCTTTTCCTCTCCGATTCTGCGTAGAACCTCCTCATTTCTTACCTTATCAGTCCACCTAATTTTCAACATTCGTCTATAGCACCACATCTCAAATGCTTCGATTCTCTTCTGTTCCGGTTTTCCCACAGTCCATGTTTCACTACCATACAATGCTGTACTCCAGACGTACATCCTCAGAAATTTCTTCCTCAAATTAAGGCCGGTATTTGATATTAGTAGACTTCTCCTGGCCATAAATGCCTTTTTTGCCATAGCGAGTCTGCTTTTGATGTCTTCCTTGCTCCGTCCGTCATTGGTTATTTTACTGCCTAGGTAGCAGAATTGCTTAACTTTATTGACTTCGTGACCATCAATCCTGATGTAAAATTTCTCGCTGCTCTCATTTCTACTACTTCTCATTACCTTCGTCTTTCTCCGATTTACTCTCAAACCATAATGTGTACTCATTAGACTGTTCATTCCGTTTAGCAGATCATTTAATTCTTTTTCACTTTCACTCAGGATAGCAATGTCATCAGCGAATCGTATCATTGATATCCTTTCACCTTGTATTTTAATTCCACTCCTGAACCTTTCTTTTATTTCCATCATTGCTTCCTCGATGTACAGATTGAAGAGTAGGGGCGAAAGGCTACAGCCTTGTCTTACACCCTTCTTAATACGAGCACTTCGTTCTTGATCGTCCACTCTTATTATTCCCTCTTGGTTGTTGTACATATTGTATATGACCCGTCTCTCCCTATAGCTTACCCCTACTTTTTTCAGAATCTCGAACAGCTTGCACCATTTTATATTGTCGAACGCTTTTTCCAGGTAGACAAATCCTATGAAAGTGTCTTGATTTTTCTTTAGCTTTGCTTCCATTATTAGCCGTAACGTCAGAATTGCCTCTCTCGTCCCTTTACTTTTCCTAAAGCCAAACTGATCGTCACCTAGCGCATTCTCAATTTTCTTTCCCATTCTTCTGTATATTATTCTTGTAAGCAGCTTCCATGCATGAGCTGTTAAGCTGATTGTGCGATAATTCTCGCACTAGACAGCCCTTAAGCATACGAAATGTAGAAAAGCTGCAGGTACAGATGAGATTTCCCCTGAATTTTTGTGCAGAGTGGACCGGTAACGCGAAATTGGCTAGTTTGCCTTTTTAACGAAATTCTTCGTACAGCGACATTACCCAAAAAATTTAAAAGAACAAAAATTATCGCTATCAAAAATGCAGGGAAAGAGGGAACAGCTGCAGAACACTTCCGCCCAATATCTCTCCTTAGCTGTGCTTACAAGCTATTGAAAATAATGATTCTAAACCAAGATCTAATTAATGCTATGATACCACCTGAACAAACTGGATTCAGACCTTATAGAAGCTGCTGTGAACAAGTGCTCTCCTTGACTACTCACATACAATGTGGATACCAAAAGAAACTTAAAATTGGAGTAGTGTTCATTGACCTGTCAGCAGCTTATGACACGGTATGGAGCGAGGGCCTATTATTGAAATTTTTGAGAGCAGTACCTTGCAAAATCCTAGGCAACCTCCTAAGTAACATGTTAAGCAATAGGAGGTTTAAAGTACATCAAGGAGAAGAGAAAAGCAGATGGCATGTACTCAATAACGGATTACATCAGGGTTATGTTCTTGCTCCAGTGTTATTCAACCTCTACACAGCTGACCTGCCGAATTTGACCTGCCGAAAATTTCAATCTGCAGATGACCTGGCAATTTCATATCGGAGTGAAGACCTTTCTGAATGTGAAGAACACCTAACGAACAGCCTTACTAAACTTTATGAGTACTTTGAGACATGGCGACTGAGACCAAATGTTTCTAAAACGGTGGTAAGCCTGTTGCACCTCTCTTATCGCCTTTCATCAGCAAAAGTCAGTCCACAGTTCAGCCCTCTTGGCACAGTCAGATACAACGAAAGCCCAAAATACTTGAGAGTCACTCTGGATAGAACTTTAACATACAAAAAACACCTTTCTAACTTGACCAAGAAGATACAAACACGAGTGAACCTTGTGAGAAAGCTGGCAGGCAGTACATGGGGAGCAACCACATCAGTCCTCCGAGGATTATCCCTTGCACGTATACTCTGCAGCAGAATACTGTGCACCAGTTATGGCTCCGAAGCGCCCACTTAGTGAAAGTAGACGTCCACCTGAACTAAGTTATGAGAGTAATTAGTGGTACAGTCCGGTCTACACCTACTTGCTGGCTACCAGTGCTTTCAAACATCTGTCCACCAGACCTCCGCCGAAAGGCTGCTCTTTACAACCTCTGTAAGCAAGTTTCTGAGAACAACTCGATCCCTCTTCATGACGATTTGCTATCACTGCCCAGGAAACGCCTCAAATCTAGAACACCAGCATATGAAATGGGAGTCCAAATGTTATCCACAGGATTCGACCAGAACGCAGAGTGGAAACGTGAGTGACAAGCTACAAGAATCCGAAACCACGAACTTGTGGACAATCCAACAGATCCAGTTCCAGGCTTCCACCAACCAAGGGAGGTGTGGGTGCAGTTAAACAGATATCGGACTGAATAGGGTAGGTGCAAATACAACATGCACAAGTGGGGCTTTTCAAGTGACAGTGTGTGTGACTGTGGTGACACCCAAACAATGAGCCACATTGTGAATGAATGTCCAATTAGAAGCTTCCCTGGTGGCATTGAGAAGCTCCATCAAGCATCCCACGAGGCACTCAGCTGGATCGAGTCCATCAACATCCGAGTGTAGTCTGAGCCGCTTTAAAACTTGTGTACTGTATATAATTTCACGTGTTCATTTATATATATATTTCTTTGTTTTGCTAAATGTGTATTACTGTAATTGATGCATACGATAATAATAATAACTGGAAAAAGTTTGTGCCAAGAACGCTGACCTAGGAGATGAAAATTTTGAAAAAGTGTGTTTTTGGGCTAAAAACACTACTCTTCATTTGCCGAAACGAGAACTTTTCGTAAAGCAGAAGAGATGTCATGAGTAGGTCAAATCGCAAGCGAATCACCTAATTATAATGGGCGCAGTATTTAACTCTAATAAATGTAAGGCACACTATAATTAAATTAACATAAATAAGCAATTATAGTTGTCTGCTTAGTGATAACAACAATATGAAAATGAATAAATCAGTAAATTTGCAAAAGGCGTTGCAGTACGTAAAGTTTCATATATTAGGCTCTTACAGGCAATGACACAGAGAAAAACAAGTTAGGGCATAGCAACAGTAGCTCACCTACACTCAATGATCTGCCTTGAACAGCTTGTCTTCAGATATTTGTCCTTCGATGAATGTTCAGTTTCCCTCTCCTCAGGTTCAACAATGATACTTATTAATATGAAAATTTGTGGTAAGTTCCTGTGGGACCAAACCATTGAGATCATCAGTCCCTAGGCTTACACACTACTTAATTTAGCTTACACTAACTTATGCTAATGACAGCGAACACGCCCATGCCCGAGGGAGGACTCGTACCTCCGACAGGGGGCAGCCGCGCGAACCGTGGTAAGGCGCCATAGAGCGCACGGATACCCCGCGCGGCTACTTGTTAATAAAGCAGTCGGTGCACAGGAATTACCGCATGATAATTTTTTTGTAGTTCATTATATTTTCAAGAAATTCTCAAGCAGCACCAATACTCCCAATGTATCATAATTTCAAGGACTTCCCGAAAGCTGGTTTGTGAATGAAGTGCGGAAGCGAGCAGTGTGCTTATCAGTTTTGCAGAGCTCTTATACATATGGAACTGATCGTCAGATACAAAATTGTAGCGATTATATACTGACCTGTTCAGGTTTCTGATTTGAATTCAGCATGTATGCGTGCTAGGTATCAAAATATCAAACTTGACCTAGGCACAAAACTGCTCATCAACGTCTGTCATCACTGCAGATTTCTACAACGAATTATCCCTGGAACCTATCGTCAGTTAATCGCTTCTATGCTTTTGAGGTTGCAGTAAAGGAAAATAGTGGTCCTAAGCATAACTTGTTTCCCTGTGATTCGTGTGTCATACAATGGAATTTAGGAAACAATAAATTTGCAGATGCAATAGATCAGCATTTTGTAGCTAAGTGACATACAATTTCTTACAGTAGTCACTTTGCCAGCTCCTATCCTTCATCTATTCTCTGAAATCTCGGAAAATTGACAGCGTCACCATATGTAAACCTAAAATACCGTTTTCCTGCCCCTAAACAGTTGCTCGAGTCATGAAGTTTCTCATCTTGTAACTCATCGTAAGACCTAAATACGAGGATTGAGTGAAAAGTAATGCCACCACCTTCATAACTCTTCAACAGTTGGCATTGGTATGCGGCAGGTACTGGCTTGTTCCTTACCCTCTTCTCTACAGCTGTAGTTGGCGGGAAGACTTAGCATTGAACTGTTGTGTTGTTACAGTGTAAAATTATGGAACCCTGCGCAAACGGTTGGTCAATGCGATTCAAGCAACGTGCAGTCATTAAATTCTTGACAGCAGAAGGTGTCACCCCAAAGGAGATTCATCAGTGAATGAAAGCAGCTTATGGTGATTGTATTGAAGTGAGTACTGTGCGTCGTTGGGCGAGTAAGTTTAAGATGTTGAGGCGGGAACATCTGACCGGTGTGACAAAGATAGAGTTGGACGCCCTATGACAGCAACCGCCGAATTTCACAAGCAAAATGCTGACAGATTGATTCAGGACGATCGTCGTATCACTCAGAGAGAAATTGCCAACACGATCGGCATTTCACAAGAATGTGTGGGTCACATTATTGCTTTGCTTGGCTATAGGAAGATCAGTTCACGATGGGTGCTCCGGATGCTGACTCCTGAATGAAAGCGCACAGACTTGAAATTTGCCAGGTACTCCTCTCGCGTTACGAGAATGAAGGTGACGCCTTTCTCCATTCAATTGTGACAGGAGACGAAACGTGGGTACACCATTACAACCCGGAGACGAAACGTCAGTCTATGGAATATCGACATAAAGACTCGCCCCAGAAAAAGAAATTCAAGACGCAACCCCTCAGCTGGAAAAAATCATGACCACAATGTTCTGGGACGCAGATGGTGTTATACATGTTGATTTCCTTGATCGTGGAACAACAATAAATTCAGAGCGTTACATCACAGCGCTGCGAACTCTGAAACGACGGCTAACAAAGGTCCGAAAGAGAGAGGGAAATGTTTTCCTGCAGCATGACAATCCCAAACCACACACTTCACGTGCCACCACAGCAGGACTCCAGAGACGGGATCTCACCACCGTGGGGCATCCTCCATACAGTGCAGATTTAGCATCGTTTGACTTCCATCTGTTCCCGATAATGAAAGACGATCTGCGGGGACATCATTATGCTTCTGATGAAGACGTAGAGAGAACTGTGAGACTGTGGTTGCGGAAACAGAATGTCGACTTCTTGCGTGACGGCTTCAGAAAACTTGTTCATCGTTGGCAGAAATGTATTCAATTGGCAATTATGTGGAAAAGTGAATATTGGTAATTAATGATCACGTTCTAAGGATGACTTCTGCGTTTGATTTATTAAAATATTCCCATCCAAACCTATTTAACGAAAGTGGAGACATTACTTTTCATTCAATCCTCATATGTGTCTACTTTCATACTCCGTAAACCACCGTAAAGTGCGTTGCACAGTGTACTTTCCATTGTAGAACTTAGGGCTTCTCCTCATTCCATTCACATATGCTTAATTCTTTCACCTCATTTTTTTCAGAGTGAAAGAGGGTGATATAAAGCTGTTTTAATGAATGTCATAGTGAGAAGCAACAAAATGAAAAAAAAAAAAATCCCACCGCTTCATTTTTCAGAGCGGGGAAGGAGTTGGGCATAGACGGGTTTAACAAAAATGTGGAAACACCAAAAACACAACACATTACCAACCCAATACGATGTAGGAAATCCGTTGACATTCGAAACAGCTTCCAGTCTTTCGGAATGGATAAATACAGGTCCTGTGTTGCTTTCAAAGACGTCTTATACCACCCCTGTGCAAAATAGTGACAAGTTCAGGGGTGGAAGTGGATAGCGATCACGCACCCTACTTTCCAAAGTAGACCACAAGGGCTCAATAGTACTGACATCTGGTGACTGTGATGGCCACGGGAGATGCGACAGTTCATCCTGTTGCTCACAAAAACAGTCCTGAACGATGTGAGCTGTGTGAAAAGAGGGCCCTGCCGTCTTGGAACACAGCGTTACCACTGAGGAACCAACATCGTATCGTGAGATTGACCTAATCGACCGGAATGGTCACACAATCCACGTTAGTAACGTAACCTTGCAAAGTAACCATGGGGCCCTTGGAATATCATGATATGGCTGCCCAAATCATCACGGACCTCCCACCATGTTTCACTCTTGGGACGTAAACTCGGCCACATGTTGGAAACAGAATGAAACAAGGCTCATATGACAAAATGACTTTCTTCTACTGCTCCATAGTCCAGGTTTTACAACTTCGGTACCATGGTTTCCGGTTGCAGGCATTTGCATCAATGATGAGTGGTTTTAGATTTCCAGTTCGCTCTCCAGTTCCAAGCTTCTGGAGCTCACTTCATGTTGTTTTGGTGCTGATAGGGGTCACGAGTGCGATATTCAGTTGTGAAGTGACTTTTGCAGCTGTCGTACTCTCATTTTGCGTCACAGTCTTTCTCAATGACCCTCTGCCCTGTGTGCTTTATGTATCTTCGGTGCGGTGTCTCTTGAACCAAACACTCTGGCTGCCTTCGTCAGGAACCACTCACCACACGAGCACCAACAATCTTCCCACATCCAAGTTTACTTAGTTCCGACATACTACATTAACAACTACAGAGAACACTGTGGTGACCACGATTGACACTTTCAGAAGAGCATGCCAAATTCAAAAGAACACAAAATCCCCAAGATTGGTGAAGGTAAACGAAATCTCAATATTTAACGCGAACTTCAATTCGAGATGCTTTTGTTTGTTTCCTCGACAAAACTTTGTCTCGGAATCTGTAGAAAACCTTGGTCGCATGTAAATTACACCAGTGGCAAGACACAATCAATACTTTCACTGCGTGATGACAATTGTGACGTTACTGATGACAGTGCCCCTGAAGCAGTTACTAAACATAGTTTTCCGAAATTCCTTCACAAAAGAAAACAAAGTAAATATTCCAGAATTCGAATCAAGAACAACTGCCAACATTAGTAACCTAGAGGTAGACATCCTAGGTGTGTCGAAGCAACTTAAAACAAGAAAGGCAAGGTCTCTGTTCCAGATGGTATACGAGTCAGATTTCTTTCAGAGTATGCTGATACGATAGCTCCATACTTTGCAACCATATACAACCGATCCCTCGTAGAAATATCTGTAGCCAAAGACTGGAAAGTGGCAAAAGTCACACCAATACCCAAGAAAGGAAATAGTAGCAGTCCACTGAATTACAGAATCATATCGCTAACGTCCATATTCAGTAGGATTTTGGAACATATGCTGTTCTGGAGCAATATGTATCACATCGTAGTAAACAATTTATCGATAAATAGCCAGCACGGATTCAAAAAAAAAATCTCGTTCTTGTGAAACACAAGTAGCTCTTTAATCTCACGAAGTAACGAGAGCCATCGACAGGGGACGTCAAATTGATTCTAATTTTTAGATTTCTAGAAGGCTTTTGATACCATTTCTCACAAGCAGCTTCTAATTAAATTGCGTGCCTATGGAGTATCGTCTCAGTTGTGTGACTGGAATCATGATTTCCTGTCAGAAATGTCACAGTTCGTAATAACTGACGGAAACTCATCGGGTAAAACAGAAGTAATATCTGGGATTCCCCAAGGAAGTGTTATAGGCCCTCTGATGTTCCTGATATACATAAACGATTTAGGAGACAATCTAAGCAGCCCTCTTAGATTGTTTGCTGATGATACTGTCATTTACCATCTTGTAAAGTCATCAGCTGATCAAAAAATTGAAAGATCGTTTAGACAAGACATCTGTATGGCGCAAAAAATGGCAATAGATTCTATATAATGAAAAGCATGAAGTCATCCACATGAGTACTAAAAGGAATCTGTTAAATTTCAGTTACGCGGCAAGTCACACAACTCTAAAGACTGCAAGCGCATTGAAATATTTAGGGATTACGATTACGAATAACTTAAACTGGAACGATTGCAAAGATAATGTTGTGGGGAAAGCAAACCAAAGACTATGATTTATCGACAGAACACTGAGAAAATACAACTGGTCTGTTAAAGAGACTTGTCCGCCCTCTTCTGGAGTCTTGCTGGGTGGTTTGGGATCCCCATCAGGTAGGATTGACGGAAGATATCGTTTAAGTTCAAAGAAGGGCACTTCTTTTTATATTACCGATAAATAAGGTATGCCACGGATTTGATACACAAATTAGAATGACAGTCATTAAAGCAAAAGAGTTTTCGCTACTGCAGGACCTTCTCATGAAACTTCAATCACCATCCTCAGGATGTCAAAATATTTTGTTAATGCTCACCTAGACAAGGTAAAGACCTAGACAAAATAAGAGAAATCAGAGATCACACGGAAAGATTTAAGCGATTGTTTTTTCCGCACGCTGTTCGAAAGTGGAATGATTGAGAAGTACCTTAAAAGGTGGTTCGATAAACCCTCTATCAGGCATTCAGGTGCCGTTCGTGGTCAAACAAAACAGCGCAACCTACAAGCTTGGTTAGCATTTGATTTTATAGTCAAGCATGCTTTTCTAGTGGCGTTTCGATATTTTTGTTCAATACCTGGACATCGTTATACATAAGTAGCTCTGGGGTAACAGAAGATAACTATACAAAAACTACAAGGAATGCAGGAAAATGACGTTCATCAGTAACTAGTGCATCTCTTTAAGTTTGTAACTCACATTACACGTGTTCAGTACGGGGCCCGGGGGCTGTGACACAGGAAAGCGTGTGTGTAATTCATTGACACAAATTATCAGGGAAGGCGCGACTGCAGCCCGCTTTGTAAATCTGTTTATTTGGTTGCCTATCTGCAGGTGCGAACTAGTTCGATTCAAATACACGCAGTGGAGCAGAATAGGTCGTTAACTATGAAGCTCGATGACCATACAAAATACAGGAGCAAGTTGTAATTATAAGAATTCTGCGGACCATTAGCTGACTTCCTTTGCAAGTGGGACATTTATACACACCAATAACATGTAGCTAATTTCCACTTATTCTGTCTTGGAACATACGCAATGTAATTGTAGTGAGACGTTTAAATGTGTCTATACGAACACACAGACTTACTCTGTCAGGAAGTTTGACATCAGCGCACACTCCGCTGCAAAATGAAAATGTCATTCTGGGAATATCCCTCAGGCCGCGTCTAAGCCACATATCTGCAATATCCTTTCTTCCAGGAATGCTAGTCTTGCAAGTTTCACAGGAGAGCTTCTGTGAAGTTTGGAAAGTGGGAGACGAGGTACTGGCGGACACAAATTATCAGGGAAGAAGCCAATATAGCCCGCTTTGAAAATCTGTTCATTTGGTTGCCTATCCGCAGAGAATCGTGCTTCGTGCTTGGGTAGGTCAATCGGTAGAACACTTGCCTGCGATAGATAAAGGTCCCTAGTTGGAAACTCGGTCCACTCCACAGTTTTAATCTGCCAGGAAGTTTGTCTCTACACGCTTTGTAATTAGTATAACCTTGTTCTCCTGATATCTACTTGACTGATACGTAGGGGTTGCCCTATATTTATAGATTCATCATTTAAAGCTGTATTTGAAGCTTTGTAAGTAGTCTTTCTCGGAATAGTCTGCAACGACCTGTCATTTCAGATTCTTGAGCAACTTCGTGATCCCCAAGGGTAAAAAAACTTGTGCTGCTCTTTTTTGCATACGTTCAGTATTCCCTTTTAGTCACATATGGAACGGGTCCAATACAAGAGAATAACATTGCAGGATGGTTCGCACGTGTGTTTTGTAAGCAGTGGCCATTGAAGGCTGATTGCATTTCCCCAATATTCTTTCAATGAATCGAAGTCTGTCAGTTGCTTCACCTATTACCAGTTGCATCTGTATGAGGTAACAGATCCCAATTGATATTGCAGTAACAGCATACTAAGTTTTTTAGGTTTGTGAAGTGAGATTACTGCCGTATCTGCACCACTACATGCGTAGACTAACCATTTTGCGTCCGCGCGTCCACACTTTGGCACCTGACTTGCTGCCCAGTGAAAAATGAAGCATCAACGGCTCGCTCTTGCCACAGTACTAGGAGATACAAACCAACCCAAAAACATACAATCCTAATAGCTATAATTACTAGTCTACAAGTGAAGTATATAATGTTGTAATGTTCTCAAATACAGTGTCCACAGTGACTAATAAAAATACCTACCCTTATGCTACTAAGACCTTCTAGGTAGGTCACTGGGAAGGCACTAAAGATATCTCTTTCTCGGGACTGAGTAAGCTTTTGATAAGATTAGATACATGGTCTTGTTGTACTACCCGTCCATGTTAAATACTTCAGAACACACAATTTACAACTCAGTTAAATTTTGACTAGAAAGGTATTGTTTGTGTGAACCGACAAACATGACAAGGTAAGCAAGGACGCTGTTATGGGAGTTACCATTACTCGATACTAGACCTACGTCTTTGCTAACGATTTGCGTAAGATGACCGCCTAGAAGATTTGGATGTTCACCGTTGACTCTACACTATGTAGAAACACTTGCCACCTTAATTTCAACTCTGGGAAACTGTAGGAAAATCAAGACTTTGTCATCAAGTGAAGCACAAAGTCTGAATGATTAAACTCAGGCTTGACAGAAGTATCATGTTGCTGTTATATTCACTTTCCAGCTGAGTCTTGCCCCTCCCCCTGCTCTTCCTCTCTGTTTCACTCACACCTAAACCATTAAATTTATGACAGACAGAACACAAGACAAAGTGCTTCAGCATTGTCTCTTGGGTGAGTAGCGGAGAGATCATAACAGCTCGCGGTAAATGTTACCTGCTTTATGCGAGATACATATGTATCCGCTTTTTGAAGAACGTTGCCAGTATAAGTAAGGCAGCAGATCTACTACCAAATTTGTGCGAATGACCTTGTACAGGTCAAAGGTACTGACGGTGAATGAACACTACAAATGATTTTGCTGTCGTTCCAAGGCACCATCTAGCACGTTAGAGCCACACTGACACAATACGCCAAACACAATTTATGCGCATTTTAAACTAGCAAGAAATCCACTAAATCATCAAACAAAATTAATTTGTTCGAAATGTCTTCCACCTTGCACCTTGAACTTATTCTTGTGGTTCCAGGAACTCTGTATTTCTGTTAAAAAATTAATCTCCTTACTAATCAGATAACTTACACAAACATTGGTCACAGAGTGACTGAAATAATTAAAAATCAATTTTCAGAATCGTCGTAGCATAAGTTGAAGTCTTTTGAATGGCATCTAATGGGATTCTGGTAACACGTATGAGGCATTCGAGAATCCTCTGTTACAATTCCGGTCATTAACACGAAAAGCGCGGCGCCAGAGCCGTGGGACCGACACTGTACTTTCCATTTGGACGAAGTTAGTCCGTGTGGACTGGACTGTCAGTGTACTTTTCGTCTGGACATCAGTGCAAGTAGAAAGGTTAAAAACAAATGTTGTAATTGAAATCAAGTTTATTAACATATTCAGTACAAAGATGGGGTTTAGATTTGCACGCATTACAAAACGTAACCAGCTGTTTAGTTAATTTACTATCCGCATTGTGTCGCGAATGTTTTTGTGTTTGTATTCTGACATTCCAAACAGTATCCACGCACTTTACGCGCCTTTCCTTCTTTTTTGTACAGCCGGTGTCTGCTTCTTTATGCATTGATACTGACTGGAATTTCTTCATGTGAATGCTGTATGAACGCGTCTACAAGCTGTTTCTGAAATATCGCGATTGGCACTTTCCGTCCCGTCACGTCTTGGAATACATATAGAGCATTCACAACAGCGGTGTCGACAAAGAAATCTAATTTTAACTTTCGATACCACTTTACTGTCTTTGTAAGTGGACTGCTACACGCACTCAGCTGATCAGAAAAGTGAGTAGAGCTTTTCTCTTACTACATTCAGTCATAAGTCATAAGTTTTGGTTTTCGACAGACCCGTCATCCTGTTGTCACGTTTCCCATTTCACTCGAATAAAGACATCAGTTGGTCGCCGGCACTCGGGACTGTCCCCTCAACGGAAAGCCCAGTAAAATCAGTTCCTCGATCAGCGGGTTAAAATAGCAACACCACCAAGGCGGCATGAAACAAATGTCAGATTGGATATGCAAATGATTATCATTTCAACGTAGGCGACTAAAGTAGGTAGAGCAACAACATCTACATTCTGTACATAAAGCTAGATTACGCCGCGGGATTCCCATCCAGAAATTGCATTGGAGTGCTCCTTATTTATGAGAAAGTCGTGTTGTGCCTCGTCTAACAGCATGACCAGAATTCGACGGCAGCAGCAGGATCGTGGCCCACTGTATTGCTGTTGGCTTTCATCAGGATCCCAGAGCTTTCAGTCGAATACGGAATCGGTGCATTCCGGAGGGCCATACTCAGCGTCCTGTTGTGCGCGACTTGGGCCCAAATGAACAGACGTACTGTTCACTCCGTCGTACAGAATCGCTACGCAGCTTGTTTGCAGCAGGAAAAGTATCCGCAGACGGACAGTGTGACGACTTTGGTTTGCTGCAGTATTCTTGAACATATTTTCAATTGGAAAATAACAAATTTTCTTGATTTCGAGAAACTGTCGTCCGCCAGTCAGCTTGGTTTTAGAAAGCACCGCTCGTGCGAAACACAGCCTCCCTTTTCTCGCATGACATACTGCGAACTGTGGATGAAGGGTGACAGGCAGATTCCATAGTCATAGATTTCCGGAAAGCATTCGAAACGATTCCCCACTGCAGGCTGTTAATGATGGTAGGAGCATACGGAATAGGCTTCCAGATATGTGAGTAGCTCGAAGCCTTCTTAACTAACAGAACCCCGTACGCTGTCATCGAAGGCGAGTGTTCGTCAGAGACAAGGGTATCCTCTGGAGCGCGCCACGAAGGCATGATAGGATAGCTGTTATTCTCTGTATAAATAAATGATCTGGCGGATAGAGTGAGCAGCAATCTACGGCTTTTTGCTGATGATGCTGTGGTGTAGGGGCAGTGTCTTCGCTGAGTGACTGAAGAGGATACAAGATGTCTAAGATAAAACTTGTTGTTGGTGTGACGAATGGCAGCTAGCTCTAATCGTAGAAAAATGTAATTTAATGCAGATGAGTAGCAAAAACAAACCTGCATTTTTCGCATACTGGCATTACAGAAAACGAAAACGAGAAATATTAAGAATTAATTGCAGCTTTGAAAGAATTAAGAGGACAGTTTCAAAAACGTTTTGAGGACACTGTAAATCTTACATCTGTTTCCGAGGCCATTTGCCATTGCAGTTGAAATCGCCCCTGTGCACTGCGAACGTAATTGATTGATTTGCAGGGTAAATCCTGTTTTAAAGACAAAAGCTCTTACGTTAAAACTGTCCAGGATATCTATATTGATTTCTTCAGATGGAGTTTCCATTTATCCATATGGTAGCTGCAAAAGTGTTACAATATTACGATCACTGTATGTATATGAAAGATCTTTTTTCGATTATGGAGCTAAACACCTCACGATTACGTAGAAACCTGAGAGCGATAATCTATGAAACCGTCTGCGTCTGTCCGTATGCCGACAGTTTGTACAGGATAAGAATTACATCATGTTATCAACGCGCTAAAAATAACGAGATAATACTGAAAATTTGTTTAGTTTGTGATCAGTGTTGTTGAGAAATGGGAAATGTGGATCCCGTTTAAAGACAAAACCTTCTGCATTGACACTCTCCACAATATCTACATTGCTTTCGTCAGGCAGAGCTTCCATGTTTCCATAGGGTGGCTGCAAAAGTGTTATACTATTACGATCAACATATGTGTGTGAAAGAACTTTTGTCGATCGATTGTGGGGAAAGCGTGCAGCGAGGCTGTGTGCTATTGGTACTAGTGCCAGGTCCTGGCTCATGAGCCAAACTCTGTTGCTCCTGGCTCCACTCACCTATGGGTTTAAACGTGTATTGTAATACTTTACTGTAAACGCTAAGTTTAAAAAATCGCAGTGAGCTTGCACTAAAAACGTCATTTGCAAATGTTACGTGTGTGCTCAGATGACCTTGAACATATAGCGTGATGAAAATGCCGTCCTCCTCCATGGTAGACACTATCGGTAGTGCAGAGACATCAGTGATATGACTCAGTGAAATATGTTTTCTCGGGTTATCAGCCAAGTCAGGGTGTAGTTCTGAGGCGTTTAGACAAGTTTCCTACTCTTCATCTTCAGGCAAAGTATCGAGTTCATGTCCACTGCGTGTATGGAAGGGGTGTCGCCGACGGTGGTGGGAAACGTGACCATGACAATCCTTCCGCAGGCGCGCAGATGGTACAGCCGTTGCAGACGAGACAGAGGAGCTTGTGATCTAGCGGCTACAGAGACAGGCAATGGAGATGAAGCCGACACTTCAACTGAAGATGATGTGTACAAAACGTGACGAAACGTTGCAGCAGAACGATGCCTTGACTCGGCTGATAACTCGAGAAAGTTTCATCGTCGAAATTCGCCGAGAAAGCCTGAATTTCCATATAGTAAAATAGTTGCGAATGACTTCGATCACATTCGCTTTTCATTTCGTAAAGAAAGACTAGAGTGCTGATTGGAAAGTAGGTAGTACTAGCACCAGCGTCGAGAGTGGTCGGATGTAAACAAGGGCTCCCAGACTAGCGTGCGACCAGTGGAGTGAGCGGTGAGGGCCAAGGAAAGCCAGTTTAATGACGCGGCTGCCGAGGAGTGCAGCCGCTGGTAAAGTAAGTGCGCCTGCAGCCGCCAGCCAGTGTTCCGGCAGTCCGTGTCGTTCACCTTGGCCGTGACTCAAAGGAGAAAGCGAGTCGGCCGCGGCGTCGGCGCCGCACCTCCAACCGCACGGAACCGGAGCTGTTTCCTTTGTTATAAAACGCGCAGCGAGCTCCGGGATGGTACGGCCCCTCCTTCCTTCCTCTCACTCAGCAGCACCCACGCGAGGTAGGCAATGTATGGTTGTGAATGAACACAGTGTGAGTCAAACTGTCTGTCGAAGTAGAGGATTCAGTTAACAACATGTCAGAACATATTGGTCCTATTCCATTCTGGCTGTCTGGTGCAGCAACAGATTATGATTTTTTAAAAAATAAAACAGTGTCCGTTGTAAAATTGTATTTATTAATAACAACTACGCGTTCCGTCTTTGTAAGGCATCATCGGATTATCAAGGACAATGTAGTAGTAGTAGTAGGCTTCTAAGGGACTCGAAGCTCCCGTGCCCATCTCATATGATTCCTCCAGATGCTCCTGTCTTATGCTGCCTCTTGCCAGTTATTTATTCCCAATCTTTCGCATATGCAATCAATTTCATTGCGCCAAGTACTCCTGGGTCTCCCCCTTGGTCTTTTGCCATATGGCTTCTCCCTGAATATTCTTAATACAATTTGGTCTTCTTTTATTCTCATCAGATGTCCAGCCCTTTGCAGTCTTTTAGCATTTATTATGTGTACTATCGTTGGTTGTTGTGATAGCTCGTGAATTTCTATATTGTGTCTTCTCTTCCAGCATTGTGATTCATTGTCATAATATGGACCAAAGATTGTTCATTAAATGCTCTTCTCAAAC
Organism: Schistocerca piceifrons; assembly: GCF_021461385.2. Lineage (NCBI taxonomy): Eukaryota > Metazoa > Arthropoda > Insecta > Orthoptera > Acrididae > Schistocerca > Schistocerca piceifrons. The sequence goes on from NC_060140.1 coordinate 558,526,423, forward strand.
GATTGTAAATGGTGGTGTTCTGTTTTCGTTAGTCTCCATGTTTCCACCCCATACATTAGAACTGGTCTGATGATTGTATTATATAACTTTATATTAGTTTTCCTTGTCAGTAGTTTGGACCCTAAGAGATTTTGTATTGCATAATACGCTCGGTTAACATTTTGCAGTCTCGCTTTTATTTCTACCTGATTTTGTTCATCTATCACTGATCATAGAAATGTGAATTGTACAACACGCTCGAATTTTTGTTCACCAACTATTAGATGTGACTGGTTATCCCATTGGTCTCTACATCTTTGAACTATCACGTATTTCGTTTTCTCGTCATTTACTTTCAGGCCAAGTCTTGATGCTTCTGTTACAGACTCCACAAATAATTGCCTAACCTCTCTTCCACTGTTTCCAATGAGCACTATGTCATCAGGTATGATAACACGTTAATTCTGCTTTCTTGGAGGATCCCAGTAGGCACTAGTTTGGGTTTCCTCACAACTTTTTCTAATGCTATATTGAAGAGTAGGGGGGACAAAGCATCTCCTTGTCTTAACCCAGTTTTATTTTTAAAAAGATCAGATCTTAATCCATTTAATAAAACCCTGCTTGCATTGTCATCCATTTCAGAGGACAACTGAACAAAAAAATTAATATGACAAAACGACATATAGAATGAGGTATGGTTTTAAGCTGTGCTGCTATGCATACAAGGAACAGTAACACACTGACGGGAGAAAAACGCAACACCAAAAAATAATTAATGTAGAGTAATGGAATTTCGGGAATACATTTGTCTAGGTAACATATTTAAGTGTGCTTGTATTTTCATCCATTTCAGAGGACAGTAGAACAAAAAAATTAATATGACAAAACGACATATAGAATGGGGAATGGTTTTAAGCTGTGCTGCTGTGCTTACAAGCGACAGTAAAACACTGATGGGAGAAAAACGCAACACCAAAAATAATTCATGTAGAGTAATGAAATTTCGGGAATACATTTGTCTAGGTAACATAGTGATTAACATTGGAGGATCACAGGTTAATGTAAGCGTGAGATTAATCACTGCAAATGTAAAATGCTGGCATGTTAGTAATTGGCGTATCCGCCAGGATGCTGATCGCAAGCATGCTGAAACGTCCCCTTTGAAAAATTATACATGACTGTGCTTAAACTGACACACAATATTTGTAGCGCAACGCAATCTGACTTTCAATAATCCCTACAAAAGAATGGCCCTTACTAACATTAACCTATACCTCTCACAAATCACTTACCTCACAAAAATCTTCGTTACTCGAACTATTGCCAGCTAAATAAAATATTCAAACTACTGAAGGCACTAACTACTGATAGGCATGGTTAGCAAATGAAAGATTTTGATAGAAAACAAACAATGTATTTACCTTAATAGTGTTCAAAAGTCATAGTATATGTAGCAGTTCATGACATAAAGTCTAACAAATGTACTGTCTCTGATGGACACACGTCCAGATCATCTGCTCTCAAAATTCCGCCATCTCTCTCCCCACATCCACGACTGCTGGCGTCTCACCTCCAACTCCGCAACGCTACGCGCTGTTAACAGCCAACTGCCCAACACTACAAAGCGACTATTGCAACAATGCCGCAGACTGCACACAGCACAGCCAGTGATTTTCATACAGAGCGCTACGTGGCGGTGGCGTTACCAATATAAGAACCTAAACATCCTAATTCCATAGCCCCCATGCTCTCCACAAAAAATGTTACAAATTTTACAGATTTGAAAAAAATTTTTCATAATTACAATAACAAAGAAATCAAATGCACACACTTATTGACACAATGTTGGTCAAAAGCAAAATTTTCTCACAGTCCATAAAGACAGTCCTGATCGTTCATCACAGTAAAATTGCAGTGTTTTTCTCAAAGTGTGAGCAGCAAAAGAAATGCACACGGAAGTAGTGAATTTCCATACAGTCTTGAAGAAGTAGTGTTGTCCTTCCAATGGAAAGACAGTGCTGACTCTTGACATGCAGACAGGTAATGGTCCACAACAGTACAAACCCACAGCAGAGTCAGTCGAAGTTTTGAAGAATATTGGTAGGTAGGTCATCACAGAACAGACCACTGTAGTCTTGTTAGAGATTACGGTATTGGTGGGCCATCAGAGGCGCAGACCCACTGCAGTCCTTGTAGAAATAATGGTATTGGTGTAGACCCACTGTAGTCCTTGTAGAGATAGCTAGCAGCCATCCGTTGTGACTGTGCAGGTGCACAATCACCATCAAAGGGTCTTGTGGACAATGTAGCAAGTCCATAAACCACCACTTGTGCACTCACAAAGTTTTTGGAATTGTCCTTAGAACCAGCAATGCTGTTAACCAGTCCCTTGCTGAAGTATTAACACATGTGCAAACACTAACAGTCCCAACTTCTCACATATTGTGCATTACTATGACCAACAGAAACACGTGCACTGAAATGAATGCTTACAAGTTACTTAATTTGCTGAACTGGTGTCCATTACAATTTTATAACATGAGAATACAATTACAAAGATACAGAAAACATCATTACAAACATGATAATAGAGATAACATTTGTAGTAATAGAGGCTTTACAAAAGAATAGAAATAAACATATACATCAGTGTTACAGGAATTATGACATAAGTAAATTTATAAAATAATGAGAATAGTTTTCGAAACATTAATTTCACATATGAGCATTGTAATAGAACAGAATAAATAATGTCTAAACATCTCTACAAAGTAAATAACATATTATTAGAAAAATTCTACAACATAACTCTTATTAGCTAAACACATAAAGACAGGAAAAACACAAATTCACATAGCATAATAACACAGAAGTACAGAACAGGGTTTGTTTTCCGTGTGACATTTGGTACTGCAGTATTTTGCAAACAAAACTTTCTTTACTTCTTGGAGATCTCCCTTCATTCATCATTATTCCCAAAAAATCCTATCTGTACCTACTTTCTGTATTCTATTCATATCCTCTTTCCGAATAATTATTCCTCATTGCACATTACCTTTTCTTTTTACAAACTTTTTTCGTATAACTTCTCAATGCATTCTTCCCCTATCCTCCATAGTTAGTTTCTAACTATGTCTAACTATAGTCTACCCCTTCTTAAGCTAACTTAAATCTACTGAGCCTAGATGCTAAACTAAGGGACGAGGCAATGCAGCAGCACAAAACAATTAACACAAACAGCAATGACAAAAAATGCAAATTGGCAAAGCAAGCAGTATTATAGGAATTAGCAAAGCAAATGCAACATTACAACTAATATGAGCCAATGTGCAGCAACAAGAAATATAAATCAGTAGTAAAACTGGCTTAACAGAGTAATACAAAGTGACATTCTGTAGCACTATGCCTGGAAAACAGCAGCAGCAAATGCAATAACATATCTAAACATGACAAAGCTCAAGCATAAAAAATAGTACACTAGAGACAACAATGCAGATTAGGGAAACGTCTATTAACATCTTAGTGTCTATGTCATTAAAGTGGTGCACCACAAGAAGTTATTCTACCTAAAATATTACCAAGTAGTTAAAAAGAAAATTATATATGCAATTCCTGTGAAGGGAAATATCTTTTGTGCTCCTCCATTTTTTTAACTAGATCATAAAGTTATTATTTACTGGATCTGTAGGCATAAAATATCTATATTAGTACATCTATAAAATTTTATTTTAACCAGTGCTGCAGTGCAGCTAGAAACTAGATATTAAACAAAATGAGCAAACTCTCAACTAGAAAGACAACAGATGTAAAATGTTTCTCATCATTTCATTAGGCATTTGAGTAAATATCATAAATTAAGAGCTCCACAGTATAATCATATGTTTTCAGGTTTGAGCATGTCGTATGTGCGATGCTTTCTACAAAGAAATGTCAATAGCGGGGATAATGGCCTCTTTTTTTTTTCCCCCATCTAATGGCTTTTTTCAGGCGATTGGCACAGCTGGGCGTCCACAATGCATTACATCAAGGTTACTTAGCTTTCTTATGGACATATTTATGACACCAGATTGCACTACAGTGACAGTCTCATATAAAAAATTTCACAGGTCGAGAATTTGCGTTTCAAATGTGTAGAAACAAAATTCTATGAATATAACAGTGTCCAAAAATTTTCGCCGACATTGTGACACATTCACGCATTTACACATTTCATAACTCTTAAAGTACGATTCTTGGTTTCCAACATCCTTTTTCACAAATCAGAGTCCCTAACCACTGCTCATTATTCCTTACCTTATTACACATATACATATTCGTCGACACTTCTTCAATATTTCATCATAATAAATACATATCATAATAAACATTCGTCAACAGCATAATACACATCGTCATTGTAATAATAACATCATAAGAACTCAGCCAAATCTCAAAAACGTCGTAGCTTTCTGCAATAATTTCAAAACCTAAAAAAATTCTCTGCTCATTTAAATAGTGTCATCTACTTCAAACGTACTTTAAAAATCATGATCCCCTACCAAATACAACATTCAAAGCTCTCATAGTAACACAATGGTTCTGAAAAAATATGAAGACTTCAAAAAGTACAGACAAAATACAATTTCATAAGTGTGAAGTTATCCAACTGTGTAATTACGTAAACATGTGTCACTGACATTGTAAAAAATATATTGTTTCTCTGTTAAATAATCAGATAGCTGTGTAATTCAGTGTTAGAGAAATATGGTACCGATGTGTAAAGTTGTACAAGCAAATACCATATTAGCTAGGGCTCCTTGTGCTTGCCGAACACATGGTACACAAAGTAAGTGTGTAACCCCCTGAGGATTACTGTAATTATACCCTCAGGTGTTTCAGATTACAGCAGTGGAATGAAATGTATCACGGAAAACTTTCTTTGTAATCCAAAAATCTTTAAAAATAAATGTTTTAAGTATAAAATTAATCACTCAAATGCGTGTCCTGTAGAGCTAAATGTGCGTCTTGTTGTAAGATAATTCTGTGGAACTGTCGTAGTTATCGTCCTCTGTAAGCAAGGTTCTGCTGAAGTCGATGTACTCACCTCCTCATAAACAAAAGTGAAATGCTTTGCGTATAGATATCTTAGTTATTATGCTTATTGCCGTGATGAAGAAAGTACTGTACTGTAACGTATTGTTGTGTTACAGAAAAGGCTGTCTCATTGTAGCTATACCACTAAAGTTACTACTAAAACTTGTTTTACTTTCCGGAAGAATTCAGAAAAACTGTGCAGATATAAAACAGACACAGCGCAAAAGCTATAATATAAATTGTGTCACTCATTAGTAGCGTCATGATATAATCGTGTAGCTGTCAAATAAACTAACCACTGTCATCTGGTATCTCTCAGAATGTGTTTTAAATCCAAAATGTATTTTCAAGTAAACCAAAATGTTGCATTAAAATTTCATTAGCAATACCGGTATATGTTCTAAGTATGTAAGCCTTACAGTCGTTACGTAATCGTGCAACTAAGAAACAAGAATGTACACACAATAACACTGTGTCGTCTATTCACTATTACAATGCATTTGTAATTACTTGCCTAAATACATTCCCTAGGATCTTGACTGGATAGTTAACTTTAAAACATAGATGGATGTTAACAATTTCTAAGTGCAACAAAGATTAATAGTGACGTGACGTGAAAAATTTTATAGCGAAGACTAAGTTAAAAAGCAGATTATCTCTCAAGAAATGGTTTTACATGTGAAATGTGGTGCAAGCCTTTACTCTTCCTACTATGCAGAGCTCCAGATTCAGCGGAATTATCATGTGGTATATGGTACATCGGTAAAGAATGCTCAAATTTTTCTCAAGGTTAATGTCTATGTTATTTTTCTCTGAGCCAGCCAGTGCACGTGGCTGCCTGTGGTGCGAGTCATTGTCTGCCATCTCTTTGTTGGCGTGCGTCGTTATTGGGATTAGGAGACCTAACTTCTACATATTCACCTTGCCGAGAGGGCCCAGCCCTGTTTGAATCCCGCCAGTTCTGATGAAATTCAGGTCTGTCGTTATGATTGTATCGTCTGTCATCATGTCGGTAGTTCCTGTAGTTTCTTTCTTGTCGGTTAAGTGATGAAGAATTTTTCCCTGAATTATCACTACACGGTGGACCGTTGCGTCTGAAGTTATGCTGTCTCCCGTGATAGTAATAATTCTGGTTGCCATATTGTCTGTTTCTATGATTGTCTCTGTCATATTCGTTAGTACGGAAATGCGATCTTTCTCTGTAATTATTATTACTCTGCCAATGGTTGTCATACGGGTGGTGCCTGCTTTGGTCACGATTTGCGTTGTAAGAATACCCTTGTCGTGACCAGTTATTATTTCTGTCATCGCGGAATTGTGATGGATATGACCTGTGATTGTTTTGTTCCTGTTTACACGTCCCGCAATTGTCAGTGTCAATTTCCAATTCTTGTAACAGTCTGTGAAAAGCTTCAATGTCGTCTTTGCAACGTCCTGCCAAAATAATGTGTCGTAAATGTTTAGGCAATTTGATTAAGCAAATGCAGATGAATTCTGAGGGGCTGTATGGGTTTGACAGATACAGATTCTTGTGCAACATGTCTTCAGAATATTTCACAAGACTGGAAAATTCAGATTGTTCGAAATGTTTCATCATTATGATGCTATGTTTTACTCGGTCTTGTGTAGCTTGAGACCAATATGCTGAGAGGAAGGCATGATAAAATTCTCCTTCACTGTGACAATCGTGAATGACCGATCGCATTCTTACAGCTGGTTCATTCTCTAAGTAGCCACACATAAATTCTAATCTGCGCTCTAATGACCAGTTGGGAGGAAAACAATGAGAGAATTGATGAAGCCATGCTTGTGGATGAATGTCGTCGCCGGAATTCTTAAATGTTTTGAATTTACGTGTAGTAATAAACAGCTTATGGTCAAAATTATCGTGTCGGCAACTCTCATATCGGTCTTTGTTGCTTCTTTTCGGCGGTTCCATCACAAAATTCGGTGCACCATGCCAATTTCTTTCATAATTTCCGAAATGACCTGTGTTATTATTTTGCGGCTTTTCCATATTTCTAAGTCCCTCTTCCCGTTTTGGAGCGCGAGTGTCCTCTGAAACACGTAATTTTTGTATTACTTGTGCCAACTTGCCAACTGATCTTGTACTTCCAGTATTTCTCTTTTGTGTTGCATATTAATTTGATTCATATTTTGCTTGAATTTCTTAATTTGTTCATACTCTTCTGTGTAAGTGATGGTTACAGGTCTTGTGTCATTCAGATCATCATCCACCTTTGTAGATAAGTTAGTGAACTGATCCGAAATTTCGGCTACTTTCTCCGATAGTGTACTTATTTCCTCAGTGTCTTTTTCTGAACCAAGTTTCAGAGTGTCCATTTGTGTTGAAATCGTATCTATTGTGTCCTTTAAGTTTTCTTGAGTTTTTGCAAGTTGCGTAACCGAATCGGTAGATGCAACTGAGTCAATTTTAGCTTGCAAGGTCTCATGATTTTCATGAACAATAATTTGTAGTTCTTTTATGGCTGCTTCGTGATTCTGTAATGTATTTTCATTCCGCGAAAAATTAGGTTGGAAATGCTCACAAATTTGTGATTTTACGCCATTACAGACTTTTTGACATTTCGATTCGATTTTATGTAACTCAGTAGTTAAATCTTCACGTGTTCGTTCAAGCGTAGTGTGAATATTTTGTTCTATTGCGTCTAACTGTTGCTGTGTTTGTCTCTGGCGTTGTTCCATTGTGTCTAACTTTTGAAGATTTTGTTCCATTGTGTCTAACTTTTGAAGATTTTGTCCCATTTGTTTCTGATTTTGTTCAACTGTTGTGTCTAACTTTTGTAGCCCTTGTCCCATTTGTTGCATTAACTGTAGTAACAATGCACTGGTGTCTGAAACATGTTGCTCAGTCCTATTCGGCATTGAATTTGCACCGGCAACATTCACATTTTGACAAGCAGAAAATTTGTCTTGACTTATTTGAGAAAACGGTGAGGACGCAAAACCTGAATCTACAGTATTTGCAAGATTGTGTCCTGTCACTTCGGATTCCTGAGCCGAGCTGTTGCCGACTGATCGATCGATAATGCTTCCCTGTTCACTACTTGTTTCACTGTCTAAACATTATTTGCCGCCCGCTCCATTTCCCTATGCACAATTACCAAATTACTACTTTGAATGTCTGTTAATTCATTACATAGTGGTGCTGATAAGCTACACTCGTCGTCACTATTATATCTCAGTTTACTTTGGAGCCTAGTGTTACGTTTTTCACACGCCATTATTGTCACAATAGTTCACACGATAACACAGAAAATACAATTTGAAGAGCAAAAATAAGAGAACACATTAACATAGCACTGAAAATAATATCTAGTTAGTTGCAAACGCAGCTGCGAAATACTTGGTGCAAATCTACATGCATGCCATAACTGTTTTACTGTACAAAAATGAAAGACTGCAACTACAAAGGAGATTCTCTCTACAATTATGCACTAGCAATAAACAAAAGCTACTCTAATTACACAAACTACAAGAAAAAATCAGAAGATTCCAGTGAGGAATCCTCGGCTAAGGGCTGACATATGAAACGTCCCCTTAGAAAAATTAGTGAATTACTGTGCTGGTAAATCCCTTACGTTATTTGATTTTCAAACAGCTAAGCAAAACTGAACGTACTCAGACATTTCGCTCTTTACCTATTCTGATCAACACTAAACTTACACACAATATTTTTAGCGCAACGCGATCTGACGTTCAATAATCCCTACAAAAGAATGGCCCTGACTAACATTAACCTATACCTTTCACAAATCAGTTACCTCACAAAAATCTTCGTTACTCTAACTACTGCAATACAGCGAGCGCCACTGTTGCCAGCTAAATAAAATATTCAAACTACTGAAGGCACTAACTACTGATAGGCATAGTTTGCAAATGAAAGATTTTGATTGAGAACAATCAATGTGTTTACCTTAATAGTGTTCAAAAGTCATTATATGTGTAGCAGTTCATGACATCCAGTCTTACAAATGTACTGTCTCTGATGGACACACGTCCAGATCATCCGCTCTCAAAATTCCGCCATCTCACTTCCCCACATCCACGACTGCTGGCGGCTCACCTCCAACTGCGCAACGCTGTGCGCTGTTAACAGCCAACAGCCCAACACTGCAATAGTGACTATTGCAACAATGCCGCAGACTGCACACAGCACAGCCAGTGATTTTCATACAGAGCGCAATGTGGCGGTGGCGTTACCAATATAAGAACCTAAACATCCAAATTACAATGCAAACGTGCATGCATTGTGTTGTACAGGTGGCGAATGTCAGTTTTTGGGATGGAGTTCCATATCTGTTGCACTTGGTCTGTCAATACAGAGACGGTTAATGCTTTTAGCGGATGACGCTGAGTTGTCCGGCGATGACCCATATGTGCTCGACTGGAGACAGATCTGGTTATCATGGAGGCCAAGGTTGAGCTACAATAGCAGTATGTGAACGGCAGCACAACAGGACGAATCACCAGGCAGACGTACAAAATTGCAGTCAGAGTCTTCTGCCGTCATACCAAATCGCACCCCAGGCTATAACTCCCAAGAGTAGATCCAGTGTGTCTAGTACGCATATTGGTTGTTTGCTCTCAACTGGCCTTCTTCTAATCTAACACACGGCCATCACTGGGAAGGCAGAACAAGCTTTCCTCAGAAAACTCAAGAGATCTCCACCTTGCCCTTCAATGAACTCTCGCTTGACACCACTGAGGTCGCAGATGGCGGCGGTTTGGGATCGTGGAATGCACGCTGTCGTGGAAGTAACCCATTTGTAACAGTTCGTCGTGACAGTGTGGTGCCAACTGCCGCTTAGATTGCCGCTGTAGATGCAGTACGATACGCCAGAGCTGTACCGCCGAACACCATCGTTTTCCCTCTCGATAGCGCCACGTGGCCTTACGGAACCCCGTCTCTTTCCGACTTTGAATTCTCGTGACCACCGCTGCCAGCCATTATGAGCAGGGTTACGCTCCTGCTAACTCTTTCTGCAGTATTGCAGAAGGAACATCCATCTTCTCGTAGCCCTTTTACAAGACCTCGTTTAAACCCAGTGTGGTGGTGATAATGGCGTCGTTGTCACCTAAATGCCATTCTTGACTAACATCAACACAACATGTCTATCTTCTACAGTACTAGCGCCACTCTTATGGGACTGGCGGAAAATCTTAACAGATATCGTCTTCCAGATGTAGAAAAACGCCTACCACCTTTCGTTTATGTCGCACAACTCCGTCTTGGTGTTGCTACTTTTTCCGTCAGTGTATGTGAATAAACTCACGTAAAAATGTAGTAGGATAAGCGTCACCCGTAAAATGAAGGGCACTGAGTAAGAAGCGTCTGGATATAGCACGCTGTCGTCAAATGTCTTATCAGATACGTAAAGGACCTAAACTGGAAGTAAAATCAAGCAAAATTAATTGTGAGTGATGGGAAGAATTGGGGATCTAAAATAAATGATTTGATCCACTATAAATCGTTTTTGAATGACGCAGACTCACACACACTGACAACATCAAAAGAAATGGCTTAATACACACAAAAAAACACACTTGAAAATGGGAATTATTTCTCGAAACGCGTCGGGTGAATAGTAAAATAAAGAAAAAAATCGTGACTTGTAGCAGAAGATTTATTTATTTATAAACAAACCTATTATAAAATAAATGAAATACTAGACCAGTCAGGTATCTTCCGTTTACTAAAGCAGGCTCAGCACTGGGTACACAGCTCAGGGCCACGTGCACAACATGTGGATGTAGAGCAGAAAACGATCGGCTAAGTAGGTCCGTCCAGCACATGAACAGAACTATGAGGCGTATGACTGCTTATGCCAAGCTAGTAGTATCACGAGAATGGGCTAGATGATGCAAAGACTCAGACGTAACAGATTAAACCAACTGCATTGCTTAATGCCAACAATTTAAATCTTATTAAAACAAGTGCGATATCTCATTAAAAAAGAAAAAATTACAGTTACAAAACTGTAAAGAACTAACGTAAACTTTCTAATAGCAGTTAGAAATAAACAGAAAATACAATTGTGATTCTTCAGTTTCTCCCTTCATATTTGTTGCTCGAACAGTCCACGGGTATACTGCCGGTTCATAGTGTCCAACGTACACAACATTTGGGCGATCAGACATGTCGCCATCGTCAGGTGCGTTGACGTACTGAGCTCCTGTAGCGTTGTAGGTATATATATTACAGTTTTCAAATTGTGACGGATTGTTTATGGCGATTTTCATTAGCGAATATATATATATATATATATATATATATATATATATATATATATATATATATATTATAATGGTGAAGCTAAAATGCCTAACTCTTTGAAGAGGTACCTACATGATCACTAGAAGTGAACATCACGTATTATTCTTACCGCTCGCTTTTGTGTAATCAGTACTTTCTTTCTAAATGGTGAATTACTCCAGAAAATTATTCCATAACACTTTATCTTGTGAAAATATGAAAAATATGTCAGGAGTCTGATTTGATTGTTTCCAAGACTAGTAGTTATACGAAGAGCAAAATTAGCTGAACTTAACTGCTTGAGAAGCTCAATGATTTTTGCAATGAGATTGGTCGACAAGGCGACGTGACTGAATGATAAAATGGATGTATCGTGTTTGGACGTGTCAATGACTCCATCGAGAACGAATTTGCCCGATTCCTTGGTGTATTAATGGGACAGTCAAATGTGTCTACAAGGTATGATTTACCACTCGAAACCATATAAAAGGGTGTAAGAACAGCGGGCATAGAAAAATCCTGACCTGCAGGGATCGGAGATGTCAATGACAGTGTGTTTGAAACCAGACGTATGTAATGCAGTAACTGCCAGTTTCCTGACGAACATTGCGAAAGAAGCTGCATGCAGTGAACATTTGGAGTCGAATATTTCGCAAATGGCCGTTGCTCCGAAGTATTTCTATCTCTCGCGACCATGCGCAAACCGCTCCACTCTCCAAGTCCTTCCGCCGACTCCGCGTCCGTTGCGTCCAGCACTTCCCGTGGCGTGTCGTACTCCCAGCACTCTTCACCCGAACTCGCTCCCATTCAGTCTCCCCATTCACGAGCGCTGTGACTGGCTAGAGCGCTCGCGTCATGTCTTCATGCCAACGCACCCACACAAACTTAATGAAACACATTCGAAGTACTGGATTTACATTTAAATAATGTGAAATTAAATAAATATTCCTACGGCTGGACAATAAACATGCTCTAACACGTCTTGGCGAGGATCATCGACTTAATGACCGCCTGGTGAAGGTTCAGACGTCGGTTTGCGTGGCAACGGCACAGTCCCCTGATGGTGTGGAGGAGTTGTCTCCACGTGAGGGCCTGCATTTTCTGAGGGCAGGCACACACCTGCAGTCCCAGTAATTTGTGCTCCTGGACAATCTTGTACCACCGGCGTTCGTTATCAGGAAGGTGCAGTCCGAGGGAAAGCGGGACAGTTTTACGTTGGTTAATTACAGCTCCAGATGCACGTTCATACATGTTCAACACTTGGTGTATGGATTCTGTGTCTCTCGCGTCATCCAGAAAGAAGTCGACGTCGTCCGCGTAGGCGACGCAGCGGAGAGTGATGTTGTGAAGAGGTACTCCAATGACTGCATTTCCTAAGGCGCTCAGTAGCGGATCAATAGCCAGCACAAAGAAGAACATCGATAACGGGCATCCCTGACGTACAGAGCGACGTATCGGGATAGAAGGGGTACATTATCCATTTATTGCCACCACAGAATTGTCACCTGTGAGTGTATTCCTGACTATATTGTAAAATGTATTCCAAATCCCATTTTTCCCATGACGCGAAACAGGTACACGTGACTAACGCGGTCGAAGGCACTAGCGAAGTCGACCGAGAGTATGCCAATCCGAAGTCTGTGCACTGTTGCGTAGGAAACGATATCTCTGTACTCTGCCTGCCGAGCGGCCCATGCCCGTCGAGCGTTCTGTGCGGCTGCCCAAACTCCGAAAATATAATATTTACAGGACGCCACAACTCGCCCGTTACCTCACACATCTCCACTTATTAGCATTCTGGCTTGCCAGAATGTTTAGAAATATCGCCCTTCAGTTCATACAAGTACATATTAAACAAATTTCAAAGAGCAGAATTGAATGATTAAAACGCCTGGCTAATAGTTCAAATGATTCAAATGGCTCTGAGCACTATGGGACTTAACATCTGAGGTCATCAGTCCCCTAAGACTTAGAACTACTTAAACGTAACTAACCTAAGGACATCACACACACCCATGCCCGAGGCAGGATTCGAACCTGCGACCGTAACGGGCGCGTGGCAGGCCAATAGTGTTTACAAGATATTTTGGTAGTGATGTGGGAGCAGCATGAATTTCGAAATAACTTAAACTAACACAAATTATGAACGAAATGGCATATTAATTAAATGCCTGCATTTTAGTTATGCATCATCAAGTTTTTGGACAAGAAATAAAATTTTTAAATGCACTTTCACTTATGTCCGATTTTGTAAGCACTTCTTGTGCCACTCACTCAGTGCTAAGGCTCCTTCTTGCACTAATTTTCTTCGTCGCGCTACACACGCTCACACGAATTTTCGCACGGGTGTATTGATCAACTCACATAAGTCTTTTGACCAAGTGCCCCGCAGAAATCGTGTCTGCCTCTGAATTCCGAGCTCCACCGTTTATCGTGACAAATCTGTCTACAACGAAAACCAAAGTATAAACCCGTCAACAAACCATATCACAAAACCAACCACGATCCTCGCTAACGATTCCTTCCAACGGAAAACGATACTTTAGGAACAAAGTCACAAGGCAAACGACTGAATTACAGTAAGCTCAAATTCCCACAAGTTCTATTTAATTGACTTTAATCAATCCTTCGTAACTCCATGCACCAAAATTGCGTCCACATACAATTTCAATTTTAATACCACTCAAATTGACCACTAAACTCTTTGCCACACTCGTATACAAAGCATAAATCAATACATATTTTACTAAAATCAACGAGATCACTGACCTCCAGGCACCCTCAGAGCCGAAACTTCATCCTCTCGCACACGTACAGTCCACAATAAACTAACAAATTACTAATGAATCCCCAAGAAAACATAAAGATTATCCCTCCAAAATTACTACCACTAATTATAGATTAGAACAGCTTTTCATTTCTCCCTTTCTCTATAGAGGGTGAAAAGTATTTAAACCGAAAAAACTCTGGGAGGTTTTAGGGGAGATCAAAACAAATATTTTTCCCTATTGTCATTTTTTCCTATGAGGAGTATTTAAACTGGTAGAGGAATATTTCTCTCGCGGCAAATCAATTAAACCAACAAACACTTTTCGATTTTTTTATGACCAAGAGACAACGCATTAACACAACCCAATTTCAGTTACAGTAGATTTTCAAAAATGCCTCCACTGACACGTAAACAAAAGTTGCACCGTCAGATCATGTTCTGTCTGACATGGGCAAAAATCCCAGGAGTATCCTGAATTGTTCTTGCTGTTGCTACGATCCGGGCAACCAGATCCACTTCTGATGCAACAGGAGTTGCGTAAACAAGGTTGCGCATCTCTCCCCACACAAAAAGGTCCAGAGGGAACATATCTGGGGATCGAGCAGGCCATGGTACAGGACCACCTCTGCCAATCCACGGTTCTGGGAACCGTCGGTCCAGGAATCGAAACGCACAACGACTGAAATGTACCGGCGCCCCATCATTTTGGAATCACATGCGTTGTCTTGTAGGGAGCGGGACGTCTTCCAGAAATTCTGGCAATGCTCTGGCGAGAAAATTATAATAGTGCCTGCCATTTAATGGCCTAGGTATCAGATGCGGCCCAATTAAACAGTCCATCACCGACCCACACATTAACGAAGAACCGCACTTGATGAGCGCTAATAACTGTGGCATGTGGGTTATCCTCACTCCAAACATGCGAATTGTGCATGTTGAAGACTCCATCACGCCCGAACGTTGCTTCATCGGTAAACAATACAGAGGATGGAAATGTAGGATGCATTTCACACTGTTCCAGGTACCACTGGAAAAACTGGTTCCAGGTTGTGGGCACGCTGTAAGTGAAATGGACGTAACAATTGTTCTCGAAGGACTGTCCTTACATTCCTCTGATTCGTCCCCATGTTACGTGCAATTGCACGAGTGGTGATTGAAGGATCCCGCTCCACATGCTGCAAGACAGGTTCCTCAAATTGCAGCGTTCTTACCGTGCGACGGCGTCCCAGTCCAGGTAATCTGCTAAATGATCAGGCCTCACGCAGACGTTGGTACACAGCAGCAATGGTAGTATGATGCGGGATACGGCGATTAGGATATTGTTGTTGTTGAACCCGCAGTGCAGCTCGTCCGTTGTGGTGAGCTACGTAATACGCACCAACCATATCAGTGTACTCACTTCAGGTGTATCGCTCCACTAGTAAACAGAGACAATGCACTACTACACTGGTAGACACCAGTTGCCTACAACTGAAGAGCGTAATACGCCCTCTAACAACTGAAGGTCGTAATACGGCCTCTAACAACTGAAGAGCGTAATACGGCCTCCACCGGTTTAAATAATCCTCATAGGAAAAAATGACATTAGGGAAAAATATTTGTTTTGATGTCCCCTACAACCTCCCAGAGTTTGTCTGTTTAAATACTTTTCACCCTGTATACCCTAAGCAATTTTAAACCTGTCTCGTTTCCACGTATTCGGCAGCGACAACCGTAACGTTCTACTGTACCACCGCCAATCAGTCTCACTAGAATCATACTCCTCCTTCATATACCAATTTGTACGAGCTTCATTACACAAACTGTCCCCCTTCCACACTATTTACTTCAGCCCACTCTAAATTTTCTGTTAGTTATTCCACACACTTCGCCATCTCACTACCCACAGCATTAACAACGTTACAGTGTTTACCCTCCAAAATATCGACACTTGCAGCTTCAACAAACTTACGCATCAAATCACCGTTAAACACTTTAGCTTCCTGAAATAAAACATCGATGCTTAAGCCGTCATCACCATAAGTGTTCATCTCAGCAATCTTATCTGCTGATACACCATTTAAATCACTACAAAAATTCACATCAGAAACCTTACCTCCCGCCGTTGACAAATTAACTTAACGTGATTCGTACACAACTTTATCCACCACCGCTACATTACACAAATTGCTGCTACCTTGTCGTACAATTTTGGGACTTCCAGCCTTGCTACAGTCCGCTGTGATCTGACAAAAATCAGCACACACTGCCATTTCTACACACCTTGCATCCAGATTAACCCCCGATCCTATTTCACATACATTCTCACTTTCACACTCTGACAAACGTTTTAGATTCACACATTGATCAATAAGTTTCGTTTCGCCTTCATTCATGAATAGAAACGCGTACATTCCTTCCTCCAAAGTATCAATACCAGTAGCTTTTATATATACATAAATTACCATTACTCTGTTCCTTTAAACATAAATCATCTACCTTCGCAGATACATTATTAACTTCAACTGCTGACGAGACCAATGCTAAGCTTCCCTTAGTAGCATTGACGCTTTCCGCCGAACACAATCACCCTCACTTGCAGCTGGCTAGACCAAAGCTACCCCCACCATCACTAAAATCGACGCTTTTCGCCGACTCACAAATATTTGCTACTACAGCACCTTCCTTACTGCAATTGCTACTGTTTGCTAATACCTCTTCAGAACTCTCCCCACACAATTTGCCTTCACAAAATTAATCTCCTCTTTAACATCTTTTTGAACCATTGCATCTTTCCATTTATCATCATTCACCCACTCATTCATTACACATTCATAACTTACATCATTCTCCCCAAATTTATTCCCATTACTTTTACTTAAATCTCTCACAAATCTATGCTTCCGCAGTTCGCGCCTACTTCTATTGGAAGAGCCACCTATATAGCCTTCCTCTTTAGCATACTCCATATTACATATTTGTTGCCTTTCTCCAAACCTATCAACATTCCCACCATTACCATTATCTCCAGTCCTTTTCATCACCTGTTCAGATCGCCATCCCCGGACCTGAGATGTGCCGAACATCAGTTTCCCGACTGGTTGTTACGCGATTGCACTTCGCGCAATTTTCCCCCGTCAAATCTGCGTTCTTTACGTGAATTCCGTTCACGGAAGTTATCACTCCTGTTCGTTCTCCTACCATTCTGTTCATTCCAACTACTATCTCCCTGAGAATTCCTTTGATTTCATTCACTATTATTAATTTCGTGGTGATTATTTGGATCCCCATTTTGATAACTACCACCTGGTTTGCTCTGAGGTTTGAACTTCAAAGCTTCAAAGCCCTCCCTAATTTTTTAACAAATTCTAGAAATTCGTCCACGGAATTACATGGACTATGGACAAGACCCCACTGCCAAACTTCGTGTAATCGCTTTTTAACGTGGTGATTTCCGTTAAAACCCCCAACGGATTTTTCACATGCATAAGCTTCCCAAGTTCGCGCTTGCAAAAATCTCTCATCATCCCATTACCGTACCTGTACTTGGCCCGTTTCAAAAGTCGCCGCGCAAGATTAGTCGAGTGGTCTAGGGCGCTGCAGTCATGGACTGTGCGGCTGTTTGTCCTTAGGATAATTTAGGTTAAGTAGTGTGTAAGCTTAGGGACTGATGTCCTTAGCAGTTAAGTCCCATAAGATTTCACACATATCTGAACATTTAAAAAAAAATTCATTTTGGATCTATGACTGTTTTACCTCGCTCCAAAATTTATTCAAAAAACACTTTTCGAACTCTTCGTACGATTCGCACTAACTACATTTAACATTTGCCCAAGATGTGACTCTCCCTCCAAATGCCGTTTAACGTATGTTACTTTCGCTTCGCCCGACATGCCGTGAACAAAAGCGTCCCTACACGCAGCCAAGAAATTTACTGGGTGATATCTTCCGTCATCTTTGTAACATTTTACAGATCCGGTATTTGCCCAAGGGATGTTTATAACTGCCGTAGCCTGTTGGGAGGCTAGCGAATTTAAATCACTTTTTATCAGTTGCATTTGTTTTTTAAATTCATTTTCCCTAGTGATACTTGATTCTATTTTATCTTTAATTTTGCCCATTTCTTTCTCCCCCTCACCTACACGATTGGCAATGTCACTAATAGCTAAATTTACATCGCTTTTATGAGCACCTTGTACTTTTATACAGTCGCTTACTTTGCCCTCAAGTTCCGTCTGTATCTTATCCATTTTTTCCCATAGATCTTTTTCCACTGATTCGATTTTAGATTTTACTATTACAACTTTGTCTGTAATTTTCCCCCTATCCACTCGGGCACGTTTTAATTTATCATCAATTGCTTTTTCAAGGTTACCCATCATTTTTTCAACTTCCTCTTTCACAGCGGAAGCTATTTCAGTTCGCATTGTACCCATATCAGTCCGAATTGCATATGTAACTGTTTGAATTGTACTGTTATTATTTGTCATTGTATTCATATTATTTCCCAATCTCTGGATCATTTGCAGTAGCTGAGACATCAAGAAATTTACAAACGTTGTAAAATGTAAAGTTCGAAAGGGATAGTGCAAGTTGAACGAGAATGTTCCACGGATTTTGACATAAGGACCGTAGTCAGGCTAAAAAATGGAACAATGCGATGTTTGATCACTATAATAAGAAAGAAAGCACTGGATGCAGGAGGCGAAGTGGAAGGGGGAATTATTGTAGGAATAAAAACGCATTGCGGATGATGTAGCACTAATCGTTAAAAATCTAGACTACATGAAAATGTCGCCAAGAAAGCTATTTAAAAAGGCAAGGCAAGTTGGGTTAGAGGTAAATGACGAGAAAACAGAACTGTTGAGGGTAGAAAGAAATTACAAGACAAAAATTGGGAAACCCTACAGACTGATAACATTTGTTTGAAGAAGTAAAAGAGTTTAAGTATCTGGAGATGATTGGAAAAAAACTGAAATATAAAAAATTATAAGTAAGGAATTGGAGCTTGTAAATGTTAAAATATTTCTTGAAGTTTGTATTGTTCATAATATCGTAGAAATTGCTGTCTAACTGCACCTGTCTCCGTAAAGCCACTGGAATGTTTATTTCGTGCACGTCGCTGCGTTTTATCTGGATTGTATACTGGTCGGTTATAATTAAACTATCCCTACTGGACAGAGCACCTATGAAAGACGAGTGATCGTAGGACAATGAAACGTTGTGGAAATATTTGGAAGGACGCGCGGAAGAAAAATAACATATAAACTATCGAAAGAAATTCATTTTCATTTCCACCTGAGAGGTTACCATTTGTTAACTGCGTACCCTGTTTACGTTTCAGCTTACAAACATTGATCAATGTGACGATTACCTGCATCCACGACCGCACTGCTCCAAGGTCGCATATTGCGTCGAGCTTTTCCAGCAATGGCGACTGTAACTTCTCCGCGATTTGTGTCTCTCCCAGGAGCAATTCCCAAATCGTCAGTTAATTAGAACTTTCAAACCATATTCTTCAACCTCTGTGTGTGTCCGCCTCGGTAACTGCACGGTCAGCGTGGCAGCTTGCTAGCCGGAGCTGTCCGGTTTCGATTTCCGGTCAGGTTGGAGATTTTCTCCGCTCGGATACTGGTTGTTCTACTGCCCTTATGTTCGTAATCGTATCTGACAAGAAAATCGTTTCCAGCACGCTATTGTGTCGTCTTTCCATTACTGAGGTGGCTGAATGTGCACGACCCGAAAGACAATTAAAAAAAAAAGGATTGTGGGAAGAGGAGCAGCAGCATTCAAAATGGTTCAAATGTCTCTGAGCACTATGGGACTCAACATCTCAGGTCATCAGTCCCCTAGAACTTAGAACTACTTAAACCTAACTAACCTAAGGACATCACACACATCCATGCCCGAGGCAGGATTCGAACCTGCGGCCGTAGCGGTCGCGCGGTTCCAGACTGAAGCGCCTAGAACCGCTCGGCCACCAGCGGCCGGCGCAGCAGCATTATTGCTGTCGTTTTGATAAAACAGCTTTACACGTAAAGCTCTGCTTACCTTGTCCAGACCAATGTTGACAGTCCGCAACTGCAATACACACTGATGCTTGTGTTTCAGCTCTATGTCTCCGTACCAGAACCGGGGCCTAACGGCAAGTTATGACGCTAACACCATTAACAACGCAAATCCTGCAGCGCACAGCCTGAAAAATCATTCCTATAAAATAGGGGCCCATACGGTAAATAGTTTTCTGTCTACACTGGCCCAAGTAGCAAAAGTTCAATGGTAACTACCCTGTACTTCTTAACTCCACTCATCACAGTATCGTGTCCCTCTTGCCACATTTTGAACATCATCGACATACTATACTTTGTTTGCAAGTTTCGTCACCTTACGGTCCGGACTGTCACTTCCTCTCCCTGTCGTAATGATGTTATCAGCGAGTAGTCTCAGCAGCACATAAATATTCCGCGATCACTTTCCATGCTTGCATTGCGAGGTAACAACGTGCACTAATGGAATTTAGCTGTACACAGTGATGTGGCCAAGTTAGCTCCCAGCACGGCTGGGGCTACAGTTTTCCTTATCAAGTGGTGCACATATCGAACAATATTCTGGTTTGGTGCCAACACAGTGTGCTGTAAATCTGGAATTTCCAACACGTCTTGTTTACTACCCAGCCCACCTAGCCACGTTAGTGCTGCTCCCGTGCTATCACTTGGATATGGGGCGCTTTCGGTGGAGTTTTGACACTACTGGCGCCTCTCCAAGTCTGGATGGGAAAGTGTGAGATGAGCAAAGAGCCTTGGGCTGACCAGTAGTCAAGCTGGAGTCTTGGGACTGACCAGCGTGCGCTCAGGATGGAACAGTCGGACCTTGGATTGCGAGTGATTGCACATGGTGGGTCTCATTCTGTTGGCGGCGAGAGATGGACATCCGGAGCTTTCTTACGGACGGTAGGGGCTTTTTCTGGTGCTGTGTGTGCCATAGCCAGGGCTGTCTGTGCAGTCCGGACGTTGCCCATGGAGCAGCTGGACGAGTTGGAGCTGCTGGACGAATCGGTGGAGATCCAAGGTTGGGAACCCTTCTCCAGGATGGTATGCCACGGAACTGTCTACAGGACCTCACCAATGGTCAATGCAGAGCATGGGCGCTTGTGGACACAAACATACCAGTGAATTGGTTAGTGTCTTTTCCTAGACGAAAGGACTGTGACCCCAATAGAGATGCAGACAGGGGTTTGCTCGCTACAAGAGGAACTCTAGATGCAACATATTGCACACATAATAGGTCCATGGGTACAGTGCGATGGTTACGGTTGCCTGTGGTGGCATGCTGGGCGTGCAGATGTTTCTCTAAGTGAGAGCAATATTGATTTTGTGTTCGTACACTCTGGGCGTGATTAATTCTATAAGTGGTATTGTAAAGAAGGTGATCTTGTTATTTTTAAGCTGTGAGTATGACTGATTTTGTATGTGCCTTTTACTGAAACGAAACTTTTTTATTTTACCCTGTGAGAATGGTGTATTCTGTATGCCATAGTGGACGGAAAACTGTATTGAGAAATTCGATTAGGCACTCCTGTAGATGATTGACAGTAGCCTTGCTTTAGTAACTAGTTAGTGATGGGAATAGCCATAGATCTAGATGTAGTTGACTGGTAAGATAGTACGTTTAATTAAGTCAGAGAGTTATCTTTTAGTTTGTTGTTCTGGGATTCATTGAAGAAACTCATTTTATTTCCATTTTTCTGCCTGTGTAGCTACTGTTGTTGCTGACCCGATTCTATCATCGGAGGAGGCGTCAATCTGAATTTTGTCTTTATTGCACTAAAGGTATTTAATGTCGTTATTCTCTTATTAAACTCTGCCTTCAAGAACTGTGTTGGGCTGTAAATTAAGTTCTATTTCGTTACCATTTATCGGTGGTCAAGAGGAATATTTGAAGTTCAATAAATTCTTTGTAAAACTGATTCCTCAGCTGCATAATTCCCAGCCCGTGCCCCACTCAATCGAAATCCTATACTACAACAAGTATTTGTTTGGTGGTCGAGCGTCCCTCTCGTGCTCTAGGAATGGGTAACGCTGATGCAAGAGGACAGCGTTGATAGACGATGCGGGTATGGGCCTTCATGAAATGGAGCCTGCGACTACATCTAATGACGTCACGCAAAAGTGCGGCGTCGATAACTGTCCACCGTGAAATTCCCAGTGTTGAATTTTGACGCAAATATACAAACCGTCATACATTGTGTATTTCGCGCAGATTACATTACGTTATAGAAGAAATAAGAGTGGGACATAAAAACAATAAAAAACACTCTTCAGCGATATTTCCTTAAATACTACTTACCTTCATGACTATACTTGCTTCGTTTTCGAGCTGTGAAATACGCATCCCTGGAAATTTATCCAACGTCAGAAACATAGCTTTTATAGCACACTGAAAGTTGGACGTCTATGAGTCTGCTGTGTGCATACACGAACTCTGAATATGTGGAGAGAAGCCGCGTGACGTGGGAGGTCGCAGCCTGCCGCGATTGAGCTAGTAATGCCGCAGGAGACTTTGGTATTAACCCTTTCGCTACGGTGAACTTCTGCAGAAGTCGGGAGCGAATGTGCCGCTCAGCCGGTGGACTGCAGCAGTAGTCGAGTGCAGCCCTTGCCGTCCAGCCGGTCGACTGCTGTAGCAGTTACGCCTAGCGTCATATTCCTCTGCTGCACTACGCTCGACGTCCGCCCCCGGTAGCTGAGTGGAAGTCTTCTTTCCGCGGCGCTGCGGCGAGGGCGTCTTGTTTACGTCCCGTCCGCGTTGTCGCGAGTGCCTGTAGTTGTTTACTACTTCTCGCTGGTTTAGAGTCCATCACTACCGACGCAATATGGCACATTCATACAGACAAACCACTATCAAGATCAGTTTCCACCCGACCATGCACGAGCGCGAGCTTTTGAAGTGGAACGTTTTCTACGTGACGACGTTAAAATTGAACCGCAGGATATAATTGGTATCCATCTTTCTATCACGAGTAGTGTTGTCTACGTCAAGTTAGTAAGTGACGAGATGTGCAACAGAATCGTGCGCGCACATGCGAACGATCTTAAATTCAAACATTCTGATAGCCATATTGGGGCGGCCGTGCGGTTCTAGGCGCTGCACTCCGGAACCGCGGGACTGTTACGGTCGCAGGTTCGAATCCTGCCTCGGGCATGGATGTGTGTGATGTCCTTAGGTTAGTTAGGTTTACGTAGTTCTAAGTTCTAGGGGACTGATGACCTAAGATGTTAAGTCCCATAGTGCTCAGAGCCATTTGATTTTTATCACGCGGGGCTTGGCCTCGGTACGATACACGTCTTCGAATTTCCTTTCGAAGTAACACCGGACGTAGTCACCGCGACTTTCCAGCCTTACGGCAGAGTGGTCAGCCACATGGCTGAAAAACGGAATACCTTCACAACGTACCCGGTTCTTAACGGGGTACTACAGATCAAAACTGAACTGGACAAACATGTACCATACTATCTTGTCATCGATGGATGTAGGGCGATCATTAAGTATGATGGTCAACCACGCACTTGCTCCGGTTGTGGTCAAGAAGAGCACGTCAGGTTGGATTGTCTGTGACGAAGGCTTACTCAAATCTCGACAGGTGAATCTATGCCTCCTCCTACGATGACGACCCTTCCTCTCAATTATGCCGAGGTTCCACGAGCGGCAATCCTTTACGATGCTGACCACATTCGTCCGACGGCTGCCCCTGATAGCGAGGCCTTGATGGATTCTGCAGTACCGGATCCGGCCTCTACAACGGCGCCCCCTCCTGAGGATATTCACCGACCGACCTTGCAAGAAAGCACGGATGTCAGGATGGATATTGACCCACGGGTTCTGCCGACAGTGACTTTTCTTCCTGACACCGGAGCAGCTGAAGAAATCCACCCACATTCGGATACTGAAAAACACGTCCGTAAGCAGCGTTCTCCGCGGAAACACGAGAGACGGCGACGTGCTCCATCGGACGAGTGCTTGCAGCGATCGTCTGACATGGACTGTGGACACTCCGACGACGGTACCGTCGGTACAGAGGCCGCAGTAACATCCCACCCAACAGGCGCCATGGTGACGGCTTCAGTCCCTCCGACCCGACAGAACAGCAGGATCACAAGCAGACAGCCGCTGCCGATTCCCAGCCAGTAGCTCCGAGTGTCGCAGCAGCCATTAACAGCCACCAACAGCCGATGGTATTTCATGGCGACTGGGCGGACGACGGTGAGGAAAAATCCTTGCCCATCGTGTCGGACGACACGCGGGGGAATTCACCCCACCAGTGTTGATCCTTTTCCACCACCAGACACAGCAACAAGACAGCCTTACAAGGGTGTTGATCGCCAACACGAGTGCTATGCATAGACCTCAAACTTATCAATACTATACGGACGCGCGCCAAGTTATCCTTGCTTCAGGATATGTTGAATTCTGCTTCCATCGATATAATCCTTCTCCAGGAAGTGTACGTCGAAGACTTCCCAGGCATGCGTCTCCCCAGCTTCCCCCACAGGCAGCAGTGTTGCTGTACTTCTTCGGGGAGGGATAGTGGCAGACGATATCCTCTTCCTGCCTGGGGCAAGAGGAATGACACATTACTACATGTCCGCCTTATCAATATCTACGCTCCTTCCGGGACGGACATACGTCACGAACGTTCACGATTTTTTACGGAAGACGTCGCCCCGCTCTTCCAAGGCCGCCTCGACCATCTAGTGTTTGGAGGTGACTACAATTGCGTACTGGCGCCCAGAGACCAATACCCACGACATAATCCGTGCCCGGAACATGAGACGCTAATCGGAGACGTGCAGATAGTGGACACTTGGGAACATCTTCACGGTCACCGACCGGGATTCACACACTTCACGAGTCACTCTTCCAGTCGCATCGACCGGATTTATGTCTCACGCTCTCTTCCGCTGGGACACAGGATGCGGAACGGTGGCCTGGAGGTTTCTCGGACCACTCAGCTTACATTTGTGCCGTCACCCAGCGGCGGCAACAAGTGTGGAGAAGCGACAGCCGATGAAAATTAAACATCGCTCACCTGTCGTACCCAGATTGCCACCAAGCCGTTGAGAATACGTGGCATTCGCCTGAAAATCGCTTCTGTGCATATCCCACAACGATCCGCTGATGGTTGGACTGCGCCAAACCGGCACTGAGGCGAACGTTGATAACCTACCGTCACGACCACGCTGCTTGGCGTACACATACACTCGACTTTTACTTCAGGCTATTGCGTGACTGCGATGCTATGGCGCCGTCTCCGGAACGACAAAGGGCGGTCCATCGTCCTAAAGCTCAGATCATGGCTAACCTAGAGAGGGTGGACTGATAGCCTGTTAAACCCGCTGGGCAGAACAGGTAATTAAGATTGTGGAAAGGGCCAAATAACGTTGGGGTCAGTTTCACCTTCTAATTGTAATTTATTGTAATTTAATAACACATTTACAGCCAAAGCGCCAAATAGCCGAAACTTTACCAAATGGAACTCTTTCACGGCTGAAGGCCTCCAAACAAGAAATCTTAACAAATCGACAAGATAAAAATCCAATTAAAATAACAATAAAATAATTAAAAAATTATCTATCACAGCTAGATAGAAAGCCTCAAAAGAAGGTCGATAGAAAAAACATATGCAAGGTGCAATACAAATGGCTGAAGACCACAATTAAGTTTCAAAATTTTCGAATATATTATTATAGACTTTTAAAGGCAGAAGGCCACAATGTTTAAAAACAAGAAATCTTAAAAATAAACAAGATAAAAATGCAATTAAAAAGGCAAATAAATTAAATAAAAACATATCACGGCTAAGTGGAAAGCCTCAAGGCAAAGCAGATAGAACAAATATATGCAAGGTGCAATACCAATCGATGAGGGTCACAATTAAGTTTCAAAATTTTAAAATATATTAACATAAACTTTAAAGGCAGAAGGCCGCAATGTTTAAGGTTGAAAGATAAATTAAAGAATTAATTTTGCAAAATTTTTAAGAAAAAAGAAAATAACCATAAGCCTTAAATTTTAAGGAGCTGAAAACAATTAAACACCGGTGGCACTCAGAAGCCTCCAGAGAGGTCTGTCTGCCCTCGTTCACTTAGGCGAGACACGTGGTGAGCTCACCTATACTTGATTAAAAAATGGCTCTGAGCTCTATGGGACTTAACATCTATGGTCATCAGTCCCCTAGAACTTAGAACTACTTAAACTTAACTAACCTAAGGACATCACACACATCCATGCTCGAGGCAGGATTCGAACCTGCGACCGTAGTGTTCACGCGGTTTCAGACTGAAGCGCCTAGAACCGCACGGCCACACCGGCCGGCTGCACTTGATCCGTCGGAACCCAACCAGGGGACCGACACAACGACTTGCATCCTATCAGTCAGTACATAAGAACTCAAACAGAAAAGATTACAAACTTGATAATCCACATTGGAGTATGTATTAGCTGTCAATTACACACCATGTTGGACAGCGACAACAGGTGAGGAAAGGACGCTGCCTGAAATTACGTTAGTGGCCAGGGCAGGTAACCGGAACACTAACGGCCACAAGGCAGAAAATTCCGGTGGTACACTTGGATTTGAAACACGGAAATATAGTTAACTGCACCGCACGGCGGCTAAATTTCAGCAATAGAAACACTCGGTGTAGCTCAAAGGAAAACCTCCCCAACAGTAAACCACCGAAACGAACCATCACAACATGAATGCACGTGGCTTGGCTAGTTGAAACAACTACTCAACTTTGACGTCCTAGGTCGGTGAACCACGAAGATCGTAGCGATCGGACAGCTCCACACACGCTCCGACACTGCGCAGGGACCGGCAGCGGACCCAGCCGACTGCACCGCGCGGAGACAACTTCCCTGGTCCACAGCAAACGACCGACTGGCCTCAGAATGGCGACAACATCTAAAATGATCGTCAGTGGAAGTAACGCCAACTGCACACACAACCTGACAAACACTTGCACGAAGACCTGAACGATACCCAACACTAACTAAAAACACACCAACACCAATCGGGAGTCGGTGCACACACACACAGCCGACTCATGAACGATCGGCGAGCCAAAACGCGTCGTCCCGTAGGACGACCGACCGACGATCCACTCCAAGATCATAGAACGTGGCTCAAGTGATGCGTGGCGGCAATGGTCGGGCGAGCTATGTCGACGCACACCTCACTGCTCCAACCCGACTGCACTAGTGCCGCATTGCAACTCCCCGACTCCGGACTACGTTCCAGACGCGTTCCAACTGACTGGCAGACCCGAACTCCCGACACGAACTCGCTTACGACAGACAACGACCGGCAAGTAAAAACAGTGGAGCAAAGATACTACGAGAGGGGATATAACGGTACGCGCTGCTAACGCCGCTCACGGTCAGGCAAAACAGCAGCTTAGTGACAGTAGAAATTTAAATTAACGTAGTGAGATGGAAGTATGTTAAAAACAGGGTGTAAAATACATGATGGCGGGAACATGAGCCACGCACGCCTCAGGGGCGGTCATCCGCTCGGGGACGCAGGATCGGATACCGAGCGAACGTCCGTCGATATTCCACGTACTTCGTGAACGTAACCGACGCCAAAGAGCGCTGATACGCTTTGAAACGTCGCCTTAGAAAAATTCATGAATTACTGTGCTGATAAACCTCTTACGTTATTTGATTTTCAAACAGCTGAGCAAAACTGAACGTATTCACATATTTCTCTCTTTACTTATTCTGATCATCACTAAACTGACACACAATATTTCCTTAGCGCAACGCAATCTGACGTTCAATAATCCCTACAAAATAATGGCCCTGACTAACAATAAACTATACGTTTCATGAATCACTTACCTCACAAAAATCTTCGTTACTCGAACTACTGCAATACAGCGAGCGCCAGTACTGCCAGCTAAATAAAAGATTCGAACTACTGAAGGCACTAACTACTGATAGGCATGGTTAGCAAACGAAAGATTTTGATAGAGAACTAACAATGTATTTACCTTAATAGTGTTCACAAGTCATAATATATGTAGCAGTTCATGACATCCAGTCTAACAAATTTACTCTTTCTTCATGAGACACGTCCAGATCATCCGCTCTCAAAACTCCGCCCTCTCTCTCCCCACATCCACCACTGCTGGCGGCTCACCTCCAACTGCGCAACGCTACGCGCTGTTCACATCCAACTGCCCAACACTACTATAACGAAAATCCCAACAACGCCAACCAGCCAGAGACTGCACACAGCACAGCCAGTGATTTTCATGCAGAGCTCTACGTTACGTTACCGACATGTAACCTAAACAGCCTACTTACATAGCCCCCATGTTCCCCACAAAAAATTTTACAAATTGTTTTGGGCAGTGGCCAATACAGATGTAAAGAAATTTTTCATAATTACAATAACAAAGAAATCAAATGCACTCACTTATTGATACAATGTTGGTCAAAAGCTAAAATTTTCTCACAGTCCATAAAGACAGTCCTGATCATTCATCACAGTAAAATTGCAGTGTTTTTTTATCTCAAAGTCTGAGCAGTAAAAGAACATGTACACGGAAGTAGTGGATTTCCATATAGTCTTGAAGAGGTAGTGTTGTCCTTCCAACGGAAAGACAATGCTGCCTCTTGACATGCAGACAGGTAATGGGTCACAACAGGGCAAACCCACAGCAGTGTCAGTCGACGTTTTGAAGAATATTGGTAGGTAGGTCGTCACAGAGCAGACCACTGTAGTCCTGTTAGAGATTACGGTATTGGTGGGCCACCAGAGGTGTAGACCCACTCCAGTCCTTGTAGAAATAATGGTATTGGTGGGCCATCAAAGATGCAGACCCACTGTAGTCCTTGTAAAGACGGCCAGCAGCCATCTGTTGCGACTGTGCAGATGCACAATTGCGGACAATACAGCAAGTCCATAAACCACCACTTGTGCACTCACAAAGTTTTTGGAATTGTCTTTAGAACCAGCAATGCTGTTAACCAGTCCCTTGCTGAAGAATTAACACACATGCAAACACTAACAGTCCCTACTTCTCACATATTGTGCATATACTATGACTAACAGAAATGTGTGCAGAGAAATGAATGCTTACAAGTTACTTAATTTGATGAACTGGTATCAATTACAATTTCATAACATGAGAATACAATTACAAAGGTACAGAAAACGTCATTAAAAACATAATAATACAGATAACATGTGTAGTAAAAGAGGCTTTACAAAAGAATAGAAATAAACATATACAACAGTGTGAGAGGCATTATGACATACGTAAATACATAAAAGATCAGAATAGCTTTCGAAAATAATGTCTAAACAACTTTACAATGTAAATGACATATTGTTAATGCAAATTATATTTGAGGATAACAGTCTATCAAAATCTCTCATTTGCTAAGTATGCCTATCAGTAGTCAGTGCCTTCAGTAGTTAGAATCTTTTATTTAGCTGGCAGTATTGGCGCTCGCTGTATTGCAGTGGTTTGAGGAACGAAGATTTTTTGTGAGGTAAGTGATTCATGAAAGGTATAGGTTATTGTTAGTCAGGGCCATTCTTTTGTAGGGATTTTTGAAAGTCAGATTGCATTGCGCTAAAAATATTGTGTGTCAGTTGAGTGATGATCAGAATGAGTAAAGAGAGAAATGTCAGAGTACGTTCAGTTCTGCTCAGCTGTTTGAAAATCAAACAACGTAAGGGGTTTACCAGCCCAGTAATTCACTAATTTTTTTAAGGGGACGTTTCATATGTCGACCCTTAGCCGAGGTTACCTCACTGGAATCTTCTGATTGTTTCTTATAGTTTGTGTGATTAGTGTAGCTATTGTTTATTGCTAGCGCGTAATTATAGAGATAATTTCCTTTGTAGTTGTAGGTTTTCATTGTTGTAGAGTAAAATACAGTTGTGGCATGCATGTAGATTTGCACCAAGTATTTCGCAGCAGCTCTTGCAATTAAAGAGATATTATTTTCAGTGCTATGGAAATGTGTTTTCTTGTTTTTGCTCTTCAAATTGTGCTTTTATTGCTATCGTGTGAAATACGTGATAATTATGGCGTGTGAAAAGCGAAACTCAAGGATCCAAAGTAAATTAAGAAATGACAGTGAAGACGAGAGTAGTGTGTTAGCGCCACCGTGTAATGGATTAACAAATATTCAGAATAGTAATTTGGGAACTGTGCGTAGGGAAATGGACCAGGCAATAAATAATGGTGTAGACAGTGAAACAATTAGTGAACAGGGAAGCATTGTCGATCGATCGGTCGGCAACAGTTCACCGCAGGAATCCGAAATGACGGGACAAAATTTTGCAAATACCGTAGATTCAGATTTTGCGTCAAATAAGTTAAGACACATTTTCTTCTTTTCAAAATGCGAATATTGCCGGTTCAAATGCCCTGCCGAACAGCACTGAGGAACATGTTTCAGACACCAGTGCATTGTTATTACAGTTAATGCAACAAATGGGACAACGGCTACAAATGTTAGACACAACGATTGAATAAAATCAGAAACAAATGGGACAAAATCTTCGAAAGTTAGACGCAATGGAACAAAATCAAAAACAGTCACAGCAACAAATGGAACAAAATCAGAAACAAAGTAAAGAAACACTTCAACAAACACGTGAAGATTTAACTACTGAATTATATAACATCGAATCGAAATGTCAAAAAGTCTGTGATGACGTAAAAACACAAATTTGTAAGCATTTTCAACCTACTTTTTCGCGTCGTGAAAATACATTGCAGAATCACGAAACAGCCATAAAAGAACTGCAAACTATTGTTCATGAAAATCACGACACTTTGCAAGCTAAAATTGACTCAGTTGCATCTACCGATTCGGTTACGCAGCTTGCAGAAACTCAGGAAAACTTAAAGGACACAGTAAATGCGATTTCAGCACAAATGTACACACTGAAACCTGGTTCAGAAAAACACACTGAGGAAATAAGTTCACTATCGGAGAAAGGAGCCGAACATTCAGATCAGTTCACTAACTTATCTACAACGGTAGATGATGATCTGAATGACACAAGACCCATAGCAGTCACTGACACAGAAGAGTTTGAAGAAATTAGAAAATTCAAACAAAATCAAAATCAAATCAATACACAGTAGAAAAGAGAAATCCGGGAAGTACAAAATCAGTTAGCACAAGTAATACAAGAACTACATATTTCAGAGGAGACTCGTGCTACAATACGGGAAGAGGGACTTAGAAATACGGAACAACCACAAAATAATAACACAGGGCATTTCGGAAATTATGAAAGAAATAGGCAAGGTGCACCGAATTTTCAAATGGAACCACCGAAAAGAAGTAACAATGACTGATATGCGAATCGCCGACCTGATGATTTTCACAATAAGCTATTCATTACTACACATAAATTCAAAACATTTAAGAATTCTGGCAACGACATTCATCCACAAGCATGGCTTCATCAATTTTCTCATTGTTTTCCTCCCAACTGGTCGCTGGAGCACAGGTTAGAATTTGTGTGTGGCTACTTACAGAATGAACCAGCTGTAAGAATGCTATCGGTCATTCACGATTGTCACAGTGAGGGAGAATTTTATCAAGCCTTCCTCTCAGCGTATTGGTCTCAAGCTACTCAAGACCGAGTGAAACATAGCATCATGATGATGAAACACTTTGAACAATCTGAATTTTCCAGTCTTGTGAAATAATTTGAAGACATGTTGCACAAGAATCAGTACCTGTCAAACCCATACAGCCCCTCAGAACTCATCTGCATTTGCTTAATCAAATTGCCTGAACATTTACGACACATTATTTTGGCAGGACGTTGCGAAGACGACATTGAAGCCTTTCAGGGACTCTTACAACAATTGTAAATCGACACTGACAATCGAGGGACGCGAAAACAGGAACACAACAATTACGGGTCACATCTGTCACAATTCCGCGACGAAAGAAAAAATAATTGGACACGACAAGGCTATTCTCACAACACAAATCGTGTCCAAAACAGACACCACCCGTATCACAACCGTTGGCAGAATAATAGTTACAGAGAATGGTCGCATTTCCGTATTAATGAATATGAAAGAGATAACCATAGAAAAAGACAATATGGGAACCAAAACCATTATTATCAAGGGAGAGAGAATAACTTCAGACGAAACAGTTCAGCGCTCAGTTACGATTCAGGGAGAAATTATCCACCACGTGACCGACAAGAAAGAAACTGTGGAATCTACCGACATGACGACAGACGATATAATCATAACGACAGGACCTGAATTTCATCAGAACTGGCGAGATTCAAACAGGGCAGGGCCCTCTCGGCTAGGTGAATTAGTAGAAGTTAGGTCTCCTAATCCTAATAACAACGCGCGCCAACAGAGAAACAGACAATGACTCGCAACGCAGGCAGCCACGTGCGCCGGCTGGCTCAGAGAAAAATAACATACACGTTAACTCTGAGAAAATTTTTTAGCATTCCTTACTGACGTATACAACATGATAATTGCTTTGAAGTTGAAAGTCTGTGCACTAGAAAGGGAAAAAGACTGCACCACATTTCACACGTAGAACCGTTTATAGAGAGATAATATGCTTTTTAACTTAGTCTTTGCCATAAAATTTATCACTTCACATTACTAGTACGTTTTGAAACACTTAGAAACTGTTAACATGCAACAATGTTTTGAAGTTAACTATCCAGTCTAGAACCTAGGGAACATATTTAGACAGTAATTACGAATGCATTGTTATAGTGAACAGACGACACAGAGTTATTGTGTGTACATTCTTGCTTGTTAGTTGCATGATTACGTAACGACTATAAGGCTCACATACTTAGGAACATATACCGGTACTGCTAACGAGATTTTAATGCGACATTTTGGTTTACTTGAAAATACATTCTGAATTTAAAGTACTTTCTGTGAGATTAAAGATGACTTAGTATTTGGTTTCTTTGACAGCTACACGATTATATCACGATGCTACTAACGTGTGACACAATTTACATTGTTGCTTTTGCGGTGTATCTCTTTTATTTCTGCACAGTTATTCTGAATTCTTCTGGAAAGTAAAACATGTTTTAGTTGTAACTTTTGTGGTATAGCTACAATGAGATAGCCTATTTCGTAGCACAACAATACGTTACATTATAGTACTTTCTTGATCACGGTAAGGTACGTAATAACTACGATATGTATATGCATAGCATTTCACTTTAGTTTATTGCGAGGTAAGTACATTGACTTCTACAGAACTTTGCCTACGGACGACGTTAATTACGACACTTGATACATTTTTTACCCTTAAGTAACGGCAGAGATTATCTTACAACAAGACGCACAGTTTAGGGCTGCAGTACACGTATTTGAGTGATTGATTCTGTACTTAAAACATTTATTTTTAAAGATTTTTGAATCATAAAGATGCAAAGAAAGTTTTCGGTGATACATTTCATTCGATTGCTGTAATCTGTAACACCTGAGTGTATAATTACATTAATCCTCAGGGGGGTACACGCCTACTTTGTGTAGTAAGTGTGTAGCGAGCGCTAGGAGCCCTAGCTAATATGGTATTTGCTTATACAACTTTACACATCGTACCATATTTCTCTAACACATAATTACACAGCTATCTGATTATTTAACAGAGAATCAAACACTTTTTTTACTACGTCAGTGACACATGTTTACGCAATTACACAGTTTGGTAACTTCAAACTTATGAAATTGTATTTCGTCTGTACTTTGTGAACTGTTCGTATTTTTTCGATACCATTGTGATACTATGAGAGCTTTGAATGATGTATTTGGTAAGGGATCAAGATTTTTGAAGTACGTTTGAGGTAGATGATTTTATTGAAGGTTTTGAAATTATTGCAGAAAGCTACGACGTTTTTGAGATTTGGCTGAGGTTTTATGATGTTATTATTACGATGACGATGTGAATTATGCTGTTGAGGTATGTTTATGATCAATAAGATGGTGCTACTGTATATGAGGAATTTGATTATGCTACGTTTTTTTTATGATGAAATATTGTAGAAGTGTCGACGAATATGTATATGTGTAACAAGGTAAGGAGTAATGAATAGTGGTTAGGGTCTCTGATATGTGGAAAAGGATGTTGGAAACCAAGAATCGTACTTTAAGAGTTATGAAATGTGTGTACATGCATGAATGTATCACAATGCCACCGAAATTTTTTTAGACACTGTTATATTTATAGGATTTTGTTTCTACACATTTGTAACGCAAATTCTCGATCTGTGAAATTTTTTTTTTGCGTGAGTCTGTCACTGTAGCGCAAACTGCTGTCGTAAATATTTCGGTAAGAAAGCTAAGTGACCTTGATGTAATGCGTTATGGGTGCCCAGCTGTGCCAGTAGCCTGAAGAAAAAGCCATTAGGTAAAAAAAAGGCCATTAACCTCGCTATTGACATTTCTTTGTAGAAAGCATTTCAAATAAGATACGCTCATACTTGAAACATATAATTACAGACACGTAACACAACAGCGACGGCAACAACAGCGCTCCGCTTTCATCAGCATCTCCCCACACAGGAGGGAGGAGGAATGATCAATGTCTTCAATTACACCGGTGCCGGGGACAGTAAACTCGGTCACTGGAGGCCACAAAGTAGAAGAGACGTTGGTTACACAAAATTATTACTTAATGATTAAACCTTCCACGAACTTAACTTGCAATTATGCTCGAACAGCAGTACACGAGCTCCGATGGCAAGGATCCACACATCCAACCGCGCATGCCAGCGTACCCAACATGTCACAGTCATGCGACAACACGATCTGTCACCAGAGTTCATGTCTTCTCTGCAACGTTGACGGGTAGTGACCGCTCCTTCATGTTAGGTGTCTCCTTTTAAACTCCAGTGTTGAAACGGAGGATTTAAAGAAGCTTGTTAACGTCCCACCAACGCGAAATGAACAGCAACTACTCGTTGGGCGATTCTGTATACAACCAACACGCGGGGAGCTCTTCCGCAACTCAACCTGCTCGTTACACACAACCGTCATACATCACGTGGCGACTCGGTACAACCGACCACGCCTGCTTCGCCCTGGAGAGCCACACTCCCTCCCGTGTCCACCACACTCTCTCTGCACACAATGCCCCTGCTTCCGCACCACCACACGAGGTTACAACTGGTCAAAGATCTCACTTCCTCCACAGCAGTTTCCTGGAAGCAAAAACGCAGATGTCGATAGCAGAGGGAAAGACAACCAAGCAGCCACTTAATGACAGACAACATATAAAACAAACATGTCAGGGGAAGAAAAGGAAAACCAATGCAATGTAAGCACAAGGTGTAGCACGAGTCGATACACGGCTCAGCGACAGTACAGCATCATGGTTCCGGACTGAAGGGCCTAGAACAGCTCAGCAAAAGCGGCCGGCTTTAAAATAATTACTAATAGACTTTCAAAATATGGTGCGAAAAAGAGTGAAGGAAGGAAAACTCGTAAGAGAAAAACATCGCTACACAGATATCTGCATTTATTTTGAAAACTGGAGCTATCTCAGTCTGCTTCTTTTACAGGGTAGTTGTTTCTTAGTTTAGAATAACTTTTCATGCAACTATTTCCAAAACTGACATGGTTTTGAAGAGAGTTCTTCCACATCTTTGCCTCATATGTAGAACACTACACTTAAACAATTCTGATGGGTTTCTTGTATATTCACGAACATTGTCTAAAAACCTACTAGACATCCGGGTGTATCAAGTCTTTTCTGCAGAAATACGCAACAGTATTTTACACAGAAGCCTGAAAACAATTCAGACATCTTTTTTAAAATTCTCATTATTTTCAGTTTTTTTTTCTAAATCTAAGATATACGAAACTGACACGTGGTAACATGCACTACACATGTATCTACCAAGACCAAGCCTACTCTCTAGAGGCTAAGGCCTTCCTGGCCAAACAGCGCTCCGGTCGAGTGCGTGAGGAGGGACAGGAAAAGGTTGAAGCCGGCTGCCTCTAGTACCAGGCAGTCGACTAGTCGCACTCTGCTAACAATACCAAGTGTGTTAAATTACATTTACTTTCTGCATTAGGAGTACCTTAGCGCTACGCACTTTTCCCACGAGAAGGAAAAAAATGCTGAAAGGGAATTGCTTTACTTTTCGTACAGTTTAAAGGTCATGAAACGTGCTTAATATACCATAACACTATTATAAGCTGCAAAAATATTCATTGGAACAACATTACAACACTGGCCACGAAGACGATTTAATTCTTTGACCTTCTGACAAACGAGAGTGAATGCTCGCTGAAGTTAAGATGGTCATTGGGGAAGAAACTAAGTTAAGGATAAATAGAGCAATGACAAGTTCTTTTATGGTCGACGTCACGAATTATTTGATTTCATTGAGTCTTTAATGCAAAGGGGGAATCATTTGGTAATAGATACAATGGACAAGGTTGATACTGCCAAACAACAATTAATCCTATGGAAGATCAGCTTCAAGGCATGGAACATTTCTTGGAACTGCAGATATGAGTGGGTACGCTTCACTCATTGATACACTTCACCACGTGTTCACAAAGCGATTCCAAGAGTTGGCACACTGAAGACTATTTAGATTTATCAGACCGTTCTCACTTTTGGCTGCTGAGGTACTTAACTGCTTCCAGCTTGAACGTATGCGACATTTCCCCAACAGCAATAGTCTCGACTGCACAGAGAAATCGGTAATGTTATTTCAATGTTTTAGTTCAATGTATGTGTGCAAACTTTTTTTTTTATTATGAAACTGAGAAATTCCCAAAAATGTCCAATTTTTTTGAGTCACCAGTCTTTTGCGGCTCGCCACGAATTCCTCTCCTGCGCCAACCATTTCATATCAGAGTAGAAATCTACGTCCTCAAGTATTTGTAGGATGTTTTCCATTCTCTGTCTTCCTCTACAGTTTTTATCCTCTACAGCTCCCTCTAGAGCCATGGAAGTTATTGCTTCACGTCTTAACAGAAGTCCTACCGTCCTGTCCATCCTTGTCAATGTTCTCCACATTTTCCTTTCCTGGCCAATTCTGCGCAGAACCTTCTCATTTCTTACCTTATGAGTCCACCTAATTTTCAACATTCTTTTGTAGCACCACATCACAAATGCTTCGATTCTCTTTTGGTTTTCCCACAGTCCATGTCTCAATACGATATAATGATGTGCTCCAAATGCACATTCTCAGAAATGTCTTCCTCAAATGTTCGATTTCGTGAACTTCTCTTGGCCAAGAATCCCCTTT
Source organism: Schistocerca piceifrons (assembly GCF_021461385.2). Classification (NCBI taxonomy): domain Eukaryota; kingdom Metazoa; phylum Arthropoda; class Insecta; order Orthoptera; family Acrididae; genus Schistocerca; species Schistocerca piceifrons. The sequence continues at coordinate 558,563,815 of NC_060140.1, forward strand.
TTACTAGTGTTAGTCTGCTTTTTATGTCCTCCTCCTCCATCCGTCATGGTTTTTTTTTTTTTTTTTTTTTCTGCATAGGTAGCAGAATTCCTAACTTGGGTTACTTCGTGACCCATAATTCTGGAGTTAAAGTTTCTCGCTGTTGTCACTTCTACTATTTCTCATTAGTTTCGTCTTTCTTCGATTTACTCACCATCCATATTCTGTACTCATTAGACTATTCATTGAATTCAGCAGATACTCTGATTCTTCTTCACTTTCACGGAAGATTGCAATGTCATCAGCGACTCTTATCACTGATATCTTTTCTCCCTGAATTTTAATCCAATTCACGAGGCTTTCTTCTATTTCCACCATTGCTTCTTCGATGTGTAGATTGAATAGTAGGGACGAAAGACTACACCCCTGCCTTAGCCCTGTTTTGATCGTCCACTATTATTATTTCATCTTGACTCTTGTGCATGTTGTACATTAGTCGTCTCTCCCTATAGCGTACCCCTATTCTGCTCAGAATTTCGAACCTCTTGCACCATTTTACATTATCGAGCACTTTTTCTGGGTCGACACATCCTATGAACCTATCTCGATCTTTATGTAGTCTTGCTTCCATTGTCAACTGCAATGTTGGAACTCCCTCTCTGTTGCCTTTACCTTTCCTAAAGCCGGCCGAAGTGGCCGTGCGGTTAAAGGCGCTGCAGTCTGGAACCGCAAGACCGCTACGGTCGCAGGTTCGAATCCTGCCTCGGGCATGGATGTTTGTGATGTCCTTAGGTTAGTTAGGTTTAACTAGTTCTAAGTTCTAGGGGACTAATGACCTCAGCAGTTGAGTCCTATAGTGCTCAGAGCCATTTTGAACCTTTCCTAAAGCCAAACTGATCTTCACCTAACAGATTCTCAATTTTTTTTTCCATTCTTCTGTATATCATTCTTGTCAGTAACTTGGACACATGAGCTATTCAGCTGATTATGCAATAATTCTAGCACTCGTCGGCTCTTGATATCTTCGGAATTGTGTGGATGATGTTTTTCCAAAAGTCTGATGGTATATCACCAGTCTCTTATGTTGTACACACCAATGTGAACAGCCGTTTTGTTGTTCCCCCTAATGATCTTAGAAATTCTGAAGGAATGTTATCTATCCGTTCTACCTTATTTGATTTTAAGATGTCCAAAGCTCTTTTAAATTCTGATTCAAATCTGCATTTCCTATCCCTTGCCTATCAACTCTTGTTTCTTCTTCTATCATATCATTGGACAACTCTTACCTCTCATAGAGCCTCCGGTGTAATTTTTCCACCTATCCACTCTTTCCTCTGGATTTAACAACAGAATTACCATTGCACTCATAATGTTACCACAAATGCTTTTAATTTCACCGAAGGTTGCTTCTACTTTTCTATATTCTAGCGGCACCACCGTTTAGGATAGGGAAAGTTAGTTTTGTGCGATATTCTGAGCACAAGTTAAAGCCAGGTGTGGGTCAGATTGCAGTGAGCTATGCATACCAGCAGTTACGAAGGCAAATAGAGGCAACAGGGGCATAGAACTGCCGGAGAAGGCACATATAGTAGTTTGCATGGAGCAAGTCAGAGGCCGAAGGGGGCCTCTGGCCAACTTAAGTGTTATGCATACGTGATGCAAAGCGGTGCACTTGGCTAAACAGAGATGCACAGCCAAGTATAAATTGGTGCACTTTTCTAACGAGATTCATTCAAGTGTGACAGCTCTCTTGAACGGCGGGGCATGTCGCACCAATGGCTACACACAGCAGTAGACGAGGCGCCATCGTTCCTGTCCACGGCGTGTCGTTGGTCGACCCCCTGAGGTTGACACAGGGTCCATAGCCAGCCAGCCAGTGGTGGGACACTCTTCGGCTCACTACTGGGGCAGTCGTCCTGACTTCCAACACACGCTGGAGGCATCCCAAGGCGAGGGCCGCAGATATGGACATCTGATTGCAGGCACACGTTGTCACCGAGTTCTTAGCCACGCAGGCTAGAAGGATGCAGCTGGCCGCCTGCAGCTCACACTGGGAGGCACTGAGTCAGCAGGGACTCAGACCTCTGAGCCAACTGCCGGCATCCTGATGACACCATTACTCCGCTGGCGTACAAGACCGGCTCGACACAGCATTGCATTGCACAGGCTGCTGGGGTGCTTCCTCAGCATTGCGGGGCCCTGTGATGCAGGGGAAGAGGAATGGGAACATTGTAGTTGGAAACATTAAATCACTTGGAAAGCTCGGACGAGTTTCAATAAGGCACCTCCTGGCATCCCACTAAAATATGCTGAACCCCTCATTCCGACAATCATTTCTTTTTCTACTTCTTCACGTTTGTCACGTGGTCGTTTGCCTTAGCTTCCCTGCACTTCCTATTTATTTAGTTCTTAAGCGTCTTGTATTTCTGTGTTCCTGACTTTCCCTGAACATTTTTATTCTTCTTTCTTTCATCGATCAACTTTTTCGCAGTCACCTTCCTTGTACCTATGGTTTTCTTTCCAACTTCTGTGACTGCCCTTTCTAGAGACATCTATTTCTCTGCTACTGAACTACCTACTTACCAAATTTATTAGCGCGGTATCTAAAGCCTCAGAGAACTTCAAAAATACCTCTTCATTAAATAGTACTTGCGTAACACACGTTTTTGCGCATTGGTTCTTCGTGATTAGTCTCTTAAACTTCGGTCAAATCTAAATTATGATTTGAGTCTGTATCTGCCCCTGGGGTAAGACTTACAATCCAGTATCTGGATCCGGAATCTCTGCCTGACAATGACGTCATCTAACTGGAATCTTTTCGTATCTCCCAGGCATTTCCGGGCATATCTTTTCCTCTTGTCATTCTTGGACAGAGTATTCGCTATTACTAACATATTTATTGCAAAACTCAATTAGTCTTTGTCCTCTCTTGTTCCTACTACCACGCCCATATTCTCCCGTAACTCTTTCTTCTACTCCCGCTCCAGCTGCGGTGGCCTAGCATTTCTAGGTGCTTCAGTCCAGAACCGCGCGACTGCTATGGTCGCAGGTTCGAATCCTACCTCGGGCTTGGATATGTGTGATGTCCTTAGGTTATTTGGGTTTAAGTAGTTCTAAGGTCTAGGGGACTGATGACCTCACATGTTAAATCCCATATTACTCAGACACATTTGAACCATTTTTTACTCCCTCCCCTACAACTGCATTCAAATCCCCCACAACTATTAGGTGTCCACCTCCGTTTATGTACTGAATACCCTCTTACACTACTTTCTCTATCTCTTCATACTCTGCTCTAGACGTCGGCATGTATACGTGAACTATTGTTGTCGGTGTTGGTTTGCTGTCGATTCTGATGAGATGAACGCTGTCACAGAGCTGTTCACAGGAACTGACTCTCTCCTCTAGCTTCCTATTCATAAAGAATCCTACTCCTGTTACACCATTTTCAGCCGCTGTTGATATCACCATATATTCATCTGACCAGAGATCCTTGTCTTCTTTCATTTCACGTCACTGATCCCTACATGTAGATTGAACCTCTGTCTAACTTCCCTACCACGTTCTAACTTCTGACATAACACGCCTCAACTCGTAGAACGTTACCCTTTTGTTGATTATTCAGTTTTTTTCTCATGGTCACCTCCCCATTTGCTGTCCCCTACCAGAGATCCGAATGGGGGACTAGTCAGCCATCTTTTGCCAATTGAGAGATCATTATGAGACTTTTTTCAGTAACAGGCTACATTTCCCGTGTGTACACGTTGTGTATCTTGAATTCAGTAGCTTCCATTGCCTTCTGCATCCTCATAGTGTTGATCACTGCTGTTCTTCCAACTTTAGGGTCAGTTTCCCGCTCCAAGAGCAACAGAATGCCTGAACCTAACTCCACTCCTGCGCTCTCTTTGATACGGCCGTTGGGGGGGCAGTGCAAGCGTGAATTCTTATGTCTGAAGTCATCGACCGCCATCGTTCGTGCGTTTCATTCAAAATGTAAGCAGTGACGAGTTCGAATCCGGGACTGAGGATGTACTGGCTTAACAGAGTTTAATCTGCATATCACGAACCACTGTTACAGATATATTACATATTCTAAAATCGAAGTGTGTAGAAATTTATAAACAGCACAACTCAATGTGAAATATCTGTAACTAAAGTTTTTGTAGTTCTGCTCGCTGGATTAGCACTGTGTAGTGTGGTTCTTGGATGAAGTACTAAAGGTATTGCTTTGGCGGTAAAATAAAAAGTTGACACTAAACAGTAGTGGTGAAATTCTCCTTATAAAAGTATGCTTCCCCCTAGTAATAGCACTGTGTTGAAAACACGTCTTCCTAGCTTTCCCGTATGTGCAGCTTTCGACATATACCCGTCTCACTCACACACCTGGTCGGAATAGCCCAGCAATGGGGGAAGACGGAGAGCTCAGCGGACACGTCTGCGCTTCCAGAGGTTGAGCGCGCTGCAGGGGCACAAATCTTGCCCAGGAGTGGTCTAAACGATCTATCTAAAACCTAACCGGTAACAAATATGTGCTGCCCGCAAGACTGGTGTAAACATATTCGATTAAATGAGTATTTTCTGGTTGTTGTATGTAGCAAACGAAGAGTCTGACAGGTGTAATTTCTCCAGTATGTTTATAGGAAGGTGTAGGTAACGGTAAACATTTCCACTACGTTAGTAACCTCACATTTCTCAAGCAACGAATATTATCACCATCAAATCATGGTATTGGTTCTTGAAACAGATGTCAAACGCGACAACCAGTGTTAGCGGAACAAATATTCAAAGTATTCCATTACCATAGAATTAATTCAGGGCTACGTACTGAAATGTGCTCTATGAGAAATGAGGCGAAAGCAAACACTCACTTTCTATCAAAAACACAAATACATAAATATTTATATGAAACAAAAGAACGGACCGTTAATGAAACGTTTTGACATCACTGAAGGATGTAATACTGTTGCAGACGTAAGCTGTACAAGTCTAATTTAGGCTCTTATGAATGATGAAGGAATTTTAAATCTTTCAAACGAGCAGTTAAAACTCAAAGCTAACGAAAGCAGTCGATGGTCCTTGCACGAACTATAAATGCTTACTAAAAGCAAAGAGCCCACAAACATAGCTTATGGGACTAGGACTCGACTGTAACCCAGACTAGAGAGGGCTTCTAGGAGGGACACGCCCTGGCTCTGCACCGGTTTCATGACGTCACGCAGGTTCCTTTCAGTTATCGCAGCCGCTGTTCCTCGTGGTCAAAGTGCGAGGACGTCCTTCTCGGTATCTGCCCGTCCAGCGTGGGAGACGGCTTACCCAAAGGGTCCGGGTTTGATTCCCGGAGCGGTAGGAGATTTACTCCGCTCGCGGACTAGGTGTTGTGTTGCCCTTACATTCGTATCGTCATAATTAACATTACTATTGAGATGGCTGAATGGGCGCAGTCCGAAAGCCAATAGTGAGTGCGAGGACATCTGCTGCGACTGTGATGGACTTCTCTACTCGAGCGTGCGTTGTCGCACTGTGTCCGCAGGCTCAACACATCAAACTACCACTCAAGTGCATTTGTACCAATTGAAATCACCAAACCCTAACCACATGCAATGCCATGAACGCAGCAGTAGCTTGCTACTGAGAATCCTGACAGTAATGCGAAGATGACGGTAATGTGTTGGTCTAGGTGCATGACAGCTAGATCGTTCGATATTAAGAGATGAGTGTCGATAAAAGTGAGAAAACAAGGAAATTCAACAATAAAATTACAAAAAGGCCCTAACGCTCTCTCTCTCTCTCTCTCTCTCTCTCTCTCTCTCTCACACACACACACACACACACACACACACACACACACACACACACACACACATATATATATATATATATATATATATATATATACAAACAGACAGACAGATATAAATACAAAAATGACGCATTTAGGGTGCTAAAATTTAGAAGTTCATTGGTAAGAATTAAAATTGTACAAAAGTAGCTGTGACTCCAGCTGCAAAAGCTCACGAACTTGGATGATTTATCTTTTCTACAGGTTCTTGATCATTACAGGTAAAAATGAAAGGGACGAGCAGATGACAACGAAACAAGCAAATAATCATCAACATAGGTCAGGAAGCCAATGGCTGCCCTGATATTATGTGTTAACAGAGGGCCCGATGAGCCATACTGTAGATCCGCACTTGAAGACAAACACATTACAGCAAGTGTTCCACAAATGTAATAAAATCAAACACCTACAGCCGTCCTTATGATGTCATTCAGTACGGCTAGCAGTTTCGGTGCTTCAGTGCACCATTTTCAGGCCTTAGCTGATACTGAGGGGTTAACAAGATATGTATACATGAGCCACCACAATTAATGTAACGGCAGGTTTCAGCGCCTCAATACATTGATGCCTGTGCACGTTCAAAAATCACGAGCATGTTCCGAATGCATTGACAACCACTGTTACCCAAACTTTTCTGTCAAAACTGCTATGTACCATAACCAAACGCCATGAAATTTCTAATCTATATTAATTTCCAGCTACACACGAGAGTAAAAGTAAGTACATTTCGCCTGTTCCAAACACTGAGGAGCCAAGTCATGCCATAGCAATATGCACATATAGAGATGGCGGTAGTATGGCGGATCTGTATTTTGTACTCAGATGATGCATGTGAAAAGGTTTACGACGTGATTATGGCTGCATGACGGTAATTAACAGCCTCTGAAGGCGGAGTGGTAGTTGGAGCTAGACGCATGTGACATTCGATTTCGAAAATCGTTAGGAAATTTAACATACCGAGATCCACAGTGTCTTGAGTGTGCCGAAAGTACCAAATATCAGTCTGTATCTCTCACTACGGCCTTCTCTTGACGGTCGAGCAGCGATGTTTGCGTGGAGTTGTCAGTGCTAACGGACAAACAACACTACGTGAAATAACCACAGAAAACAATGTGGGACGTACGACGATCGTATCCATTAGGACACTGTGGCGGAATTTGGCGTTAATGGGCTACAGCAGGACTCACGCGGGTGTCTTTGCTAACGGTACGACATTGCCTGCAGCGCCTCTTCTGGGCTTGTGACCATATCGGTTGGGCCCTAGATGACTTTGATTTGGTAAGAGCTGATGGTAGGGTTCGAGGGTGGTGCAGACCCCACGAAGCCATGGACCCAAGTTGCTCAACAAGGCACTGCGCTAGCTGGTGGTGGCACCATAATGGTGTGAGCTCTGTTTACATGGAATGGGGTGCGTCTTATGGTCCGACTGAAACAATTACTGACTGTTAATGGTTATCTTTCGGCTACTTGGAGACCATTTGCAGCCATTCATGGGCTTCTTGTTCCCAAACAACGATGTAACTTTGAGAGATGACAATATGCCACGTCATCTGGCCACAGTTGTTCGCGATTGGTTTGAAGAACTTTCTGGACAATTCGGGCGAGTGATTTGGCCATCTATCGAAAATTTATGGGACATAATGGAGAGGTCAATTCGTGCTCAAAATCTGCACCGGCAGCAATTTTGGAGTTGCGGACGGCTATAGAGGCAACATCGCTCAATGTTTCCGCAGGGGACTTGTAACGACTTGTTGAGTTGTCGAGTTGTTGCGCTACACCGGGTAGAAGGAGATAATATACGATATTAGGAGGTATCCAATTCACCTCAGTATAAAACTCCATATTAATTTCTGATTTTTGGGGAATTACTTAAAAGAGTAATTGCAAATCGTATTGAATACATGTTGAGCAGAGGCTAGGAGATGATGGGAGAGAGGGTCATTATGAGGCCGCTTACAAAACACACACACTGCCGCTAAGAGGGGAAGAGAAGATGCCAGAGATAAGCAATGGTCAGGTATATTGCATGTGAGCTGAGATCTGCCGGACGGGCGCCATCTATGTTTGCATTCTAAATGACGGAAAGCTACCGCGTAAAGAAAGACTATTTTTAACATGGTGTATTCATTGGCGACAGGTAGTCCTGTCGCAGACTAACAGCACCAGGGCGTGCCTTATTGTAATTCCCTGTACACTGCAGGAACCCCGTATTCTGCGAACAGCTGACACTGGATGGTTCAGATTTTAGGTAGGGTAGAGTGGGATGAAACCATTCGGATATTTTATGCTTGAGAACGTAGCACCTGCAATCGTCAGGCTGGCACCAAGCTAATTTAATTGTTATTGACCTTGAAACCGTAAGATGAGCTACGACCGGCTAACATAAATAAATTGTATAGGGAGCGAGCAGAATTCACTTGTGCGTATGTGGAAAAGGCCTTATTGTCGGAAAAGCGGAATAGAATGGAGTGGGTTTCTGAGCTCCAACGCTAAAAACCCCAATTATTTGTTCATTATATTAAAACTGAGTATAAGAGACAGATTATTGCATTATTAGAGTGGGACTGATTGTGTAGAAGACGCACACAAAAAAAGTAACATAAAAAATATATCTCCCTGGGGGAGCGCTCTGTAGACATAGGCTCTGTGGAACATACTTCAGTCCTCGGCTCGGTAAGGGATGCTTCAGCCAAGAGAAAGACTTCACTCTGGTTGTGGGGGAGAACACCCTTCGGTGCAGGCCACATGACTTAGAATTTTTCAGTCACCATAGCAGCCAGTTGCAGACATGGGCAACACTAAGTATGGTGAATAACGGGAGTGTTAGCTAACCGAGCACAAGGAGAATGTGAAGACTTCAACCGTACATTAGGACTTTCATATTTTTGATTCAAGTAAGCTCATTAGAAGTTGTGAGCTCACCATGTACTCAGTCAAGGTAGTAGTGGTAAGCATAATTATTTTCTTCGGTTCTTTCTTTCGTCTTTTATTAACATTCAGGAATCACTGTGCTACGTCTGTGAACTTATTTGTTTCCCCAAATGTAGTGATGACCAATGTATTGAAACAAACCTATGTTGTTGTTGTTGTTGTGGTCTTCAGTCCTGAGACTAGTTTGATGTAGCTCTCCATGCTACTCTATCCTGTGCAAGCTTCTTCATCTCCCAGTACCTACTGCAGCCTACATCCTTCTGAATCTGCATAGTGTATACATCTCTTGGTCTCCCTCTACGATTTTTACCCTCCACGCTACCCTCCAGTACTCAGTTGGTCATCCCTTGATGCCTCAGAGCCGGCCGCTGTGGCCGAGCGGTTCTAGGCGCTTCAGTCTGGAACCGCACGACCGCTACGGTCGCAGGTTCGAATTCTGCCTCGGGCATGGATGTGTGTGATGTCCCTAGGTTAGTTAGGTTTAAGTAGTTCTAAGTTATAGGGGACTGATGACCTCAGATGTTAAGTCCCATAGTGTTCAGAGCCATTTGAACCATTTGAAGTCTCAGAATATGTCCTACCAACCGATCCCTTCTTCTGATCGAGTTGTGCCACAAACTCCTCCCCAATTCTATTCAATACCTCCTCATTAGTTATGTGATCTACCCATCTAATCTTCAGCATCCTTCCGTAGCACCACATTTCGAAAGCTTCTATTCTCTTCTCTTCTAAACTATTTATCGTCCATGTTTCACTTCCATACATGGCTACACACCATACAAATACTTTCAGAAACGACTTCCTGACACTTAAATCTATACTCGATGTTAACAAATATCTCTTATTCAGAAATGCTTTTCTTGCCATTGCCAGTCTACATTTTATATCCTCTCTACTTCGACCATGATCTGTTATTTTGCTCCCGAAATGGCAAAACTCCTTTACTACTTTAAGTGTCTCATTTCCTAATCTAATTCCCTCAGCATCACCCAACTTAATTCGACTACATTCCATTATCCTTGTTTTGCTTTTGTTGATGTTCATCTTATACCCTGCTTTCAAGACACTGTCCATTCCGTTCAACTGCTCTTCCAAGTCCTTTGCTGTCTCTGACACAATTACAATGTCATCGGCGAACCTCAAAGTTTTTATTTCTTCTCCATGGATTTGAATACCTACACCAAACTTTTCTTTTGTTTCCTTTACTGCTTGCTCAATATGCAGATTGAATAGCACCGGGGAGAGGCTACAACCCTGTCTCATTCCCTTCCCAACCACTGCTTCCCTTTCGTGTCCCTCGACTCTTATGCCATTTGGTTTCTGTACAAATTGTAAATAGCCTTTCGCTCCCTGTATTTTAACCCTGCCACCTCCAGAATTTGAAAGAGAGTATTCCAGTCAACATTGTCAAAAGTTTTCTGTAGGTCTACAAATTCTAGAAACGTAGGTTTGCCTTTCCTTAATCTTTCTTCTAAGATAAGTCGTAGGGTCAGTAATGCCTCACGTGTTCCAACATTTCTACGCAATCCAAACTGATCTTCGCCGAGGTCGGCTTCTACCAGTTTTTCCATTCGTCTGTAAAGAATTCGTGTTAGTATTTTGCAGATGTGACTTATTAAACTGATCGATCGGTAATATTCAAATCTGTCAACACCTGCTTTCTTTGGGATTGGAACTATTATATTCTTCTTGAAGTCTGAGGGAATTTCGCCTGTCTCATACACCTTGCTCACCAGATGGCAGAGTTTTGCCAGGACTAGATCTCCCAAGGCTGTCAGGAGTTCTAATGGAATGTTGTCTACTCCCGGGGCCTTGTTTCGTCTTAGGTCTTTCAGTGCTCTGTCAAACTCTTTACGCAGTATCATATCTCCCATTTTATCTTCATCTACCTCCTCTTCCATTTCCATAATATTGTCCTCAAGAACATCGCCCTGTATAGATCCTCTATATACTCCTTCCACCTTTCTGCTTTCCCTTCATTGCTTAGAACTAGGTTTCCATCTGAGCTCTTAATATTTATGCAAGTGGTTCTCTTTTCTCCAAAGGTCTCTTTAATTTTCCTGTAGGCAGCATCTATCTTACCCCTCGTGAGATAAGCCTCTACATCTTTACATTTGTCCTCTAGCCATTCCTGCTTAGCCATTATGCACTTGCTGTCGATCTCATGTTTGAGACGTTTGTATTCCTTTTTGCCTGCTTCACTAACTGCATTTTTGTATTTTCTCCTTTCATCACTTAAATTCAGTATCTATTCTGTTACCCACGGATTTCTGCTAGCACTTGTCTTTTTACCTACTTGATCCTCTGCTGCCTTCAATATTTCATTCCTCAAAGCCACCCATTCCTCTTCTACTGTATTTCTTCCCCCATTCCTATCAATTGTTCCCCTATGCTCTCACTGAAACTCTGTACAACCTCTGGTTTAATCAGTTTATCCAGGTCCCATCTCCTTAAATTCCCACCTTTTTGCAGTTTCTTCAGTTTTAATCTACAGTTCATAACCAATAGATTGTGGTCAGAGTCCACATCTGCCCCTGGAAATGTCTTACAATTTAAAATCTGGTTCCTAAATCTCTGTCTTGCCATTATATAATGTATCTGAAACCTTCTAGTACCTCCAAGGTTCTTCCGTGTATACAACCTTCTTTCATGATTCTTGAACCACGTGTTAACTATGATTAGGTTATGCTCCGTGCAAAATTCTACCAGGCGGCTTCCTCTTGCATTTCTTAGCCCCAATCCATATTCACTTACTGCGTTTCCGTCTCTTCCTTTTCCTACTGTCTAATTCCAGTCACCCCTGACTATTAAATTTTCGTCACCCTTCACTAGCTGAATAATTTCTTTTATCTCATCATACATTTCATCAATTTCTTCATCGTCTGCAGAGCTAGTTGGCATATTAACTTGTACTACTCCAGTAGGCGTGGGCTTCATGTCTATCTTGGCCACAATAATGCGTTCACTAAGTTGTTTGTAGTAGCTTACCTGCACTCCTATTTTTTTATTCATTATTAAACCTACTCCTGCTTTACCCCTATTTGATTTTGTATTTATAACCCCGTATTCACCTGACCAAAAGTCTTGTTCCTCCTGCCACCGAACTTCACTAATTCCCACTATATCTAACTTTTACTTATCCATTTCCCTTTTTACTTTCTAACCTACCTGCCCGATTAAGGGATCTGACTTTCCACGCTCCGATCCGTAGAACGCCAGGTTTTCTTTCTACTAGTAACGACGTCCTCTTGAGTAGTCCCCACCCGGAGATCCGAATGGGGGACTACTTTACCTCCGGAATATTTTACCCAAGAGGACGCCATCATCATTTAATCATACAGTAAAGCTGCATGCAATCGGGAAAAATTACGGCTGCAGTTTCACCTTACTATCAGCCGTTCGCAGTACCAGCACAGCAAGGCAATTTTGGTTAGTGCTACAAGGCCAGGTCAGTCAATCATCCAGACTGTTGCCCCTGCAACTATTGAAAAGGCTGCTGCCCCTCTTCAGGAACCACACGTTTGTCTGGCCTCTCAACAGATACCCCTCCGTTGTGGTTGCACCTACGGTACGGCTATCTGTATGGCTGAAGCACGCAAGCCTCCCCACCAACGGCAAGGTCCATGGTTCTTGGGGGGGGGGGGGGGGGGCAACAAACCTTTGTACTTCGCTAAATCAGTGATACAATCATATGCTTATAGCTAATTTTGTATCTATGTAAAGAATTAATACACTACTGGCCATTAAAATTGCTACACCACGGAGATGACGTGCTACAGACATGAAATTTCCGACAGGAAGAAGATGCTGTGATATGCAAATGATTCGCTTTTCAGAGCATTCACATAAGGCTGGCGCCGGTGTCGACACCTACAACGTGCGACATGAGGAAAGTTTCCAACCGGCTTCTCATACACATACAGCAGTTGACTGGCGTTGCCTGGTGAAACGTTGTTGTGATGCCTCGTGTAAGGAAGCAAAATGCGTACCATCACCTTTCCGGCTTTCATAAAGGTAGGATTATAGGCTATTGCGATTGCGGTTTATCGTATCGCGACATTGCTGCTCGCGTTGGTCGAGATCCAATGACTGTTAGCAGAATATGGAATCGTTGGGTTCAGGAGGGTAATACGGAACGCCGTGCTGGATCCCAAAGACCTAGAATCACTAGCAGTCGAGATGAGAGGCATCTTATCCTCATGGCTGTAACGGATCGTGCCGCCACGTCTTGATCCCTGGGTCAACAGATGGGGACGTTTGCAAGACAACAACAATCTGCACGAACAGTTCGACGACGCTTGCAGCAGCATGAACTATTAGCTTCGAGACCATGGCTGCGGTTACCCTTGACGCTGCATCACAGACAGGAGCGCGTGCGATGGTGTACTCAATGACGAACCTGGGTGCACGAGTTGCAAAACGTCATTTTTTCGGATGAATCCAGGTTCTGTTTACAGCATGATAATAGTCGCATCCGTGTTTGGCGACATCGCGGTGAACGCACATTGGAATTGTATATTCGTCATCGCCATACTGGCGTATCACCCGTCGTGATAGTATGGGGTGCCATTGGTTACACGTCTCGGTCACCTCTTGTTCGCATTGACGGCACTTTGAACAGTCGACGTTGCATTTCAGATGTGTTACGACCCGTGGCTCTACCCTTATTCGACCCCTGCGAAACCCTACATTTCAGCTAGATAATGCACGACCGCATGTTGCAGGTTCTGTATGGCCTTTCTGGATACAGCAAATGTTCGACTGCTGCCCTGGCCAGCACATTCTCCAGATCTCTCACCAATTGAAAACCTCTGGTCAATGGTGGCTGAGCAACTGGCTCGTCAAAATACGCCAGTCACTACTCTTGATGAACTGTGGTATCGTGTTGAAGCTGCATGGGCAGCTGTACCTGTACACGCCACCCAAGCTCTGTTTGACTCAACGCTCAGGCGTATCAAGGCCGTTATTACGTGAAAATGTAATCACATGTCAGTTCTAGCATAATATATTTGTCCAATGAATCCCCGTTTATCATCTGCACTTTTTCTTGGTGTAGCAATTTTAATGGCCAGTAGTGTATCTCCTCCCAATTTATGATTCTATGCTATTTAAAAAACAATGTGAAGTATGAGTAGTTATCATCTCTACTTTTCTATCTGGAGGCATTGATGATTTGTGTAGTGGGACAAAGTTCATCTTGGTGCAGTTTTAATTTATTCAAGAAGGCGAACCCTCCCCCACCCTTCCTCCCTCACCCTCTGGGAAATCCATAATCCACTTGGGGGTCACTCCACCCCTACCGCTGGGGAGATTCCCAGTCTTCTGGGAAATCGCAGAACTGCTCTCCTCCCTCATGAATTCTGGTACAATTTTGATATCAAATTAATTAACTAACTAATCTAAATTAATTAACTAATTCAGTACCCCTCCTCCCTGGGAAATTCCCAGCCCATTGGGGGCTTCCTCCCCATCCCCTTTCAAACACCTAACTCTATCCACCACTCCCCCCACATCGATTTTTATATCAAATCAAATGACTAGTTAATTAAATTGACAAATTAGTTACTCCCTCCACTCTGCGAAATCCCAACCCTTCCCCTCCCTGCCCTTATTGGCAGGAAATTCAAAAATCGGAAGGGAATTCAAATTTTCGTGGAAAATACGGATTTTTGTGGTAAATTCAAATGCTAATAGGACTATATTGCAGAGGACATAATAACAATAATAATTATTAATAATATATTATTTACTTAGAAAAATTCAATTTGTATATTTCTATTGTGGAAGGATGAAGAATACTCTCTTTTTTTCATCAGTTTTGGAACAGTGGCGCAGTCTATGATGTCACAATCCAAGATGGCAGACCCTGAATATTGGTGCAGTCTAACTCTCCCCGTTCCATCTGTGGGAAATTCAAAAATTGGAGGGAAATTAAAAATTCAGTGGGAAAATTCAATTATTTTCCTCTGGCGGGGAGGAGTATTTGCAATTGACTGAGCACTAGCAAGTAGCTCCAACCAGTGTCAGCAACAACTGCTGGATGTAGAGAGGATATTTTCACTACTAGTGTAGCACTAGAGAGTTGCTTCAGCCAATCCAGCCAATAACTCTATGTGAAATGGAGAGGGAATAATGACAGGAAGCACACTACCACTTTAGTGCAGGAAAGTAGCCTCCTGTGAATAGCTGCTAGGAGGGGCAACCCATTTTCTCAGTGCTGCTATCATTTTTTTCCTTTATTGTGATTTCATTGCACTGCCCCATATGGGGACATAAAAACAGAATAAGGGGAGACAATGGAGTGAAAATATACACTGACATGGAGACATTCATGGGGAGACCACTAAGAAAGTGTACATAAAGTTAAAAAACACGGTTGGCAATTTGTAGAGCACAATAAAGACACTGATGTTACATACACAGCTGCCTTTTTTTATTGCAATTTTAAAATCTTTACAGAAAGGTAGGCCAGCAGCGGCCTACCTATGCCACTCTTTGGCCACAGAAAAAAACATACATAAAACAGGAAGACATACAGGGTTATTACAAATGATTGAAGCGATTTCACAGCTCTACAATAACTTTATTATTTGAGATATTTTCACAATGCTTTGCACACACATACAAAAACTCAAAAAGTTTTTTAGGCATTCACAAATGTTCGATATGTGCCCCTTTAGTGATTTGGCAGACATCAAGCCGATAATCAAGTTCCTCCCACACTCGGCGCAGCATGTCCCCATCAATGAGTTCGAAAGCATCGTTGATGCGAGCTCGCAGTTCTGGCACGTTTCTTGGTAGAGGAGGTTTAAACACTGAATCTTTCACATAACCCCACAGAAAGAAATCGCATGGGGTTAAGTCGGGAGAGCGTGGAGGCCATGACACGAATTGTTGATCATGATCTCCACCACGACCGATCCATCGGTTTTCAAATCTCCTGTTTAAGAAATGCTTCTGCTTTAGCCTTTTCCGTAAGATTTTCCAAACCGCCGGCTGTGGTACGTTTAGCTCCCTGCTTGCTTTATTCGTCGACTTCCGCGGGCTACGCATGAAACTTGCCCGCACGCGTTCAACCGTTTCTTCGCTCACTGCAGGCCGACCCGTTGATTTACCCTTACAGAGGCATCCAGAAGCTTTAAACTGCGCATACCATCGCCGAATGGAGTTAGCAGTTGGTGGATCTTTGTTGAACTTCGTCCTGAAGTGTCGTTCCGCTGTTATGACTGACTGATGTGAGTGCATTTCAAGTACGACATACGCCTTCTCGGCTCCTGTCGCCATTTTGTCTCACTGAACTCTTGAGCGCTCTGGTGACAGAAACCTGAAGTGCAGCTTCAACCGAACAAAACTTTATGATTTTTTCTACATATCTGTAGTGTGTCGTGACCATATGTCAATGAATGGAGCTACAGTGAATTTATGAAATCGCTTCAATCATTTGTAATAGCCCTGTATAAACAAACATACATGGAGGATAAAAACAGGAGACATGCATAGTAAAATAAATGAAGGCGTTCACAGACACACTGTTTGTATAAAAACGTTCAGCATTGTGTGCAATGGAGACACAGAGTTTCATAGGTGAATGGAAGAGCACTGAACGAGACATACTGATTAACTGACGGGAAGACAAACACTAGCACAGTGATGACGATCTCCAGCACACTAAAAACATACTGTGCACACGAAAAAGGCAAGGGCCTGCCAGAGGGAAGAGGTGGGGGTAGGAGGGAGGCTGGAAGATGCTAGGGGGAGGGAAGAAGGGAGGGGAAGGGTAGAGGGTATGAGGTGTTGTGGAAGCCCAGAAAGGGAGGAGGAGAGGGAGAGAGGACGGAGGAAATGAGGAGGGAGAGAAAGGAAACAAAGGTGCCCTGGGGAGAAAGAAAGAGGAAGGGGAGGATTAAATATGGTATGAGGGGTAGACAGAGGGGACAAAGGGCATCATCCGGGAGGGGAGGTTGACGGAAGCAACCTTGGGCAAGGGTTCAGAGTGTGGTAAGATGGACAGCAGGTGGGTTGCAGGTGTACAGGCACAGCAGTGGATGGGGTTGGGAAAGGATGGGTGAGACAAGAGGGTGAGAGTGATCAAGTTTACAGGAGGTGTAAAGGATCTTTATCCATTCAAGGAAGAGGAGGAGGTGTGGGAAAGGAATTAAGTCATAGAGGATCCATGTGGGGGAAGGGAGGTGGATGCGATAGGCGAGGCAGAGCACATGGGATTCCAGGATTTGAAGGGACTTGCAGAAGGTAGGCTGGGGGGGAGGGGGTTGGAGATCCAGGTGGGATGGGCATAACAGAGAATGGGGCAGATGAGCGATTTATAGGTGTGGAGGATTTTGGAGGGCGCTGCCATTTTTTTTTTCTTTATTGTCATTTTGAAACCTCATACAAGGTAGGCCAGCAGCGACAAAACTGCGCCACTCTTCGGCCACAGATAATACATACAGTACAAGAGGAGACATCGAAAACCGAAACAAATATGATGGATAAACAACAGTAGACACACAAAGTTAAAATACATGAAGGCATTCACAGGTGCAGTGTCCAAATAAAAAACGTTCAGCACTCGGATATGAACAGAGACGACAGAAAAGACACACATGAACGATGGAGCACAAACGACGAAACACTGAATCACTAACACGATGGCACACACAAACACTGGTGACGATCTCTGGCGCGCAAATGTTCACTGTATGTGTACGAGTCTTGGGACCTGCCAAAGAGGAAAAGGTGGGGGAGGAGGGAGAGGGGAAGGTGTAGATGCCAGTGGCAGAGGAGATGGGAGGGGGAGGAAAGAATGTAGTGGGGTAGGGGAAGACTGGGCGAGAGGAGGGAGGGAGGAAGGGAGGAGGGAGAGAAAGAGAGGGTGCCCTTGGGAAAAGTCACAGGAGGGGAAGGGCAGGATCAAAGTTGGTAGGAGGGGTAGATGGAGGGGATGAGGGCACCATCAGGGAGGGGGAGTTGACAGAAGCCACCTTGGGTGAGGGTATGGAGAGTGGAGAGATGGAGAGCAGATGGGGCATGGGAATACAGGTGCGGCAGCGGATGGGGGTGGGAGAGTATGGGAGAGACAAGCGGGTGAGGGGGATCAAGTTTACGGGAGGTGCGGAGGATCTGTATCCTTTAGAGGTAAAGGAGGAGGTGCGGGAATGGAATGAGGTCATACAGGATCCGCATGGGGGAGGGGAGGCGGATGTGATAGGTGAGGCGAAAAGTATGGCGTTCTATGATTTGAAGGGATTTGTAAAAGATAGGAGGGGCGGAGATCCAGGCAGGGTGGGCGTAGCAGAGGACAGGGCGGATGAGGGATTTATAGATGTGGAGCATGGTGGAGGGATCCAGACTCCATGTGTGGCCCAGAAAGGAGCTTGAGAAGACGGAGTCAGGCACGTGCCTTGGCTTAGATAGTACGGAGATGGGGGGTCCAGGAGAGGCGATGGTCAATGGTGACGCAAAGGTACTTGAGGGGGGGTAAGGGTTATAGGACAGCTATAAATGGTGATATAGTAGTTGGGGAGACTGAGGGAAGGGGTGGTTTGATTTTGATTACAATGAACGCCTGGGTCTTGGCAGGATTGGCCTTGAGCAACCACTGGTTGCACCAAGTGGTGAACCGGTCAAGATGGGATTGGAGAAGGTGTTGGGAGCGTTGCAGGGTGGGGGCCTCTACATACATAAGTCCTATAGCAACAGCATTGGGGAATGAAACACACTTCAACATATTTACGTTTCACAAGTCACATCATAGCCAACAGAAACATGGGAAATACATGGTACAGTATTTTTTACGAGCATAGTGCTCATTATCTTACTTGAATGCAGCATCTGAAGACGAAAACCGTCCCAGTCCCCTCCGGTCTAGTCTGGCACCATCTACCGAGTGTATTGCGTGCCTGAAGAGCTGACAGGTCAGAGCCATTCTTTATAGCCACCGGTTATGAGCGGCAAAGCTGCAGCTTCAGTTCGTCCATAGTCTTGTGACCACATCTGCCACTGGCATTGACGGATGTCCCTAACACTTAGCACACTATGAAACAAGCAGTATTGGCATGGGCATGGAGTTCTAACTACAATTCAAACCTGACATACGCTCCTCAGTTAAAAAACCCCACTTCATCAAATCCGAAATAGGTATGTTGTTGTTCATACACCTCGAATTTCTCACACAGAATGTAGATACTTCCCTTTTATACACGTTATTTTCATAAACTGATGAAATTGCAGCATACTCGCATTTTCACGTCGCTTTAATACAGTTACTTGTTGTGAAAATCCTGTACAACAGTATAGGCTGCATTTACTCTAAATATTCTTTCATCCAGTAAAAAGATCTGTTCACATCAGCTTAATATCTGTATCACAGGACTAGAATATTAAACTCATTTTTGGCTCATGACAGAGTGATGAGAGCATCCAAAACCTCTGTCACAGCATACCCCCCTCATTTTTATATTCCCTTAGGGTAGCCAAGTACCTTACGAAGTCTCTTAAAGTAGTCAAATACACTCCTGGAAATGGAAAAAAGAACACATTGACACCGGTGTGTCAGACCCACCATACTTGCTCCGGACACTGCGAGAGGGCTGTACAAGCAATAATCACACGCACGGCACAGCGGACACACCAGGAACCGCGGTGTTGGCCGTCGAATGGCGCTAGCTGCGCAGCATTTGTGCACCGCCGCCGTCAGTGTCAGCCAGTTTGCCGTGGCATACGGAGCTCCATCGCAGTCTTTAACACTGGTAGCATGCCGCGACAGCGTGGACGTGAACCGTATGTGCAGTTGACGGACTCTGAGCGAGGGCGTATAGTGGGCATGCGGGAGGCCGGGTGGACGTACCGCCGAATTGCTCAACACGTGGGGCGTGAGGTCTCCACAGTACATCGATGTTGTCGCCAGTGGTCGGCGGAAGGTGCACGTGCCCGTCGACCTGGGACCGGACCGCAGCGACGCACGGATGCACGCCAAGACCGTAGGATCCTACGCAGTGCCGTAGGGGACCGCACCGCCACTTCCCAGCAAATTAGGGACACGGTTGCTCCTGGGGTATCGGCGAGGACCATTCGCAACCGTCTCCATGAAGCTGGGCTACGGTCCCGCACACCGTTAGGCCGTCTTCCGCTCACGCCCCAACATCGTGCAGCCCGCCTCCAGTGGTGTCGCGACAGGCGTGAATGGAGGGACGAATGGAGACGTGTCGTCTTCAGCGATGAGAGTCGCTTCTGCCTTGGTGCCAATGATGGTCGTATGCGTGTTTGGCGCCGTGCAGGTGAGCGCCACAATCAGGACTGCATACGACCGAGGCACACAGGGCCAACACCCGGCATCATGGTGTGGGGAGCGATCTCCTACACTGTCCGTATACCACTGGTGATCGTCGAGGGGACACTGAATAGTGCACGGTACATCCAAACCGTCATCGAACCCATCGTTCTACCATTCCTAGACCGGCAAGGGAACTTGCTGTTCCAACAGGACAATGCACGTCCGCATGTATCCCGTGCCACCCAACGTGCTCTAGAAGGTGTAAGTCAACTACCCTGGCCAACAAGATCTCCGGATCTGTCCCCCATTGAGCATGTTTGGGACTGGATGAAGCGTCGTCTCACGCGGTCTGCACGTCCAGCACGAACGCTGGTCCAACTGAGGCGCCAGGTGGAAATGGCATGGCAAGCCGTTCCACAGGACTACATCCAGCATCTCTACGATCGTCTCCATGGGAGAATAGCAGCCTGCATTGCTGCGAAAGGTGGATATACACTGTACTAGTGCCGAAATTGTGCATGCTCTGTTGCCTGTGTCTATGTGCCTGTGGTTCTGTCAGTGTGATCATGTGATGTATCTGACCCCAGGAATGTGTCAATAAAGTTTCCCCTTCCTGGGACAATGAATTCACGGTGTTCTTATTTCAATTTCCAGGAGTGTAGCAGCACAGACGAGTTGTTAATATCTGGTTAATTGGTTAACACTGAGTGTTACTTTATAAATTCGGTTATATAGCTGATTTTATTACAATGGCCATCTCTCCTTGTGTGTTTTGTACGATACTTGTAGCCTGTGCGGAATGAAGATATTCCCATATTAAGCAACATCCTGACAAACCAAGTGAAACTGGATTCCTATATATGAGTGACAGTGACGATATCTTGTGTTTCCATTGTGGTGGAGGGTTAAAATATTGGGATGGGACGAATAACCCATAGTTTGAACTAGCTCTGTGGTTTTGCAAGTGCTTGTTTCTGGTCCTTGCGAGGGGTATGGATTATGTGTATAATATTTGTCAAAAGAGAGATAAAAAAAGTTTCGCAGTTGGTATTAAACCTCCATCAAATCTTCTGAAATCAGCATCCGAATACCATGTGACTGTGAGAGCTCCTGACAATGCTCACCTGTGTGACATCTGCTTCCAGGAAGAAGTGGGCGTGCTATTCTTTCCCCCGCAGACATATTGCTGCCTGCGTTAAATGTGGACCTACCCTTTCCTCATGTGCCGTGTGTCAGAGACCTATTTTAGTTACAGTAAGAGAATTTTTGACGAAGACAGCAATGTTGTAACAGAAACTATTATTTTAAATACGATGCACTTTTTATTCTTTGTGAAGAATAAGACATTATCGCTAAAACGTGTTGTTTTCTCCTGCATCAGTCACACTTAAGTCTGCTCTTAATATGACAGCTATGATTACACTACGCACTTAACACCTCCTGACCTGCGATGGAGAATCGTGATTTTTTAGTGCTGCAGCCTGGAACTGACGTGCAATACCGCTGGTCTGTGAATGTATGCAGTCTTCCATAGGGTTAGAAAACGTCATTTCGGCCCTCTGCAAAGTCCTGTTGTTGAGATCTGTCCTATAGAGTTCCATATGCTCCCGTAACAAGTGCTTTGTGACATGTGCACTCCACATAGTTAGCAGTAACTAGATTCTGTATTGGGATGTATTGCAGGGAGAAAAGATAATCTTAGTGCTGTCTATGGCAATGCAACATATTACTTTAATATAAAGTATTAAACTGTATATGTAATCGGATCTGGCGGTTGAAGGTGCTTGGTTTCTTAATGCATGCACTATCTACTGGATGGAGGGATGATGTCATATATCAGTACTTTAATAGGGAGAAGTCTATGCACTTTAGAGACATTGTACCATATTCCATAGCCAGAAGCATGATGCATGTTACGAGAAATTAGTATAGATGTAGTGGGAATATAAAAGATCCATCTAAAGCAGAACTGGTTGGCGTTGGAATCAACCATCAGCCTGTACTACTGCAGTGGCCTTCTGCAGATGAATACCAGCTTATGGATTCGGATTAAACGCAGGATTTTTTAAAAAATCATAATGGACATGTGCGACCACATAACGTTTTACGTCTTCCTCCGCTAATAAGGACCTGGTTTTTAAGCTCTGATTTGTAACTACAGAAACGGGCTTTTAGAGTTTCATCTTAACTAAATACCAACGATATGGAAGGACATTTCTAAAATCAGTATGAGATTTATATTGTGCAGAAGACTGTAGTTTGAATGGAACATTTGTTTGTAATGGAAGGGAGTACCCTACACAACATCACTGTACTCAAAAAGCTGTGACAGACGTTTGCAGGTTAAGTTACACCGGTCTCATTCCATTGTAGAGCTGGATTACTGCGTTTTTTTTCTTTCTAAGCAAATTACACTTCGAAATCTGGAGGCAATCTATATGCACGTATATGACGTCGTACTTGCGGTAAGGCTTGTAACTCATTTAAAGACATAGAGTGGAAGCCACTATCGTCAATTCATTAAGATCGATTAACAAGTCACACGCATTGGGAAAACGCAGATTTCCTGCTCCCTGATTGCAAATTGGAGGTAAAAAACGACGCAGTCACATGAGATCTGTAAGCAAACAACGCTCAAACGTCAGCCAAGGCAGATTTACAGTGATCAGAAGAGTTTCAGCCAACCTCAGCTTAACAAAGAGGTCTAACGAGAGGCTGTGTATATCTCTAAAGGATGTAATGTGACGAGCAGACATATATTAAGTGGTTGAAACGGTAGCGACTCTATATGACCGAAAGTGCTTCCATCTTTACCCAGATGTTGTTTTCTGTCATCATTATGAATAAACGTCATCCTGTGTTTACCATATGCATACAAAAATGAGACATCTGTGATAGAAGTGGTAAATACTAAGACAGGTCGATGTGAGGTCTAAAACACAACTTTCTGGAGAGTTAACGTAGGTATGGGTCACATGTAAAGAGTCACACGTATTCCTGACTATTAGGTCGGATAATAGGTTATAGTACTGTAACCTTAGAGTTTATCATTATTTTTCGAGTAGACCTACACGATTACTTATTAAAGTTTTTCTTATATGTATTCCTAAAATCGTTCTGGAACTTGTCTTTTGGGAACAGAGTAATGCTAGATCATACTCTATTGATCATGATGCATTTTCTGGTTATGGCTCGTTAAATTAGAATGCATAAGTGTTGCATTTTTCGCTGGATGTGTACATAGTTTGGAAGGCTGTAGTTTTAACGGATTATTCGGTGATGGTGGGATGTAATGTCTCGATATTCTACTTAAGAAAAGACAATGAAGATGTATAATGGTTTATGAAACAATGTGCTGTATATGTGGTATCACATGCTGTACATCCATATGACTGTCTATTCGTTGTAAGCAAATCGATATTGAAAATTCTGGTGGGAGAAAATCTGAAAATGCAAAGGACAACTACACATCTGTTGTGGAGAGTCTGGTTGGTTGCGATATAGAATAAGTTTTGCCTTTCTGACACGTTTTGTAGACATTGTTTGCCGAGCAGACCTATTAAAATTACCGAACGTGGATATCTAAAGTCATTCTGCACTTTGTCTATTGGAGGAGAATAATACTAGCTCCGATGGAATAGATCGTGACGTCTTTTCTGATTATCACTCCTAAAAGTTGAAAGTATATTATACTTTTTGCTGGATGTGCATATGTCGTGGAAGGCTATCATTTTAACGGATTATTTGGGAATTGTAAGATGCTATACCTTGTACTCTACTTAAAAAAAGATAATCAGGACCTACAATGGTCTATAAAAATATGTGTTGTATACCTATAGTTTACACAAAACATGTATACTGGTAGCCAAACTAATGGCGGAATTCGGAGTTACTCAGCCAAATGATTGAAATAATCTCATCTGCCCACGTTACTTCCAAAAGAATCGAGACTGGGAGTCCAGTTTTCTTACGCTCTCGCATCTACTGTTGATAGAAACATCGTCCGTCCTGATGTGTCTCGGTTCTATTACACAGTGCTAACGTCAGTATGGTGGTAGCTATGATTGGTCTTCAAATCAATAATTTTTTATCAGAGATATAACATATTTAGGATTAGTGTGGTGTGTTACGACAAAATATGAAATACCATGAACAGTCTGAGACTCTTATCAGGTTGGTTTCTTGGCTGTAGGCTAGAATTACTGCAAGAGCTACTTTCATACAAGTCTATTTTTTATTGAAAGTCTGGTACATACATACGTACAATGCTGAAGAAATAGTAGACATAAGATAAGTCTTCCGCTTAGTAAGAAATGTGTTGCAGTGACAAACGAGTCACTGCTGCAAATTTCGTCAGCAAGTTTATAAAACACATTGATTGATCATACCTGTTTTTTCTTCTTTGTAGGAAACAGTGTACTAGTCTGTTTGTGATACATCGATCGTAATGTACAGAATATAATTTTAATGACTCCAGTCACGATGGCAAACATGAGCCAAGTTACTGTAAATTTGGCTCACAGTGTTTTTCTCCCAGTGCAATCGATTTTATAAAATATCACTGTGCAGATAGACTCTGCCACCGTTGCTCTCAGAAGTATTAGGCTCCGACATTACCTAATTCGTTATTTCTCATCGACAACATTGTGTTGTCGGAGCTCTAACGATATGTGAGAGGCGGATTCGTGGCAGAATCTTAACCTCCAACGTTTGTTGATATCACTGCATCAAGTACAAGTACAGAGTGCTTTCGCTACTACATAATGCTTTTTTTGTTAATAAGACAATGCAGCAGCTCACAGACCTGTAATTTAATGCTCCGGTCACTGTTGGTTCACCAGCTGTAGAGAGAGAGAAAAGACAACGAAAATAAGTACAATGTTGCAGGCATTGATTAGACTGTTGCAAAGAAGAAATACTGGTTATACGTACTACTACAAAAATAAAGAAAAGGCAGGATGTGTATAGAAATTAATGATATCACCCTCCGCCTACGATGAATTCATATCTTCGAAATCATCAGGGATCGCCCCACCCACTGCGGAATCCCTGACTCGAATTCACGAAGTCGCAGCTCCTGCTCCACATTCTCCACCCACTGCGCCATCTCTGATTCGATCTCAGCATGGATCCACAACTCCAGTTTCTCGCAATCACCTACGACAATATTTTGATTTGAAAACGTATACGGAACTACGAGAATATAATTCAACTTTCACGGCAGTAGTAATGGATTCACTGTGGATGGTGTAACACCATCCTCAGTCATCAACTTCCTGGTCCTCGAAATCGTCTACAACAAGAGCATGTTGATTTTAAAAAATATACACAGCAGATACATACATACACAAATTACAACATTAAGAAGAAAAAATTTAACGAGAATATGTACTTGCATGACAGCTGCTGCACGATCTCAGACTCGTTGGCTCGCCTGTCTACAGTCTCCAGCAAGCTATCGAGAACGACAAGTATATTTGCTTCAACAGCACAAGGAAGAATTTTTATATACTACAAGCACTTGTAAGTGCATTCAATACTACGAAATTAGCACAAGAAATTATTTTTTTAACTAGAATATGGCTGCTTTGTTGACCGAATTGCCGCTGGAGGCTGTTCCACGATCATTGGCCTGCCTCCTTTGAGCCTCCGGCTGTCCATCGAGGTCGGCGAGTATTTCTGGAATAAATGAAGTACCAACACCAAGGAGAAATTGTAACACACGATGTTTTTCTAACGGAAGCGTACTAATAACACACTAATTTGATAAACACATGCTACAAAATTAGTTTTCTAGCCACGAAAATCGAGCACATACCACGAAATATTTACAGACATTACGTGTGTACTTACAATTCTCCCTCGGGTGGAGGCGTCACGAGGACGTAGAAGAGAGTGAAACATCCTACTGCCCCCACAGGTCTCAGCAGGATTAGTTCGGCAGCCATATACCATAGTTTAAGCGACTTACTTCCACTAGCATGACATCATTAGGGTTGGATATCTTCAGCTAGCTGACTTAAGTATTGAGAACTTTCTTGAAATAGTAAGTAATTATAACTTAGCTATGTTTTATTTGGAAATACTATATCTAACCCTGTGATTCTCTAAACGATTAACTTATTTTCTTTATGTTTCAGGCTGTTAAATTAATTAGAAGTGGTCGATTTGGTGACGCAACGACTCGTGCGCGGTAAGTGCTCTGTCATTTTCAAATTACCATGTATCTAAATCATTCGAGCCCGCAGTTTATAATTTTAATGCTCCACTCATTACTGCTATTATCTTGGAAATAATTTCTTTGCATGAAAACCTAACACATAATATGGCTTTGTCTCATCAAGCTCCCCACTTTCCAGCAATGACTTTTGAGACTGAGGCTTTAATTTTACATGGAGAGTATGTATTTATTAACCTATGATGATGCACGATACAGGAGAATTTTTATTATTTTCCACTCATTATTTCTAAATCGTGTATTTTCATTATTCTTTTGTTGTCATTAATGTCATGTTACGTTCCTTCTTGAACATTTTACTTTCTTATTTTAGAACATTTATAAATCCACACTGTTCAGGAGGAGGTAACAATATAGTATTCGTCTCAGTCCATTATCCGACCTGTGCCAACGTGCTAATAATTTAAGCCCACTGTAACCGGTTTTAATGAACATAATGATTTAATGTCTTTGTGCACTTGAGTGGATTTTGAAATCTACAGAGAGCTGAAATAGAGGGTGGTCATTGTTTCGTTCAGTAGTTTGATGACACCCCATTTTTATCATCTTGTAAGTTACAGCAATCATGTTTCACGTAAGCTGGAGCCATCCCTGATTAGTAAATTCAGTTCATTAAGATGCGCGACACCTGTAATTTAGTTAACATGACTCTATGGGGAGCGATGTTTTTATTGATAAGATCACCGATACAGATCTCCACAGAGATACGTCGTAACCAGATAACATTCATTTTACGTTCTCGGTATTCATCGACACTATCAAAAGGGTTGGAGTACACCAGTGCCTTTAATTACTCCCACCAAAAAATCCAACGGATTCAAGTCGGGAGACTTGGGAGAACATGATATTGTCGAGTCACGACCGATACGCTAGTGGTTGAGACGATTTTAGTCAGTACTTAGCCATCCGGAATGATGATAAAATCAAGCGAGGGGAGTTTACCATTTTGTAATTTACGCCATGCTTGCTGTGATTGGGAAGAAACGTAGCTTTAGTAATTAACAGTGTCGTGACATGGACGTAACTGCACCGGTGCGTATGTTTTATCGGGGAAATCATTGCTTTCCGGACCTGTGTTTAATAGGATTATTAGTTTATTACATTGTCCTCTGCTCACCTCCTTTCGTTTGCAACTGTGACATCCCATATATTCTGAATCTCTCCTTCCGAAGACCCTAATCGTTTCCAATTTCTTAACATTTTTCTTATGGACATTTGATTTAGATTATTTGCACTTGCAGCTCATTTCATGTCTCATAACTTATCTTGCAGTACTTATTTACTGAAAATTGTTGTTTTTGAACCGTTCACAGTAACTCACTCTTTATCTTACTTTCCAACTCGAAATTAATCCAACCCCGATATACCACTTTCTGATGTTATTAATTCTACATTTGCCTGACCAGAAATCCTTATATTCCTTCCATATCACTCTAGTGATCCCTATTGCAACTGGATTCCGCCTTTACATTTTACTTTCAGAATTTTTCCTACCACATTCAGACCTCTGAAATTTCACGTCTCGACTCTTAGAATGTGACTCTTTCATTGATATTTCAGTCTTTTTCCTCTTGGAATTCTCTCGGTGGACCTTCAAATGGAAGAGTACTCCGAAATATGTTAGCCACTGATGAGGTTATCAGCACATTTCAAAATATCATACATTATACATGAATGAGACTATTGTTTCGTTGTTCCTGCATCGTCATGCTGTTAATAATTGATGATTTACCTGCATCTGAAGCAGCTTCCCATAGCTGCTTAACATAGTGCCCTATACCTCCATCGGTCTCTTCATCCTCTTTAACAAGGCTGTTGGCAGAATAAGAGTGATTCCTTATACCGGAAGTCTTCGGCTGCCATTGCTGAAACATTTTTTTTAAAAAATATCACATTTCCTTGAATCGAACGCTGGTCCCAATATCATCAGTAGTCAAAGGTGCTTACCTGTAGATCACGGGAGCCCTGAAATTCTAGGTGCGTGGTATGGGGACTGACACTTGAAAAGATCGAGATTGACTTTGGAAGAGACTCGGCTGGATGTTAACACCATGCTAACGATAGGCAGTTGGTTTGATGTCTTAGATATTCCACATACGTGCTCTTGAGGGATCGCCAGCTACCATGGCCAGTAACATCCTCAGATCTCCTCCTGCAGTGATCACACGTGGACCGCGATGGGGCAGACACTGGCTTGGACTAAATGGAGCCGGCCGCGGAGGTCTCGTGGTTCTAGGCGCGCAGTCCGGAACCGCGCGACTGCTACGGTCGCAGGTTCGAATCCTGCCTCGGGCATGGATGTGTGTGATGTCCTTAGGTGAGATAGGTTTAAGTAGTTCTAAGTTCTAGGGGACGGATGACCACAGCTGTTAAGTCCCATAGTGCTCAGAGCCATTTGAACCATTTTTTTTTGACTAACTGGAGAAACATACCCACTGTCGGACTGTAGGAAGAGTTGTAAGGTGCACGGTGTGGTGTCACCGCCAGACACCACACTTGCTAGGTGGTAGCTTTAAATCGGCCGCGGTCCATTAGTACATGTCGGACCCGCGTGTCGCCACTTTCAGTGATAGCAGACCGAGCGCCACCACACGGCAGGTCTAGAGAGACGTACTAGCACTCGCCCCAGTTGTACGGACGACGTAGCTAGCGATGCACACTGACGAAGCCTCGCTCATTTGCAGAGCAGATAGTTAGAATAGCCTTCAGCTAAGTCAATGGCTACGACCTAGCAAGGCGCCATTAGCCTTACATATCTTGTATCTAAAGAGTCTCACTTGTATCGTCAAGAGCGATGTACCACACGGATGGATTAAAGTTAAGTATTCCAGGAGCTACGTACTTTTCTTTATAGCATTCATTACGTATCCTGTTGCAGACCTATCTCTATTCTGCGTGAGCTTACAGCGTGTATTTCGGTCACCTCAAACCACACTGTGTCGGCACTTCTGTCGACACATCACACGGTACAGTTTATCAGAGTACGCTGCTTATCATCTGATGATCCTCTTGTGAAAATACCAGCCTACTTTGCTGTGGGCAGCGAGGGTAACTGTGGACACTGACGTGCACCCGTACTTTTTAGATATTTCCGACATGTTATACAATCTCTTACTTTGGTCTCCAATAAATGGAGAATATGCTTGCGGGCGTTGTCAGTAGTCCTGCAGTAGCGTAGTACCAATATTTTTTAACTTACTGACAGGTAACATCTGTGTATCCAACCTGGAACCCGTGTAATCTTTGAAATGAATTTTGAGTCAAGCCTGAATTACTCAATGGTAAAAGCATTGCAGTTTGTGGATGATGAAAACCATAACATTATTTATGTAATAATGGTGCATGTACCACTGAGAAGTGTCTGGATGTGAGTCTGTATATTTAGAAATATTGAAGGCACACTTTTACGTGGAAAGGAAGAGAAATGAAAGGTGAGCTATGCAGTCATGTGAGTACAAGTTTAGTTTAAAAAATTGATAGCACATGTTACATGCATGATTGCACATGATACATGCTAACACAATTTAAAATGAAGTAGCTGATAACACAAGCACTGAAATTATTTTTACAGAAAATTTTTTTTTCATATCTATGTGAAAGAACGAACTCGTGTTTTTTACCTTTCTTAATGTCGAAAAAAATTTTGTTGACTCCACTATGTCATCATTTGCCTTCAAAATGCTTTAAAAATTGTAAGATGACAAGAACTATGCCCCTTACCTCATTAAAGATCACCGAACTCACGTTGAGTGAACAGTAGGGCTGAACAAAAATGACTGGCACGGCCCAATGCATCTTGTAGAGGGTATAGTATGGACGTATTGGAATAATTAATGTTGGGTGATGGTTTTAAAGTAATTCACGTGACATGAAAACTTTGTGGAAACGCATTGATTTACTGGAGGCTAGTTTATCCCTAGGAAGTATTCAGAGTTGACCGCAGCCGGGCTGGGGAGCGGCGAAGGGAAGCGACAATAGGCAGCTTAGGGCGTCCCAAACTCTGAGAAAGCGGTAACGGGGCGCGGCCTCCAGCTGCCTTAAGATGAGTGACAGTGAGGGGGGGTGGTTGACTCCATGCTGGTGTACCGGGAAGCAGACGGAGAACTTGTACGCCTGTTGATAAGTGTCTGTCATCCCGTTATCAGTGAAACATGCGAGAAAGCTGCGCAAAGCTTCGGTGGAGCAGTCAACAGAGGCCAAAAATAGGCGTGTTCATGACTATAGCAACTTCACGCTGAGTCTGAAGTAAATCAGGTGAAGAGCGACAGAATGAAATACGCCGGCTTCCGATGGGAACATGGGACCAAGGAAGTTGAAGTACTCTTCTGGGATTCAATTCCGAAAAAACTGGTGTTTTGCACAAATGCTAACCTTGATGGGTTACCTGGGAGCAGCTAAATAGCAGAAGTTGAGAGGAAGGGAAATTTTGTGGGAATTTGTTCACTTCCCAGAGCAGGCACTGGTCGGCGCTGCGAAGCGACGCATAATTAACGCGACTTGCGCTGCAATTGGCGTAAGTGATGTTGCTGGAGGGGAAACCGAGGCGAAGAGCGGACTGGCAGAAGTCTCCGTAGAAGTCTTCCGTTCCCAGCTTGCGTAGAGTGCGGACGTGGCGTTGTTTACTCAGCTTGCCTCAGAGAGAGTGAGCATCTCTGAAGTTTAGGACTTAGCAAACGGAACGATTGAGGTTGGAGATAGGAAGTTTTCGTTCAGCTATGCACTGAAAAAGATAGCTAGGAGTGAATAGACGAGCACAGCCTTGCAGCACCACGAGGTCGGCCAACGTCCGCGCAACTACGCCGCCCCACCACGCTGAATTTGGTGATATTGCGCCCGCTCCGGCTTGAGTTAGACCACTGATTAATTTGTTGGATCACGTCGGCAAAGTTTCCAGGAGGGTTTCGTGGGCCGTGTATTGTAGAATTCTTCTCGCACTTCGCATTACGCCTGGGTCAGTCGATAGGAATTACTTTTGATTTATAGCGTTTTACTCCACGCAAACGCAATTTATTACCACTGCCTGTTAGGAGAGTCATGTAATGTGATGATTGAAGGTTGCGAATTAAAATAAATGTGCACCCCTTTTTAATTAAAAGGGATCAATTCTGAATCAATTAATGTCGACACTGCCACTGCAGTTCAATCAGGAGTCACAGGGTCTTATTATTTTCTTTGCGTTATCTGACAGTGCGGCAGTTTTGCACCCTCTGTTGATCTGTTAGACAATTACCTGGGGTGAACACACGCCAAAACCAGATAAGAGACAGGTGGGGTGTTACAAAATCTTTGATATAACTATGGAGTATTTTTTCAAATGGTTGACAATTATTGATTATTAATTCGTTTATTCTTAATTCAATAAGTATAGAGGCATTTTTCGATGTGGTGAATGTGTTCCAGACACTTCCAAGCCCGAACGTACCTGAATTTCAAGGTAAATGTACCTAAATTTGAGGTTCGTTGTTGGCAGCCGTGTGCTGCAGTGTAAAAGACTTTTATTTCACCAATATTCTGTTGCAACTGTGTCCAGCAAAGATCATGAATGTTGTGCTTAGTACTTGAGCGGTTTTCTCAGTAGTAGTGCGTCTGCTCGATATTTTCGTTCAAATGTGCTTAGTATAATTTGCCTTCTTATTTTTCGTA
Source organism: Schistocerca piceifrons (assembly GCF_021461385.2). Taxonomy (NCBI): domain Eukaryota; kingdom Metazoa; phylum Arthropoda; class Insecta; order Orthoptera; family Acrididae; genus Schistocerca; species Schistocerca piceifrons. The sequence goes on from NC_060140.1 coordinate 558,595,717, forward strand.
GATCAAACATAACTGTTGCGGCCACATGTAGTAAGCATTGCTTCATGCAGTGGAGAATGGCAAAACAGAGGCAGCCGGCGATCACGGTATTGCGAAGTAAGCTTGGCACAGATAGCATTGCTGACAGAAGCAGTCTGTCAACCGGCTGATGCAAGGTCGCACGCAGACCGAGCGCCAAGTGAAGCCTGGAGAGTGCTGTGTAAGGAGAAGTGAGGCCAGCACGCTAAGTTACGCTGCAATATACTGTGGGAGTAATAACAAGAAGCTGCCAACCAGGGTAGAAAACGCCCTCCTGCCGGATATAAATAGTGGAGAGCAGGCAGCAACGGACAGAAGCCATTAGGAAGCAGTTCGGATCTGAGAACGGACGTGGTCCGTGTCCGAATGTTCAATCTTCGTAGGTGACGATTCCGAAAGGCTGTCCCAGCCCGCAGGAATCGTCCGTTCGCCGCCAGATTACAACTTCAGCTCTGAAGGTCGGCCCAAGTTCAGTTGGCACCATGGCTGGCTAACTAAAGCGAGAACTTCCAGCAGGACCGGCCGCAGCGCGGTCTTGGTCACAGGCGCCGCCGGGGACTGACGCCCGGATCTCACAGCAACCCGGCCCCACGGTGTGTGGTCCGTCCATGACGGGACCTCGCGGACATCGCGACTGACGGCTTCCCAGCCGCTGGTGAAGCAGGTGTCGGCAGCTGACCTCACGGCGACGAGTTCATCTCAACCACAGGGCATCCTGATTTCAGCGGAGCACTGGTGGCCTGAGGCTCCGAGTGCGATCGGCGGCGCGCATTGCGCGCATTGTCGGAGAATCTACACAGCAGCAGCCAGGCGGTGGAATCCGCAGGGCTGGGCAGCGACGACGAGGGAGAAATTGTAAAGAAAGTTCAATAAATAATTATAAAACTCAACACCGTCTCAGTCTTTGGCGCTGCCACTGAGTCTGCTGCTAACAAGTAGCGAGAAGTCGTAACAAGTGGCGATCTGTCATAACATAGCGAAAGAATATGGAGTCATTGTTAAATAAACTTGGACGATAATAAGAGATATTTTCATAAAGCGATCATTGATGAATATGTTGGACGTGTTCGCTTCGGAATTACATTTAATTAGAAGCAGTGATACATGTATATGAAACTATTATTTAGTAGTTAAGTACTTTATGATCAAGAACAGTTGTTAATAGCACAGACATTTATAAGACTTCTGTTGAAAGCTGAATTGTGTACGGTAGAATACAGGATATGGGACGTCGCGTAAAGGCAGATCTATCTGCGAGAAGGAGGATTAACCCTATAATGAATTCAGATAGGACAAAGTAACTGAACAACGGCAGTGAGTTAAGAACCAAAGCTCTTCGAGTTTTACTTACCAATGCGGCACATAATAATAGTGGTAGTTAAAGACCTTTGGATAACTACTTTTTGATTTGTTTCGAAGTGTGCAGATGCATGGTTCCAAACTGGGGTAGTTACCTCTTGGGTCTAAAATGAAATTTCCAGAGGGAATCAGAAAGAACTGCACGCGGGATTAGCCGAGCGGTCTAAGGCGCTGCAGTCATGGACTGTGCGGCTGGTCCTGGCGGAGGTTCGAGTCCTCCCTCTGGCATGGGTGTGTGTGTCTGTACTTAGGATAATTTAGCTTAAGTAGTGTGTAAGCTTAGGGGCCTGCTGACCTTAGCAGTTAAGTCCCATAAGATTTCACACACATTCACGATAAGAACGAACAGAGTTTGAGTATGCTTTCGCCTAAATTTTACATTGTTTTAATAATTGTATTTGTTACCACTCTTTCGTTAGACTAATGTTTATTAGGTAATCCTGGCCGAATGAACCATCATAAACAATTTGGCATCCAGTGCTGGATAAAGGTTATCTCTAGACTTTTCCAAGCCTTGTGATTTCCATCTTATCCATACTGATTCTGACGCCTTTTGCTCACTGTCCTTCTGGACGTAGTTTACCTCTTTTGGAATCTAGGAAAGATTTCATTGGCCCATGCATCATTCGTGGACCTAGTTAGCAGTTACCTGGTTTTAATTTTTATAACACTTCTCATTACCCCTACCACTTCAGACCTTTCCCTGTTACATATTCGTGTTCACCACTCATGCCTAGAAAGAGCCAACATGCATTTTTCACTGAGCAAACCTCATTTTAAATGGTTTCACACTACAAGTTTATGTCTCATTGCAGTAAGTGAAAACTGATATACACAACGTAGCTTTTCAGTTTCAAACGAATAAGAAATTCAGCTTTGAAAATTCTATTTAGCTTATCGTAAGGACTCCAGACAATTTTCAATCGTAATTTCTCTTGCTATGAGTCCTCTCCCCACATGTCATGATTAAACATTTCTTGAAAAGATGACAAAGTCGTGAGTGAGGCTTGCATTTATATTGCATTGTGGTCATCTGATGGTGGACTAGGTCCGAAACTCTTTATGAAAATAAAGGAGTTCAGTTTACATCTGGTGACTACTTTTTGCGACCTACCAGCTTTTTAGAATCATAATTTAAGAAATTAAAAGTTTCTCTGAACAACCGTTTTCCCCATTCGAAAAATCTGACATATTAACATATCTTAACCGTACTGTAGCACGCATCTATAGGAGCTACTACAAAATGGTACAACCCACTCATAAAGCGCAATCGTGTAGGAATTCTTTTCCTGTATTTGAAGCGGAACAACGCTGCAACAATTCACCATGAGAAACAATCCTGCCGAAAGAACATCCGCAACTGAGCAGTATAGTAGAGGATGAAAATACCGCCCAGTTGTAAGGTATTTTTATTTTTCAGTACTTAAAGCAGCACCGTCATCAGATGTGATAATTTAGTGCTGTGACCCCGAGAGCCGCGATGGAGAGTATAGGACGTGGTGTGCCACTAGCGAGCGCAGAGTACGGAATATGTGCTCATTGGTGGTACACTGCGTCTCCTTCGTAGCGCCCGGGGTCAGTCATGTCACAGAATGATCACGCCTGATGATGGGTATGTAACAGCCCGAAACCGATAGTGCTTTAAGTACTGAAAAATAAAAATACCTTACAACTGAAGATGTATTTTCAACCTCTACAATTCATTATGAGTTGGTGAAACTGTACGGCAACAACGCATTGTCATACGTACGAGAGAGTGCTTAGGTGGCGCAGATGCATTTTATTATGGATAAACAAGTCTGAAGGAAGAACTTTGCCTTTGTTCAAAGGAAACAGATGGTCAATCAGTGAACCAATACGACGTGCCGTTCCTCATATTTATTTTAATTTCTACTGGTAGTGACTTCCGACTTATTACATAGGTATTATAGCAGATCGTGTAAATTCATTACAGTTGTTAACTGGCTGTACATGTATTATGGGTAGATAAACAGTTTCGATTATCTCCTGAAAAATTAAAATAACGTAATTAATGTTTTGTTTGTTTTCAGACACATGTGTTCAGTGTTTGTACACAACGAAATCTCTGAGTCTCAGTAACCTCGCACACCACTAGAGGAAGCAAAACAAAGTGGCGTATCCCATCTCAGCTCTATCAATAGTTGACTCCTGTTGAGGCATGATATGGTACTATGACTTGGGGAGTTCAATGTGTAGGAGTATTGACGCGCATCTGTGAACGAGGAAAAATTGCTTAAATTTATTCTTCCGCGATGATGACTAAAACTGTATGACAACTCCTAGTATCCTCAACAAAATGAGGATACTGTCCAGCTATGGTATATTAACACACATTAAGTATGTACACTATAACTACGCGTTTTACGATAAATTGTTAGCATATGATAACAATGTTAGACTTACGACGTAACATGTAACCTATTTTCGTATAACGAAGTGGTCTATGTTCTTTGGCATATGATTATCACTTTGTGATAACTATGTAACATTAACTGTCTACTATTATTCTCTTAAACTGTTATTTTTCCGGAATCATACCTCACGCACCAAGGTCATGAAAAGTATACAGATGTAGTGTAGCTCAATAGTGTGAGCAGACCTCATAGGTTCGGCCTACAGGGGCACGGCAGGCAGCAGTGTAACGGACTAATTCTGAGGAAGCGGAACATTAGAATATACAAAGCGGATTACTGACGATATTGGGTTCACTACGCTTGTAGAGTGGGAGGAATAGCACAACTCAAAAAGACATGAAGGACATGTAATTATAATTCACGAACTAATCTTGTGTTGCAAAAGACTGCTGCCATCCGGTGGCGCACCAAAACACGTTCCGTTGATTACCTCACAACAGTCCCAGATGTCAATCTGCACACAGCATGAAAATATTTTACACACGACTTATGCATTTAATTTGTAACTATTGTGCACTATTCACACAGCTGTTCTCTTATTATATAGCGAGAGACGGTACTATGGTTCGATGTCTCTATAGGGAATGTTTACTTTGAATGCGTATGAATTTCGAGTTGGTTTGACGAAAGAATTTTCCATATTTGTACATTTATATACATTTATATAAATTAAAATTGTGTTCAATTAATGTGAGCTGGATTGGCCCTGCAAATATATATATATATATATATATATATATATATATATATATATATATATATATATATATCCCAAAAGACATCACCTTATCGTAGACACCTGCAGTGACGAGAAGGAGGTTTTGCGTGCTTTGATGCGGTCGAGAACTGTGCCGGCGGTATTGTAGCTGGAGTGGTCTCGACTGAGAAGCCAGACGTGTGTCCCACACCCAGGGTATGGCGCACTTTATAGGCTAGGTCGTCAATCTCTAGAGGGAAGCTAACCCCGAAATGGTCCTCCAGGTTGGGGGTTGAGCGCAGGTTTGATACCCTTCCCTTGTAGAAAATCTATTATTGCGAATAAGTCTACAAGGAATGCCGTGCTGGCCATAGGAAGACAACCTGTGCTAGGAAACAGGAATATGGATTTATCGGTGCTTAAATTTTGAATTTGGAACGTGTGTACGCTGCTGCAAACAGGAGCGATGAATAGTGTTGCAGAAGAGGTGCTAAGGGATGGAATGGGAGTTGATGCATTACAGGAAATCAGGTGGAAGGTGAGAGGAGAGATTTATAAGGAGATATTCTCCCTTACTACGCAGGAAAAGACGAAAGATAAGGGGGGGGGGGGGGGGGTATGGAGATGGGTTTATAGTCTCCAAGGATATGCGTAGATCGTTATTGCTTTCACCCCACACAATGAAAGAATATGTACGCTGCGCATGAAAGGCATATTTCACAATGTGACCTTTGTGAATGTATGTGCACCAACGCAATACGTTCTCTGCGTATGAAAGGCAATTTTCACAATGTGATCTTCGTGAATGTATGTGCACCAACGGAAGAATCAGATGAAAATACAGTGGACATCATCTGCCATCAACTACAGGAGGTTTTTGACAGCATACCAAGATAACCCTCCCCCCTAAGAACCATGGACCTTGCCGTTGGTGGGGAGGCTTGGGTGCCTCAACTATACAGATAGCCGTACCGTAGGTGCAACCACAATGGAGGGGTATCTGTTGAGGGACCAGACAAACGTGTGGTTCCTGAAGAGGGGCAGCAGCCTTTTCAGTAGTTGCAGGGGCAACTGTCTGGATGATTGACTGATCTGGCCTTGTAACACTAACCAAAATGGCCCTGCTGTTCTGGTACTGCGAACGACTGCAAGCAAGGGGAAACTACAGCCGTAATTTTTCCCGAGGACATGAAGCTTTACTGTATGATTAAATGATGATGGCGTCCTCTTGGGTAAAATATTCCGGAGGTAAAATAATCCCCCATTCGGATCTCCGGGCGGGGACTACTCAATACGACATCGTTATCAGGAGAAAGAAAACTGGCGTTCTACGGATCGGAGGGTGGAATGTCAGATCCCTTAATCGGGCAGGTAGGTTAGAAAATTTAAAAAGGGAAATGGATAGGTTAAGGTTAGATATAGTGGGAATTAGTGAAGTTCAGTGGAAGGAGGAACAAGACTTTTGGTCAGGTGAATACAGGGTTGTAAATACAAAATCAAATAGGGGTAATGCAGGAGTGGGTTTAATAATGAATAAAAAAAATAGGAGTACGGGTAAGCTACTACAAACAGCATAGTGAATGCATTTTTGTGGCCAAGATAGACACGAAGCCCACGCCTACTACAGTATTACGAGTTAATATGCCAACTAGCTCTGCAGATGATGAAGAAATTGATGAAATGTATGATGAGTTAAAAGAAATTATTTGGGTAGTGAAGTGAGACGAAAATTTAATAGTCATGGGTGACTGGAATTCAAGAGTAGGAAAAGGGAGAGAAGGAAACATAGTAGGTGAATATGGATTGGGGCTAAGAAATGAAAGAGGAAGCCGCCTGGTAGAATTTTGCACAGAGCATAACTTAATCATAGCTAACACTTGGTTTAAAAATAATGAAAGAAGGCTGTATACATGGAAGAACCCTGGAGATACTAAAAGGTATCAGATAGAATATATAATGGTGAGACAGAGATTTAGGAACGAGGTTTTAAATTGTAAGATGTGGACGCTGACCACAATCTATTAGTTATGAACTGTAGATTAAAACTGAAGAAACTGGAAAAAGGTGGGAATTTAAGGAGATGGGACCTGGATAAACTGAAAGAACCAGAGGTTGTACAGAGTTTCAGGGAGAGCATAAGGGAACAATTGACAGGAATGGGGGAAGAAATACAGTAGAAGAAGAATGGTCAGCTTTGACGAAATAGTGAAGGCAGTAGAGAATCAAATAGGTAAAAAGACGAGGGCTGGTAGAAACCCTTGGGTAACAGAAGAAGTAATGAATTTAATTGATGAATGGAGAAAATATAAAAATGCAATAAATGAAGCAGGCAAAAAGGAATACAAACGTCTAAAAAATGATATCGACAGGCATTGCAAAATGGCTAAGCAGGGATGGCTAGAGGACAAATATGAGGATGTAGAGGCTTATCTCGGTAGGGGTAAGATAGGTACGGCCTACAGGAACATTAAAGAGACGTTTGGAGAAAGGAAACTCACTTGCATGAATATCAAGAGCTTTGATGGAAACCCAGTTCTAAGCAAAGAAGGGAAAGCAGAAAGGTGGAAGGCGTACATAGGGGGTCTATACAAGGGCGATGTACTTGAGGACAATATTGTAGAAATGAAAGAGGATGTAGATGAAGATGAAATGGAAGATATGGTCCTGCGTGAAGAGTCTGACAGAGCACTGAAAGACCTGAGACGAAACAAGGCCCCCAGAGTAGACAACATTCCATTAAAACTACTGACAGCCTTGGGAGAGCCAGTCCTGACAAAACTCTACCATCTGGTGAGCAAGATGTATGAGACAGGCGAAGACAGACTTCAAGAAGAATATAATAATTCCAATCCCAAAGTAAGCAGGTGTTGACAGATTTGATAATTACCAAACTGTAGTTTAATAAGTCATATCTGCAAAATACTGACGCGAATTCTTTACAGACGAATGGAAAAACTGGTAGAAGCCGTCCTCGGGGAAGATCAGTTTGGATTCCGTAGAAATGTTGGAACACGTGAGGAAATACTGACCCTACGACTTATCTTAGAAGAAAGATTAAGGAAAGGCAAACCTATGTTTCTAGCATTTGTAGACTTAGAGAAAGCTTTTGACAATGTCGATTGGAATAGTCTCTTTCAAATTCTGAAGGTAGCAGGGGTAAAATACAGGGAGCGAAAGGCTATTTACAATTTGTACAGAAACCAGATGGCAATTATAAGAGTCGAGGAGCATGAAAGGGAAGCAGTGGTTGGGAAGGGAGTGAGACAGGGTTGTAGCCTATCTCCGATATTATTCATTGTGTATATTGAGCAAGCAATAAAGGAATCAAAGGAAAAGTTCGGAGTAGGTATTAAAATCTATGGAGAAGGAATAAAAACTTTGAGGATCGCCGATGACATTGTAATTCTATCAGAGACAGCCAAGGACTTGGAAGAGCAGTTGAACGGAATGGACAGTGCTTGAATGGAGGGTATAAGATGCATATCAACAAAAGCAAAACGAGGTTAATGGAATGTAGTCGAATTAAGTCGCATGATACTGAGGGAATTAGATCAGGAAATGAGACACTTAAGGTAGTAAAGGAGTTTTGCAATTTGGGGAGCAAAATAACTGTTGATGGTCGAAGTATAGAGGATATAAAATGTGGATTGGCAATGACTAGGAAGGCGTTTCTGAAAAAGAAAAATTGGTTAACATCGAATATAGATTTAAGTGTCATGAAGTCGTTTCTGAAAGTATTTGTATGGAGCGTAGCCATGTATGGAAGTGAAACACGGACGATAAATAGTTTGGACAAGAAGAGAATAGAAGCTTTCGAAATATGGTGCTACAGAAGAATGCTGAAGATTAGATGGGTAGATCACAGAACTGATGAGGAGGTATTGAATAGAATTGGGGAGAAGAGGAGTTTGTGGCACAACTTGACTAGAAGAAGGGATCGGTTGGTAGGACATGTTCTGAGGCATCAAGGGATCACAAATTTAGTATCGGAGGGCTGCGTGAAGGGTAAAAATCATAGTTAGAGACCAAGAGATGAATACACTAAGCAGATTCAGAAGGATGTAGGCTGCAGTAGGTACTGGGAGATGAGGAAGCTTGGACAGGATAGAGTACCATGGAGAGTTGTATCAAACCAGTCTCAGGACTGAAGACCACAACAACAACCCCGATATGATTTCAAAATAGTTCTTGGCTGCTATAATGTAAAACTGGGAAAGGACGAAGCATTCAGAACTGTGTTTAGTAAGGAAAGTTTGCATGATGAAACTAATAATAAAGGTATGAGCGTTGCTCACTTTGCTCTGCAAACAAGTTGAAGACAGAACTACCTGTTTTCAAGGAAAAATGTCGATAAAGGGACATGGAAAATACCAGGAGCAAACGAAGCAAACCAAATAGACCATATATTGGCATCAAAGAGGTGAGCATCCGATATGGAAAATGTGCGCACTTTCCGAGGAGCTCTTTCTGATTCTGATCATTACCCAGTCGGAGCCAAAATGAGACAGAAACTTGCCATGGCTGCCACAGGAAGTAGAACCAGAGTAATGAAATGGAATATAGAACAAATGAAAGATAGGTCTATTGCTCGGGAGTGCCAGCACAGATTGAGACAGGAGCTTCAAACAAAATATGGTGGAGGTCATATAGACATAGAATGAAACTCTATTCAAGATACCATTAGGACAACAACACATTAAATACTGGGGGAAACAAGGAGGCTTCGGAATGAAGACTGGTATGATGATGAAAGTAGAGAGGCAGTGGCACAGAAAAAGGAAGCAAGGCTGAAAAGCTTGCAGCGGAATACTAGATCAAATCAGGAATTATATAATGAAAAGAGAACAGAGGCACCAAGGGTACGTAGAAGGAAAAAAGGGAAGTCATGGAGAGAAAGATGGAGGAGATGGAAGAGCACTATCAACGGAACGAAAGCAGAAAATTCTAAAAGAAAATTAAATAAGGAACTCAAGAATATAGGAATATAGGCCTAATATAACAGCTTATCAGAACGAAGAGGAAAATTTGCCGACAGATAAATAAGATGTTCTGGGTAGATGGAGAAAAGACTTCAAGTAAATTTAGGAGGACAATCCTACCAGGAATGAGCAGCCACTCCATTATACTGCAGACCCAGAAATAGAGGAATCAACATTATAGGAAGTACGGAAGGTAGTGTATTGTCTAAAAAATTACAAAGCAACATGAACTGATGTTATAACTGCAGAACTGCTAAAAGATGGGGGAACTTATCTTCACAAAAGGATCCAAGACTTGTTAAGTTGATATGGAGTCAGGAAAGGATCCCAGGTGAAAGGACCTTAGGTGTAATTCAAATAATACACAAGAAAGGAGACAATACGTGCTGTTAAAACTACCGAGGAATTACCCTGCTGAATGTAACCTATAAGATCTTCTCTAGTATTATCTACAACAAGTTAGCACCATATGCAGAAGAGATTCTTGGGGAGTATCAGTGTGGATTTCTGCCTAATAGGTGAACAACAGACCAGATATTTATGTTGAGGCAAATACATGAAAAGGCATATGAGTAGAACATTGAGCTGCATAATCTCTATGTAGACTTCAAGCATGCCTTTAATAGACTCGATAGATTTGCTGCTGCTTGGCATACCACTGACATCGTAAGAATTATAAAAAGTAGAAGAAGAGCCTGGCTTGGACATGTCTTTAGGATGGATACTGGAAGAAAAACTAAAAATATTTATGAATGGAAGCCAGCCGGAAGACGACAGAGAAGAAGGCCACGAAAACGGTGGATAGATGATGTGGAAGAAGATATAAAATCTCTCAGTGTCCAAGGATGACTGAGAACCGCGATGGAGAGGGCAGATTGGAGGAAACTTGTTGATGAGGCTAAAAGCCACACAGGGTTGTAATGCCGCGAGTAGAAGAAATTATCACATAACACTGACATTTTCACAACATATAGAGGGTTGCGCACTAAATGTGTTACCAATTGTTTCTTTCACAATTTACGACGCACATTAGACATCCCGCTAGGATCTCTACAGCAGTACCAGCAGAGCTTGGAAAAACAAATGAGTTACGAAATGACGTGTAATTCACGATCCTGCCGCTAGGAGACTAGTAAGCAGCAATGGCTGACAATGGAAGACTGACGACACAGCAACGATCGGCAATTGTGTTACTTTTTCATGAAACGAAAAGCCTTGTTGTGACTCAGAGACGTTTTCGACAAGTTTAACACACGATGGGTCCCTTGCAAGAAGACCATCCACAGTTTGTACGATAAATTTGTACAGGAAGGAACAGTATTGGAAGCGAAGCGACCTCGGCCTAAGCCAGTTTGTTCACCGGAGAATTTTGAAGCGTTAAAAGTTGCTGTACAGAGAAGTCCCGGGAAATCGTGTAGAAAGGCAGCAGTGCAACGTGGAATATCCAGACGCTCCGTTCAACGCATTCTTAAAAGTGATCTCCATATGTACCCATACAAGATAACCTGTGCACAGAAGCTCACTGAAGTACACAAGCAGCAGAGACTACTGTTTGCTCAGTGGGCGGAGGATAGGGAAGAAACTCTCAACAACGTTTGGTTTTCAGACGAGGCGCATTTTCATTTAGACGGTGTGGTTAACAGACACTGAAAACCCACAAGTGCTTCATGAACGACAACATTATTCTCCGCCGATTACAACGTGGGCAGCAATTTCCTGTCACGGACTTATTGGACCCTTTTTCTTTGAAGAAACTGTGAACAGCGAGCGTTATTTGAGCATGCTTCGCAATAGCTTCATTCCACAGCTTCTTGCTACTGCCTTGCCCTTCAACACGCAGTGGTTCATGAAAGATGGAGCAAGGCCACATACTGCAAACACTGTGTTGGAGTATTTACACGAGCATTTCGACATGCGGACCACTTCATTCAGGTTTCCAGGTCGCTTCAATGACGGACAAAATTGGCCCCCCCAATAGTCCAGACCTCAATCAATGTGACTTTTTTCTTTGGGGATACCTAAAGGAAAAAATTTTTCACTAAACGTTCACGTGATTTAATGGAGCTCAGAAGACTTATTCTTCATGCTTGCAGTGAAATTACGGAAGACATGTGCCGTAGAGTAAGGAAGCTAGGAAACGAAATTGTGGACATATTGAGCATGTGCTGAGTTAGAACAAATCTCCATGGACGGCTCTTCATTGTAGTATATGTTCCTTTCCGATTGTATTGACAATAAAGTTTATATTTAAAAACAAAATGGTAACACATTTCGGGCGCTATGAAATTACTGTTAATAAATTATTTTTTTTTTTAAAGACGGCACAATCACGGCCACTGTTGGAGTATCCTGGGCTGGCGTGGGACGGAAGCACAAAGCGCCCCGGTGCTCGGTACTTGGCTTCACTTTCTACTTCCTTCGAAGAAGGAGCTGCGCGCGTCCGTGTGCACGCCCCACCCGACGCCCGACACCCGGTCGGAGTGGGAGTGGAAGGCGCCTCTTGCTCTGCGGACTCTTGCTTTCTCGGCCGTTGAACATCCGAATAGGGAAAGTCCTTTCACCTTCAATGGTTGGTAACCCCCCAAGCCTCGGTGACCTCACCCGCCGAGCCCACACGGCGTATAAATACACTCGGGGGCGTTGCTGGGCACCACAGACAGCTTGAGGGAGCACAGCCGCTGCGACCCGTACACCACGAGAAGCCGCCGATCGAGAGGCGGTGAGTACTGCGGTGGCATCTGCCTACCCGATGTATCTACTATGGGCTGCTTCAACCTATACCGTGCCATTGTGTCAACAAATACCAGTTTGTGTTTTATTACTACAGTTCTCCAGGCTATTTTTATCACCAAACGCAGCAGATTTATCCGGAAGTAGAAGTAGCTGACAGGACGGGTATTATGATTTCCAGTGCCGTAATACTGCAGGAGGTACCTGAACGTACTTTCTACTGCGTACCTCAATCATTCACAATTTCCAAGACAGTCATGTGTTAGATTACGTGTTTTATTAACTGTGTTACAAGCAACAGAAGCACCAACGTGATAGTTAAAGTATTCGCATACAAACTATTCTGCAGTTACACATAACCGACTATGGTCAGTCGTGTGTTAGATTGTGTGTCTTTCGAACTGTGATACAACCAGAAAATACATCAAGGTGACAGTTAAATAATTTTATGAAATGCACTCGCAAACTGGATTACGGTTCTAGAATGAAATTTTCACTCTACAACGGAGTGCGCCCTGATATGAAACTTCCTGGCAGATTAAAACTCTGTGCCAGACCGAGACTGGGACTCGGGACCTTTGCCTTTCGCGGGAAAGTGTTCTACCAACTGAAGTTTCATATCAGCGCACACTCCGCTGTAGAGTGAAAATTTCATTCTAGAAACATCCCCCAGGCTGTGGCTAAGCCATGTTTCCGCAATATTCTTTCTTCCAGGAGTGCTAGTTCTGCAAGGTTCGCAGGAGAGCTTCTGTGAAGTTTGGAACGTAGGAGACGGGATACTGGCGGAATTAAAGCTGTGAGGGCGGGGCGTGAGTCGTGCTTGGGTAGCTCAGTTAGCAGAGCACTTGCCCGCGAAAGGCAAAGGTCCCGAGTTCGAGTCTCGGTCCGGCACACAGTTTTAATCTGCCAGGAAGTTTGGATTACGGTTATGCGACAGCTATCCGATTTACTAGAAACATACGAATATTCGTGCCGGATCGGGCCTTGAACCCAGACGAAGGAGACGAGTAACACAGGTAGCGTCACATTCTTTGGATACAAACTTTTGTGATACTAGTACAGTTCGAAAGCGTCCCGTCGTACAGCCTCTTCGCCGTTGTGAGTTACTCATCCCAAATAGCCAAGTTTTTATCTGCAGACAGATGCCCTTCGGTGTTTTATCAGCTCTCTCATCTATGATGTGCCTTGCGTCATTTTATTAGGTCACTCTTCCACGATTATTACTGGTGATTGTTCACTATTTACGATTTCATAAATGTTATTTGCTTTGGGTTAAACATTTGGAAGGCCATGGATAATGGTAACCAGATAGTATTACTTGGTTTCTGAAAATTATTTGACTCAGTACCGTACCAAAGCTCATTAACGAAAGTACGATCAGACGAAACTTGCGACTGGATTGAGGACTTCTTGGTAAGGAGAACACAGAATGTTATCTTGGGTGAAGAGTCATCTACAGCTGGAAAGGTAACTTCGGGCATGCCACTTGAATGCGTATTGCGAAACTCCCTGTTCAAGTTGTATGCTAATGACCTTGCAGGCAACCCCATACCTGTTGCAGGTGGTGCATTAATTAAGAATTGTCTGAAAAAAAGCCGTACAATAATTCAGGCAGACGCTAATAATATTTAAAAGTAGTGCAAAGATTCACAATCCACCTTAAATCAGAAACGTATAATTGCGCAATTCACCAAATAGAATTGTTGTAACTTGTGCCTGAATCATCAGTGAGTCACAGTTGGAATCCGTAGACTCATGAAAATACCTGTAAGTAACAATTTGTGGGGATATGAAATGGGATAATGACATAGGCTCAGTCATAGGTAAAGCATTTGGTAAACGTCGGTTCATTGATAGGATACTGGGAAGATGCAGTCAGTCTACGAAGCAGACTGCTTACATAGCACTAGAATATTGTTCAAGTGCGTGGGACCCATATCAGATTGGTCTGACAGGAGTTACTGGACATGTACAAACAAGGCCAGCACAAATGGTCACAGGTGCGAATGACCCACGGAAAGGCGTCGTGGAAATCCCGAAAAATCTGAACTGGCAGTCGCTTGAAGATAGACACCAGCTATCTCTTGAAAGCCTACGTATAGACTGAGAAATCTAGGGATATGCTACTGGCTGCCGGCCGCGGTGGCCGTGCGGTTCTAGGCGCTTCAGTCCGGAACTGCGAGACTGCTACGGTCGCAGGTTCGAATCCTGCCTCGGGCATGGATGTGTGTGATGTCCTTAGGTTAGCTGGGTTTAAGTAGTTCTAAGTTCTAGGGGACTGATGATCACAGATGTTAAGTCCCATAGTGCTCAGAGCCTTTTGCCATATTTCGTAAATTTTACGAAAAAAGACGTCCAAAAAAAGGGAAGGAAGAAGCGAACTTAACAAGAAATTTAGTAAGTCTGAGATGGACTGCAAACAATAAATGTCTCAAGTGCATAGCATTACGCGTGACAGCAGAAGGCGTAGATAGCACAACACTTTGGAAACGTTAGAATTATGAAGTACAAAAGAGAGTGAAAAGGGGACTAAAAAAACAGCTCGGGAAGACTCAAAACACTTTTCTATAAACTACAACCGATTTGAATGCTTCCGAAAATAACCAGAAGATATCGCAGCGCACTAGTACCGCATGTCTGGTTACAGCCCTGCCAAAGCTGAAGCGTTTGTCATTCCGCGCTTTCTTCCCACATGCTACTAGCGGCAGCCAAGTAGGGCAGGGCGCCTCTTGCGTGTGGAACCATTTAAACGCTCTCATTATTCGCTTCCTGCGTCCTAAAACACCTGATCTGTTTTTGAGTGATTTGGTGACATCCAGCGTGCTCTGTTTCACCGCACTGCTGTTGTCTGGTAACTATATTATCGTATGTGGTGTACAGCATGATTATATGAACAAAATGTTCGTGTCACCAAAATGTTCAGCACTGCGCATGTCACTGTT
The DNA here is from genome assembly GCF_021461385.2 of Schistocerca piceifrons. Lineage (NCBI taxonomy): Eukaryota > Metazoa > Arthropoda > Insecta > Orthoptera > Acrididae > Schistocerca > Schistocerca piceifrons. Next base: position 558,610,877 of record NC_060140.1, read on the forward strand.
TCCTCAACAAGCCAGAACACAAATTTGTGAGCGTTGTTCAACCATTAGACATGCCATATGAATACTCAAAAATGGTTCAAATGGCTCTGGGCGCTATGGGACTTAACTTCTGAGGTCATCAGTCCCCTAGAACTTAGAACTACTTAAACCTAACTAACCTAAGGACACCACCCACATCCATGCCCGAGGCAGGATTCGAACCTGCGACCGTAGCGGTCGCGCGGTTCCAGTCTGTAGCGCCTAGAACCGCTCGGCCACCCCGGTCGGCTATAAATACTCCTTTGGGAATTAGACCAACTGGAAAGGTAGTGACAACTAATGGCCGCAGACAGAGATATACAGGCTGTCCGGGCTAGAGGTATACACAATCAAATGCTTATAACCAATGAACTAGACTTTTATGTTGTTGGGTAAATACGCAGTTCATAGAGACACTCTCCAAGAGGTGATCCTCACAATTTCATAGAGAGCGCTAAGTCATATGGTGCTTGCGCACAAATGTTTACCATGCAGCAGGCAGACGTACTCCTGACAGTCAACATGTGGGTGCCTCAACGAAAGATGTAGTGAGCAGAGTTAAAACGTGTGTGTGTGTGTGTGTGAATTCCAAACTGCTGAGGTCATTGGTCCCTAGACTCACACACTACTTAAACTAACTTATGCTAAGAACAACACACACACCTATGCCCGAGGGAGGACTCGAACCTCCGGCGGGAGGTGACGCGCAGTCCGTGACATGGCGCCTCTAACTTAAAATCTGTAAACATTTTTTGTATAATTATAGCCCTGTATTTAGCGTGGTCTTCAGCCTGTCAGTGTGCTTCTCCAGCAATGATACCAACCCGACAAAATGTAAATTGAATGCGTTGCGCGGGGTTGGAGATTTGTAGTGTTTCAAAAAAATGGCTTCGTTCATAATAGTCGCTGTTCATATTTCCTAATGTGAATCATCGATTAACGACGTACTCGTGAAAACGTCTGACTTCCCCCTCCCCCACCACACAAAGTGAAACGGGAAAACATTAGGGTTATAGCTCCATGCCGACGCCTGAGAACGGCACCATTCAATTGTGTCTGTTATCACAGAGGGCTCTAAAAGACGCTACCTTATTCCAACGCCGCTTAGATTGGCCAACTTCTTTATCTCTGAATTGCCACTTGTTTTTATTAAAAACAGAAACTGATAATTTAAGAAATGGTGTCATGTTACTGTGTGGACATTGGATTTTCTGGAAATTAATCTGACTTTCAGCTTTGAAAAAGTTTTCTGAGACAAGGACAATATAAAGTTACATTGTGGCTCGGATTCCGAGTTGAATTATCGCACGCCTGGGTGACACAGGGACATACGGGTTGACAATTATTGAACTATATGAAATAAAATCGTCGTAACTTCTGAACGGTTTGCTTTAGGACGTTCAAACCAAGCGGGTGGCCGCGGGGGGTGATGGGAGTAGTATGCGCATGGGACGCCAAGCCCTCTTTCATTTGGATGACTTCGTCCTTAAGCAAAACTGGCGCATTTGGGGGACTGATAATCCGCATTTCGCGATCGAGAAGTCTCTTCACCCTCAACGGGTGACTGTTTGTTGTGCAATGTCCAGTCACGGAATAATCGGTGCAATATTCCTTGATGGCACGGTACGTGAAGGTTTTTGGAAGATTATTTCATTCCCATATCCAAAGTGACCCTGATTTCTACAAGATATGGTTCATTCAAGACAGAGTCCGACTCCATAGAAACAGGAGAGCGTTTGATGTCCTAGAGGAGCAATTTGGGGACCGCATTCAGGCACTGGGATACCCAGAGGCCACTGTCAAGGGCCTCTATTGGCCGCCATTTTTTCCGGGTCGGAATACATGCGACTCCTTTTTGTGGAGCTATATATTGAAGATAAGGTGTACAGCAATAACCCCAAAACCATTGCTGAGCTGAAAACAACCGTTCAGGAGATCATCGACAGCATCGATGTTCCCATACATCAGCAGGTCATGCAGTATTTCGCTATTCGTCTGCGCTACGTCATCGCCAATGACGACAGGCATATCGAACATGTCATTGCCTATATCCGATTATCCGTAGTGACGTCTACATGTTGGATAAAGTGTATGCACGCCGTAGTTTGTAAATAATTAACGTTTTTTTCCGTATAAATGCCACCCTGTACCATCTGCAACAGGATTATGCCCAGTAAAGCTCTATCAATTTCTAACCAACCTCAGGCGTTAATAGCGTTAATTTTTCAAGGCCACTATCAATATGTATAAAATTTCATTTTGTAACACTAAAACTACTATGGTATACAGGGAAGACCATTACCATAGCCCAGCAATTTCGTCAGTGTGAAAAGGATCGTTGCAAAGATGGACAAAACTTCGGTTTTTCCGTACGGGGATCTTGTCTTTTTAAGAGGAAACTCCTCAACAAATATATCTATGGGGTGTCGAACTTTGAGAACGCTGGCGTCGAAGTTTCTCCCAACTGTGTCTGGTAGCCTAATGAGTTATGCAACCCATTCGGCATTAGTGTTAAGTGGATGCACGGACTACGCTTGAGGACGCTAATATAAGTTGAGCAGGACGGTAGATACGCGGGTAGGCATTACGATGCAGCTACCGTTACAGCTATGTGTTGCGATAACGAGGTTGTAACACTAAATACGACGAATACACTAATGGATCTACGAAGGTAGAAAATGAACGGAAATGGCCCCCTTACTCGGTATTTAAAACAAACTCTGGCGTGTAGCGCAGCCCACACAAGTAAAGGCACGTTTTACGCACCGAAGCAGCATGGCGATACCGTTGCACTGCAGAGCTAACGGTACTGGGCGAAGCCAGCGCCGTGCTGCGGCGGCGCCCGCAGTCATTCTGACAGGCTTACTGACGCCTGGTGCGTGCGTACACCACGTGGACCGAGTCTGACACGGCGTCATGGTCTCAGTCCTTCCTACCGGCATACTTACGGTATCAGCGTCGAAGTTACTTCTTGCATCTCATCCAAAATGGAACGTAAGTTGTTGACACGTATATCTTTTACTACTACCGAGCTGTGGTCACTTCTTTTGCTGAAAAAGTGCTCGTCGCCCTCAGTTCAGAGATGCGTTATCAAATGTCATTCAGGACTCGATGTCGTATAAGAGTGTGTGATAGTGAAAATATGAATCAATTGAGTTAGAAATATTGTTGTGAGGATATTAAAACAACAGCTGATGTTTGATGGCAGTACTCTAATAATAAGATGACTATCTACTATGTGATGAAGCTCCGAAAAACGACGCTGACAATATTTATTACTTTGGTCACAAACATTTGGCGAAGTCTCTCCGTGGACTTCTTGCGGTACAATTTCAGTCATACAATTTCAGTAGAAATTGCTAAGGACTAAGGTTAATATCTATTTTCTTTTTTTTTTTTACTAGCTATTGGTGTCAAAACTGTCTATATTAATGAATAGAGATTAATATATCTAAGATAAAAGGTAGTGCTAAGATTAAAGTGAACATACCAAGATAAATTCATTCTTATTAATTTTACCGTATCATCGACGAAGGAAAACACCGTAATTACTTGACTCTCGCAAGCAAAAATTTAATGTAAAAGAATCTATTGAATTGAAAATGACGAAATCAGTAGAAGTGAAACACTTTGTCGTATGTATCTGGTTATGCAGCCAAAATAAATTTTGTGATTAGCGTAGATTTATCAGGCGGAGGAGAGACTTTTGTCGAACAAGTTGAACATCGTGAATGCCCCATTGTATAAAGCTACAAAAGATGTGTAATAGCACACTGGCTAGTGTCTATAACGCTAAGGGACGAAAGAAAAGGTTTCTGTTATAACGCCGGTTGTGTGCCTCAAATTCTCCATACTAACCGTTAACACAATACGTGCCTTATTCCTCCAGTTTCAGCCTTATGCCGGGTAATGAAAGGCGTATCGTGGTGACATATATATCGTCATTGATGCAACATACTACATACATAGGAGTATCCGTACGTGTGGATGTTGGTTTCGCATGCATATGTCACATCGCAACTCCGAAGATTCGATGTACATATCCACTTTCTTGTAATGATTTTTCTGCCCCTTAACGTCACTTATGCGTGTAGTGGTTCCGAAAATTTCTTAATTCGAGAAGTTGTAGTGGTGAAAGCCATCGTTCTCCTGTAGTAAGCTTGTACGCATATTTTCCAACAAAACAGCGTACCAATGTGTGTTATTTGGAATGCACGAGATTCTTTGCACGTTATCAATAAAGTGTCGAATGGAACCAATCAGCAATGGGTGGGTGTTAGCGAGCTGTAAATCTTGATGAAAATGTCTGATTTTATGTTTCGGCTCGTACAGCACCTCGCTGCAATTTGGACTCGCACCACAATATCTCGTAGCTATAATAGTCGAGTAAAACATTTGTAGGTATTTGTATGAGCTTTAGTCAACGCGCCGTTCCACTGATGTTGGCTGGCTCTAACGCGCACTTCGCTTTTTCAGCTATAGCGATGCCGGCCCTAAGGATCGCGGCACTACTGGTGCTGCTGTGCGCAGCTGCGCCGCCGTCGGAAGTGCTCGGAGGAGCCTCCAACTCCAGCGTGGTTTTCCCCGGCGCTGCGCCCGAGGAGGCCGCCGTCCAGGTAAATCACTCGCCACTGCACTCTGGCTCGCACGTCGTTCACACAGTAAACGCAGCCTCCGTCAAATCTGTGTGATAATACCAGTTATACCACAACAAGTGTGTCTGCGGTCATTTCTTATAATTTTTATTCATCATCACATCCATAATAGATTACAGCTTAATTTCTGGAATAATTGATGCGACAACCGTTTCAGTCTTCTTTCGGAAGTCGGGTACGTTAGCTGATGGCAGAAGTAAGTACTCACACAAACACACACACACACACACACACATACACACACACACACACACACACACACACCATTGCGTACATGGACTGTCACCTAAAACTTCCACCATTTTTATTTTCGAGAATGGTCCAAGATATCGAAACGAAGTTTTGGGCAAATGATAGCAGACAGAAGGGCACGTAATTCTTAACTCTAGTATTTATCTAGATATTGAAACAAGTAAGCTATTTTAATGGAATGACATATTTTTAACTGCATGCACGAGCTCTTGAAAAGACTCATACAGTGATATAAAGCTCGTTAATGTTGGTGTTGAAACTTTTCACTCAAGTATGCGCGAAATGTGTTACTGTTGGAAGATAAGGCGACCAGAATCGGATATTGCGGGGTAAACACCGCCGAGTAGGCCTCTCATGTACCGTCGTTACATGCAAAAAGAAGGCAGGACACTAGCGAACTCGGCAATGATTCGCAGTTGCTATGTATATACTGGAACTGGATACACGTCCTAATAACGCATTATCCCTGAGAACTGTCTCATTACGGAAATTTCGACTCATCTCTGTGCGACTTTGCTCACTTTTTTCGAGGAATGGAACTCGATAGTATAAGAAATCTTCTACATCTGTACTAGCACTAAAACTGTAAAACAGTCTTGTCTGCCTGAACACATTAATCTCTTAAAATACTGGATTAATTTGCGAAAGGTTTCAGAGGCAACTTGAAGGAAGTTTGAGGTCAGTGTATATGCTTTCTTTCATCAAAATCAGATCACGGAAAAAAAAATGGAAATGAGCGTTTGGCGTCATTGGCAGGGAGGCCCCTTACGGGGCAGGTCCGGCCGCCTTGGTGCAGGTCTTACTACATTCGACGCCACGTTGGGCGACCTGCGCGCCGGATGGGGATGAAATGATGATGAAGACAGCACAACACACAATCCCTGAGCGGAGAAAATTCCCAACCCAGCCAGGAATCGAACTCGGACCCCTTAGGACGGCGGTCCGTCACGCAGACTTTTTTTTTTCAATCTCATTTTGTTCTATATTGTTCGAGGTGGACGTGTGATGACACCCGTTCAGGTTGTTCGTTGTTCCGTTCACTCAGTTTTTTATTACAGAGGATAGCTAAATCCTCTGCCCGAACACGCAGAGCTACCGTGCCGGCGTCGTTCAGCTATCGGGGCGGACACGGAAAAAAAGACATCGCGATTTAAATTTTTGTCTAAAAACATCTGTCTTTCTGTCTGTTTGAACACGCTAGTCTCCACAAATATTGACGAATTTTCGTGGAGTTTTCACAGACGGCTTGAGCGTAGTTTGAGGCAAGGTACAGGCTTCATTTCTTCAATATCAAATAACGAGAAAAAAAAAAGATATCATGATTTAAACTTTCATCTAAAATCGTGTGCTGAGTTTATCAGTTCGGATGGCGCTCTTAGTTTTGCAGTACACCAAAGAACCAAGAGATGGCGCTGTTAGTATTTTTAACTCAATGAGAGATGTACTTCTAGAAGTTTACGTCAGTGACAGAATTGAACACTGAAATCTTATCTTTACCGATTCATATTCAGTTTAGTTGGCTAGGATATACGGATTCCTTTTATCCCTAGGTAGGAAAAACGAATCTATGAAGTTTGCTTTGTGATTTGGGTACTTAGGAATTAAATTTTCATCCTGTATTGTTTGGCTCAAGACTATTAATCTCTAAAAGCCGTTGAAGACCGTGAGGCGGTACTAGCTGCAACTCGAGAACATCAGCATTTAAATCGCTCTTTGGGAACTCCTCTTGAAGGCAAAGTGCCATGTAACCCTGACCGAGAACGTCATGTATATTTTCATTCCTCAGAACCCTAAATTCTCGCAGACTGAAAGTTACTTCTCTCCGGTGTATCATCATAGAAACGGAATTTTTGGCGGGCAGTTGTACAGAGCTGCGTAGGTGGAATCCCGCTTATACCTTATAAGTTCGCTTCAAACATGCACCGTTCCCAGTGAGCTTATATTGTGCAAAGTTCATAATCAAAGCACACAGCCAGACGCTGCTTGTTATAAACGTGAACGTTAACGATGAATCACTCCCTACTGTCATCACATTAAAATCTAAAACCGGTCGGGATTTTACGCAATAATGAACTATTATCTGTTAAGACAAACTGCGGGAAAGAAAACGTGTGCTGCGCTTTGCTTTGCTCTGGAAACGTTCTGTTTCGATTCCTAGAATAATATTTTAGGAATAATACAGTTATGCTATTGCTCACACATGACGCTGTTAATTTTCAGCTGGTATTTGAAAAGTGACACGATTCCATCAGGCAGTGTTTTAAATTACTTCATTTGCACTACTGGCTTCAGACACTGTCTCCTTTTAAGTGTAATCGATGCGGGCACATCGTTGTCAGTTCGTTAGAAAATTGTGTGCCATGCACATTTGTGCCCAGTGCGTTTCTCAGCGTTCATCTTGAACTGTCAACGATCGTGCTACGCACAGATAAGCCTGGCACACGATTTTGTTGCCAATTCACAATCGTTGTCCTTATCGGTCCTACAGTTGCACCTGAAACAAGACTGTCTGAAACTAGTAGTACAAATAAAGTAATTCAAAACACAGCCTGGTGAAATCGTGACATTTTTCAAATTTACTGAGGCTGTGGGTCGCTTCTAGAAGAAAATTTGTGGTGGTCGTTTTATACACTGAAGAGCCGAACAAACTGGTACACCTGCTTAATATCGTGTAGGGCCCTCGCGAACACGCAGAAGTGCCGCAGTATGACGTGGCATGGGGTCGACTAAGTTGAGAAGTAGTGCTGGAGGGAACTGATACCACGAATACTGCAGGGTTGTCCATAAATCCGTATGAGCACGAGGGGGTGGATATCTCTTCTGAACGGCAAGTTGCAAGGTATCTCAGATATGCTCAATAATGTTCATGTCTGGTGAGTTTGGTGGCCAGCGGAAGTGTTTAAACTCTGAGGAGTTTTCCTGGAGCTACTCAGTAGCAATTCTGGACGTAGGGGTGTTGCATTGTCCTGCTGAAATTGCCCAAGTCCGTCGGAACGCACAGTGAACATGAATGGATGCCGGTGTGTGTGTGTGTGAAATCTTATGGGACTTAACTGCTAAGGTCGTCAGTCCCTAAGCTTACACACTACTTAACCTAAATTATCCTAAGGACAAACACACACACCCATGCCCGAGGGAGGACTCGAACCTCCGCCTGGACCAGCCGCACAGTCCATGACTGCAGCGCCTTAGTCCGCACGGCTAATCCCGCGCGTGGATGCAGGTGATCAGACAGGATGCTTACGTACATGTCACATGACAGAGTTGTATCTAGACGTATCAGGGGTCCCATATCAGTCGAACTGCACACACTCCACACCATTACAGAGCCTTCACCTGGTTGAACTGTCTCTCCGGCTGACAGGCACGGTCCATGGATTCGTGAGGTTGTCTCCATACCTGTACACGTCCATCCACTCGAGTCTCGTTCCACCAGGCAACATGATTCCAGTCATAAACAGTCTAATATCGGTGTCGACGGGCCCAGGCGAGGCTTAAGGCTTTGTGTCGTGTAGTCATCAAGAGTACACGAGTGGGGCTTCGGCTCCGATAGCCCATACTGATGATCTTTCGTTGAATGGTTCGCACGCTGACGCCCGTTGATGGCCAGCAATGAAATCTGCAGCAATTTGCGGAAGGGTTGCAGTTCTGTCATGTTGAACGATTCTCTTCAGTCATCGTTGGTCCCATTCTTGCAGGATCTTTTTCCGGCCGCAGCGATGTCGTAGTCTTCATGTTTTACCGGATTCCTGATATTCATGGTACACTCGTGAAATGGTCGTACGGGAAATTTCCCATTTCATCGTTATCTGGGAGATGCTGTGTCCAATCGCTCGTGCGCCGGCTATAACACCACATTGAAACTCACTCACACCTCGATAACCTGCCATTGTAGCTGCAGGAATCGATATAACCGATCAAACACTTGTACCAGACACTTGTCTTATATAGGCGTTGCCGGCCGCAGCGCCGTATTCTGCTTGTTTGCATACCTCTGTATTAGAATATGCATGTCTATACCAATCTCTGTGTTGCTTCAGTGTATCTAACGTACGCTCTACAGATCGTCACCCGCGAACAACAGAACGTGTCACCCGTGTTGCAGGCCGAGGGGCGCAGCCTGGGCGTGGCGGAGGGCAAGAACGTGCTGCTGGACTGGATCGGACTGGGCACGGGCCCCGACACGGACCCCTACCTGGCGCGCGCCAACGCCGCCTGCCTCAACGGCGACCTGGCCGAGTGCTTCAAGTCGCGCGCCCTCAACTCGCTCGACTTCCTCGAACTGCCCGCCTACCCGCTCACCGAGAACGCGCGCATCGTGCGCATGGCTGAAACGCACCTGCGCAGCCTGCAGCACGAGCCCTACGAGTTCTCTTCCGCCCCCAGGGCAGACGAGTCCGAGTGGGACCAGCTCGTCAAGTTCGCCCTGCGCAAGGTAGGCCAGCAACTCGACAACACCTGTCGACCTCTCACAAGACCTCTCCCTTCTTTCCGTACAAATTATCGTTCTTTCCACTGGTTTCATCTCTTCCTAGGTAGTGTTACAATATTCCCCATCATCTATTTCGCATATTGTAGTATTTGCCTGGCTCGTCAACTTCTCCTCTAGTCTACGGTATATGAAAAACATCAGTTGAGGTCATGTTAAGAAATGCTGTAATGTCCACTGCACTGCTAAGAGTGTTCAATGAACTTAATGTTCATTGAACACTCTTAGCTCGCAAGTACCTAGCACATTACGAAGTGCTATTGTAATGGAGCACTGATTACGCGAAAGAGTCAGTATATAAATGAATGTTGTAGTTAAGTCTTTGCAGAATGCAAATACCTTAGGATTAAAGGAGACCATTTGCAGAAAGCAGAAGCGCTGAGTCGTCGACAGGCGCACACAAAACAAGGATAACTTGCTAGCTTTTGGAGTTATCCTTTGACAAGCTAGTGGCACCAAGTAGGGGCATAGACTTGTATATACGAGGTGTGGCTAGAAAAAAACCGAACTAGTACTGGTGAAACAATAAAACGAATGCAATAAGGCTGAAAGTCGCGTGGCCTGTCACGTGACTCTCGCTCCGCCTACTGCTCGAGTTTCATCTGCCTCCTGCACTCAGTCTGCCCGTGGCGTCTGTTTTAAGTGGTTGACGTTTTGTCTGTGCGTCGGAAAATGTTGAGTGTACAGAAAGAACAGCGTGTTAACATCAAATTTTGTTTCAAACTAGGAAAATCTGCAAGTGAAACGTTTGTAATGTTACAACAAGTGTACGGCGATGATTGTTCATCGCGAACACAAGTGTTTGAGTGGTTTAAACGATTTAAAGATGGCCGCGAAGACACCAGTGATGACACTCGCACTGGCAGACCATTGTCAGCAAAAACTGATGCAAACATTGAAAAAATCGGTAAACTTGTTCGACAAGATCGCCGTTTAACAATCAGAGCAGTGTCTGAGTTAACAGGAGTTGACAAGGAAAGTGTTAGGCAGATTCTTCATGAAAGTTTCAACATGAACAAAGTGTGTTCAGAAATGGTTCCAAAGTGTCTCACAATTGAACAGAAGGAACGCCGAAGAATGATTTGTTCTGACATCCTGGAAAACATTGAAAGTGATCCCACCTTCTTGCAAAATGTTATTACTTGCTATGAATCGTGGTTTTTTACTTACGATCCCGAAACTAAACGCCAATCGATGCATTGGAAAACTCCTGGTTCTCCACGACAAAGAAAAGCACGAATGTCAAAATCGAAATTCAAGGCAATGATGATTGTTTTTTTTTTTTGACATCAAAGGGATTGTGCACATTGATTGGGTACCAGAGGGACAAACAGTGAATCAGCATTACTACATTAGCGTCCTGGCTACCCTACGTGAGCGAGTACGGAGAAAACGGAACGATTTGTGGAGAAAAAAGTCATGGATCCTTCACCAAGATGCCCCAGCTCACAGTGCGTTGTCAGTGAAGACGTTTTTGGCAAAACACAACATTCCCATCTTAGATCATCCTCCCTACTCACCTGATTTGGCCCCCCTGTGACTTTTTTCTTTTCCCTAAAGTCAAGTCAGCTTTGAAAGGAACTAGATTTGAGACTGTTGAAGCAGTAAAAGAAAAAGCGACGGAAGTAATGTATGGACTTACCGAAAATGATCTGCAGCATTGCTATGAACAGTGGAAAATTCGTATGGAGCGGTGTAGAGACCGAGGAGGAGAGTACATTGAAGGAGATAACATGAAATTGTAAATAATTGTAAATAAATGTTTTTTCCAGCATCAGTCCGGTTTTTTCTAGCCGCACCTCGTATATATATCGTCAAAGAATAACTCTGAAAGCTAGCAAGTTTTCCTTCTTTTGTGTTTGTCTAATGACGACTCAACGGTTCTGCATTTCGATGAGTTATCCCCTTTAACCCTAAAGTATTTACAAGAGTATAAGAACAATACTATTTGAGATAATAACCCACAGCCATCAGGTACCTGTTCAACAAAATAGGCATTTTAACCTCAACTTCCCAAATCTTTCCTAAGATCGTCAGGCCCATTTTCTTTGGTTTTTCATGAAGTATGTGGCAATTCGTTTTTGCAATGTGTAGACGGAGTCATTCCAAACAAGTACTGCTCATTCGTCTGTCATACGACGCCCGTTGTCAACGGAAAGCGTCGTGTTGTTTTCCGTTACAAACAAAATGATCTTTAAAGCGAACTTTTATGTGCCCATTAGATAGAGGGACCCCAAATTAGTCTAGTGTATTATTCATTTTACTGATACGTATTAACAGCAACATTAGGACATGATGAATAGCCAGTACCCCAGCAGCAACTGACGTTCCGCCCTGTCCCGTACTGGCTGCTATCACGATGCAGCAACGGTGTTCAGTCACTGTTCGCCAAATGGTTAATCGTCGTGTTTCAAAGTTCCTGTAAATACTGGGCGGCACAGCTACTCGCGTAGGTCCAGTGAAGGCTGTAATTATCGTGCGGGAGCGAAACTTGATAGACATGCTAATGCATTAATGTGAGACTGATTTCAGCTGGAGAAAGTTAGTTCCAATTTTGACCACCAGGTGCAAATCTGGCGCTGTACAGCATCTCATCGACATCTCCGGTGCTCATATTGAACAAATTGTGTACGCGGTAGAGAAAATAAAATCAACATTATGCCTCTCTCACTTGTTTGACCTTTTCTATCCACATTCCGTTGCTAATCCATTACATATGGAAACATTTTTATACGTCTTTCTTGCATTCAAAGCGCCAGATGTGCACTTGGTTGCCAAAATGGAACTAATTTTGTTTCAGCGTACATTAGTTCCACATTAACGCATTAGAATAGCTACCAAGTTTCGCTGCCATACAGTGATAACAGACCACACTGGCACCCCTTGAGTAGCTGCACTTCAATTATGACAGCCCCTCCGAACACTGCAGTAGACTAATTTGGACTGCTCTATCGTATGGGCACGTAAAATCTCGCTTGAAAAAAATCACTTTTTCGTAGTAGGAAACTAATCGATGCATCGCGTCGACACTGGGCGGCCCACACAAGACCAGATGACCATAATTTGTTGTAGAAACGAAGGCGACTCTTCGGACACCATGTATGAAGTGTTTCAATCTAGCTGTGATAGATCACGCCATGGGGCACAACTCGTGTTGGAGACAAAATGTTCGCCACGCTTCCCGGCGACGTTAGGCAACCTTAGTATGCGTCGCCCACGGGAAGTCGAGATTTCACCAAACTAGCAGGGTCTACTAACCAGATGCGCTGCGTCTACTTACTGACTACCTCAGTAAATTGATGTAGTGAGTTTATTCTGAGAGCAAACAGCCAACAACTAATGTAGACAACAGCAAATTAATATTAACGGGGACAACCGTCTGCTGATTAATCTGTCGGTTCGAAAGCGGTAACAATATCTGCTCGCTGTCTTCTTCTTTGTAATAATGAAATGAGTTGTTTCCCTGGTTAGGAACAGCTATTCTGATGATTCTAGATTTATTGTAAGTATTAGATTTAAGGACAGTTTTAGTAAACAATATTTATATATCTTTATATATGACATTAGGACCTTCCTAACATTATGCCAATCACTACAGTAGATATGCTGGTAATTATGAATACATTAAATCGTTTTTAAGTAGAACAACGGTAGATTTTTGTTATAATTTTCGTTTATTATTATTATTTTGTTTTTTCAACTCTGACAGAAAGTAACTGTGTGCTGACGGCCCATATGATGTAAATTCTTTTTTCACAGGTGGAAAAATTTCTGAAATCGACTGCCATCGAAGTGCAGTTTCCGAACGAAGTGACTGAAAATGGTCGCTATTCGCCTCGCTTTATCGACGAGATTGCTTCAGAGCTCGACATAATCGAGGACAAGAAGCGCACGCCTTTCTGTGAGTATTTATAAAAATATATAGTACATACTTATCCGCAAGGGAAAGCACGAATAATACATTCAAGATTTAGGACAAACACCAAAATATGGTATTTGCTTCATAATGATATTTCATAAAAAGTTTCAGAGATAACTATTAACGGTTCTTTCGTTTTCCTTAAAATATATAGTTAAATCTTGAAACATATTTCGAGAATTCTTAAATTACATCAGCAGTGTCCCTTCCTTCAATTCATAATCTGGTTATGTGGGTTTGGAGCATTTTAATTCTAATATCAGCCTTAAGATCTGAGAAACAAGAAAACACCGCATATTGAACTACTGCATTCTGTTGTCTTTTACATTGATTGATCTATGCTACCCATGGAGAAAACTTAAAGTGAGTGACTTTTTTCCATCTTTGTCAACGACAGTTTGTGTATCTTTCATAAAAACATCTTTTATGTGACGCAGGTACAAGCATATCTTCAAATATTGATATTTACATGAACTGTTTATATAATTACATACCAAAATATTTAAAAACTCAAAATTTTAACAGGAGTTAACACATTACCGATCCGATCTTATTAGCCATAAGTAATTTGAACAAGTAAACTTTTGACAATTCTGGCTGATCCTCCAGTTATGCATGGTATAGCATTACAGCTAGCAATATTTGATATTTAGCTTTCTACTGACAGAACCAAGTATTACGAACCTCTCCAAAAATAAATAACTAATTTTTCGATTATCAAATTCATTGATGCCTCGATATTTGTCCTACAAACCGACCCCCTCATTTTGCTCAAATTTTGCCACAAATTTCATTTATCCTCAGTTCGCTTCTATGCCCCCCCCCCCCCCCCCCCGATTAGTTATTCAGAGTTCTTCTGTACGGCCACATTTCAGAAGCTTCTCGTACTGTCTGAACTGCTTGTCCTCCACTTTTCACTTCCGTAAGAGGCTACACTCCAGATAAATACCTCCATAAAAGACTTTCTAACATTATATTCGCTTTTAACAAATTCATCTTTTTAAAAATGATTTTCTTGCTGTAGCCGGTATACATTTTATATCCTAAAATTTTATATCGGCTTCGACCATCGTTAGTTATTTTGCTGCACAAATAGCAAAACACGTCTATTACTTTTCATGTCTCATTTCCTTATCGAACTCTCTCATCATTGCCTGATTTATTTTGACTACATTCAATTAACTTTGATTTACTTTTGTTGATGTTCGTCTTTTCAACTTATGTGAAGACTTCATTCATTCCGTTCAACCGCTCAGCCTAGTCTTTTGCAGTCTCGCAGAAAATTACGTCGTTGGAAAACCTAAAACCTTTTATTTCTTCTCCTTGAACCTTAACGCCCTGCTTAATTCATCCGTCAATGCTTGCTCAATGTACAGATCGAATTTAGCAAAATCTAATTATGTACTATGAGATCACCGACTCAAGCCAGGACCTTGCAAATGAAAATTCAGTGTTCTAGCCACTTGGCCACCTCGCTCGATTTATTGCAATTTAAAAAAAATTTAACAAAGTTCCTTGCCAAAACACTGAAATTTATTGCTCTACTTCTGAATTTATAATGACACAGATTATCAGGTCACTTTCAATTGTCAGTCATTTTCATTTCATAAAGAAAATTTGGATCAATTTCATAGTGTTCACCAGAATTACCTGATCACAGTTAGGATGTAAACGAAGTATATGAGGAAAGTAATGAGGGTGATTCTTTAAATATCATTTTTAAACAACAATTTTGTCCCCTTCAAAGCAGTTCTCTTTGGTAGCTATACACCGGTAGAGTAGTTCCCGTCTTGGGAGCAGCGCTGAAAGTCTTCAACTGCTAGGGCCTTTAAAATGTCGGTCACATTCTTCTGAATGTTCTCCATAGTCCCAAAATGACGTCCTTTAAGACATTTTTCAATTTCTGAAAAAGAAAAAAGTCACAAGGGCTGAGATCAGGTGAATAGGGGAGCCGTGTAACGACATTAATGCCTTTTTGAGGTGAAAAATTCCATGCTGGAAGTGGCAGTGTGACATGGGACGTCATGAAGTAGAATCCATTTGTCTGCAATGTACGGTCTCACTGGATTGATCCTTTTCCTGAGTCTTTCAAGGACATCTATGTTGAACACTTGGTTGACAGTTTGTCCTGGAGGAAATTCCTTATGCACAAAACCTCTACTGTCAAAAAAATTCTTTGGTTTTTTGATTCGAGCATTTCTCGGCCGAGGAGGTGACAGTGTGCCACTCCTCACTTTGCCACTTTGTCTCGGGATTGTACTCAAAAATCCAGGACTCATCGCCTGTGATCACGCACCTGAATCATTCGTAGTCATTGGCCGCCCTCTCGAGAAGATCAAATCAGAAGAGTTTACGATTGTCCTTTTGCTCATTTGTGAGATTCTTCGGCAGCATTTTAGCACAAACCTTTTGCATGCGCGAAACGTCGGTTAAAATTTGATGTGCGGTGAAAGTGTTCAAGTTTAACAGGTCAGTCATCATCCTTATTGTTAAACGTCGGTCCTATCTCACAAGAGCACGCACACAATCCTGGGCGAGGTTCATCTCCAACATGTTATCGGCCTTCCAAAAATGGTTTGTGCCAGCGGCACACTTGTGGTCTTGATGAAGGATGTTCACCATAGCCCTGCTTTCAACTCCTCAAAGGTTACACTCGCGCATTCACCAACATAAAACTTGATGGCAAAACGTTGCTCTAAATTCCGCAGTTTCATTTTCGTAATACACAACAAAAACGTAACTTGACTGATGGCGCTCTATAAAATAGCGTGATGGATGCACAGAGCTGAAACTCGGCCTGAGCGTCTGTAAGGGGTGAACACACCGGTATACACAAGTAGTACATTGGGCGAGGTGGCGCTGTGGTTAGCACACTGGACTCGTATTCGGGAGGACGACGGTTCAATCCCGCCTCCGGCCATCCTGATTGAGGTTTTCCGTGATTTTCCTTCATCGCTCCAGGCAGATGCCGGGATGGTTCCTTTGAAAGGCCACGGCCGACTTCCTTCCCGTCCTTTCCTAATCCGATGAGACCGATGACCTTGTTGTTTGGTCTCTTCCCCCAAACAACCCAACCTCAACCCCCAACAAGTAGCACAACACAGCGTTGCCAGATCGCTCGCAATATTGTCAATCTCATTACTTTTCTCTCCCAATGCATATCACACCTGAATCGAATTGTGATGCAATATAACCGTTAGTGACATTGAAAAACAGATGGCACCTGGTCAGCTGAAAAGCAGGTTATGAGGTACAAAGTGGATAACCACAGTAAGGTGGTCGAATCATAGAAATATTTTGCAAGTAATACTGATGTAACCAGCAGAACCAAACCACAACTGGATGCTTCTGCTCTTATTCTTAACTGACGGCACTCCCTCTGTTTGCAGCCCGCAAGCGTCTGAAGAAGCTGTTCATCCCTCTGCTGATCATCCTGAAGCTGTTCAAGCTGAAGCTGCTGCTCTTCCTGCCACTCATCCTGGGCCTGGCCTCCTTCAAGAAGCTGCTCGGCTTCCTGGCCATCGTCATCCCGGGCCTCATCGGGTTCTTCAAGTTCTGCAAGCCCAACCTCACTCAGGGCTTCGGGGGCGGCTACGGTCAGAGCCCCTACTACCAGACGCGGCCGCACCCCTACGTGCCGCACCCCTCGCCGCCTCTGCATCACAGCGGGTAAGATATTCGCGCAAAGTTGAGTGTAATGCTTCGCTGCACGTTCATGACCTAGGAGCCAGTGCTTCAGAAGCAATTTCCAGTGTTAATGTTTGTCCGTAGCAGCGTGAGAGACTTGCAATTCGTCATCCTAACTCACGTGTTTATATCCCCGAAAACTTTAAAACATTATTGCAACTTTAATTACTTTAATATGGAAATTGATAACGACGTACAAATCAAAGTAAACGCGTTCACGTAGAGAGCAATGACAAAGCATCTAGGAAAAAGTAACACGGAAAGGTACTCCTTAAAAATTTGGTAAGCCTGTTGCTGCTCCAACACTGCTTTACAACTGTCATTGCCGTTAGACACTACACCGCATCCAAGTTTTCAAAGGATAGCGATAAAATGTTTACTAGTCAGAAAGTAACGCATCAATAATTTCAGAAATGTCTCACCAGCTGCGACATAGTCGCGTATACGAACATTGATCCAGTACTGTCAAATGTTTTTTATTCCAATCTTGGATCACAATATCAGTTCTTTTCACGATTACCAGTTTCAGTCCGTTATGACCATCCTCAGATCTACCATATACAAATATACGGGGTGTTACAAAAAGGTACGGCCAAACTTTCAGGAAACATTCCTCACACACAAATAAAGGAAAGATGTTATGTGGACATGTGTCCGGAAACGCTTGATTTCCATGTTAGAGCTCATTTTAGTTTCGTCCACCTACGCTCAATGGAGCACGTTATCATGATTTCATACGGGATACTGTACCTGTGCTGCTAGAACATGTGCCTTTACAAGTACGACACAACATGTGGTTCATGCGCGATGGAGCTCCTGCACATTTCAGTCGAAGTGTTCGTACGCTTCTCAACGACAGATTCGGTGACCGATGAATTGGTAGAGGCGGACCAATTCCATGGCCTCCACGCTCTCCTGACCTCAACCCTCTTGACTTTCATTTATGGGGGCATTTGAAAGCTCTTGTCTACGCAACCCCGGTACCAAATGTAGAGTCTCTTCGTGCTCGTATTGCGGACGGCTGTGATACAATACGCCATTCTCCAGGGCTGCATCAGCGCATCAGCGCATCAGGGATTCCATGCGACGGAGGGTGGATGCATGTATCCTCGCTAACGGAGGACATTTTGAACATTTCCTGTAACAAAGTGTTTGAAGTCACGCTGGTACGTTCTGTTGCTGTGTGTTTCCATTCCATAATTAATGTGATTTGAAGAGAAGTAATAAAATGAGCTCTAATATGGAAAGTGAGCGTTTCCGGACACATGTCCACATAACATCTTTTCCTTATTTGTGTGTTAGGAATGTTTCCTGAAAGTTTGGCCGTACCTTTTTGTAATACCCTGTATACACCTAGTGATCGGTGTGTCTTTCAACACAATACAGCAACACGTATTTGTACCCAGCCTTGCTTGACGATTTATGTCGAGAACAGGAGGCAATTGCCTTACTCCCGTACATTAGTCGCTCTAATCCTCTAACTGATTATGTCTACCTATATCTGGAATGTATGGCTAGACTACATAATTTTATTTATTGACTGTTAATATGTTGTTTAAACTTTTTTGTGAGAGCCATATCACGATATATGTAAAGCCCTCTGCCCGCATCTCGTGGTCGTGCGGTAGCGTTCTCGCTTCCCACGCCCGGGTTCCGGGGTTCGATTCCCGGCGGGGTCAGGGATTTTCTCTGCCTCGTGATGGCTGGGTGTTGTGTGCTGTCCTTAGGTTAGTTAGGTTTAAGTAGTTCTAAGTTCTAGGGGACTTATGACCACAGCAGTTGAGTCCCATAGTGCTCAGAGCCATTTGAACCATTTTTTGTAAAGCCCTCTAGCGTTCTTACGAACGATGCGCGCCTACATAACATCCTAGCAGCCGCCCCAAAAGAGGGCGCTGATCATTGATCTGCCTTTCTTCAGCTGTCATATAGTCATTTATCTTTCATAGGTAATTTATAGGTTGATACAGGCAAATGTATTACGTATATTAATTTCGACCGTAAATTCACCATAAAAGGGTCGGACCTATTATCTTCATATATTTCCTTTTAATAATTTTATATACGTAACTGTATTCGTCTTTTACTGTATCACAATTGGTTTCTATGATAGTTATCAATTTTTAAAAGTCTGCTATATGTATTTTATCTAATGTGTTTCATCAGATTATGTTTTTTCCGTAAATGTTGACTACATCTAAGACCACAGTAGCGACATCTAGATAGGATGCAGGCAAACAGGTTTGTGGTAGCTACTGTACTTCACTAAGCAGTAGCAATAATGACTGTGTGGACGATGTGGCCTATTCTACACCTTATTTTAGATCTATGTGACGATACTGTGCAGACTATATTATATGTTTTGACGATGCCATTATGGCCTTGTCACTTTAGGACATGGTGTAGAAAAGGTACGTTTTAATTTATTTTATCTTTATATTTCCCTGGTTGTATGATAGTATATTGTGATACGTGTTGCTGTATTGTCTTGAAAGACACACTGCTCACTAGGTGTATATATTTGTATATTGTAGATCTGAGGATGGTCATCACGGACTGAAACCGGTCATCGTCAAAAGAATTGATATTGTGATCAAAGACTGGAGTAAAGAACATTTAATCAGAAATGTTGTCCTCAGATTATCACCTCCTTTAATCAGCACACAGGAAAAGAAAAAAAGAATAGAGAAGGTGCAACAGGCACGTTCATAGGGTAATCCACCGGATAATTCCAATCAGACTAAAAAAAAAAGCTAAAATGAAACTGGAAACATCGCAATCTGCAGGTTATACAAAAATGCATTGAGCAGCAGTAATTTGTACTCGTGGTTTCCGGCTGTTGCAGGGGCGACTCTTACTACGGCGTGCCGTACTCGCGGGATTCTGAGCCACAGACCAGCTCTTCTGTCTCCTTCCACGAACCGAGCTCCGACTACAGCAGCGCTCACGACCTCGCCTACCAGGGCTACAGCCACTACAGGAGCGCTGGAGGTGCCAGCGACGAAGACGCGAATTCTGCCAGTTCGTGATGTACAGGTGAGAATATTCTTTGCTTGTCTCCAGTAGGCCAAGCAATTAACGGCACACTGTCAGTTTTTTGTGACTGAAATGTCTTTCATAATCTTCGTTTTGTGCGCTATCAAAAATACGCAACGTGCGTCACAAATGAGATTTTCAATTGTCCATAGGTTAAGATCCCTGTGTTCATGTCTGTTTTCTATGAAAAGAAAATGTTCCCAAACTCTTGTTTTTAAACCTGTTACTAATGAACACGGAAAATTTCTTGCGAGAGTCTGTGGCAAAACGTTACTAGCCACAGCCCATTCATTGTTTCTGACAATTTTTTTGTGTCAGTGAAACGCCTTCTCGCAATACTATGAGAAAGGAGAGTATGCCTTGCGAAATGAGAACATAACTACAAAACTTCTACGAGTTAGATTCTATTTCATACGAATTTGGACAGTTTATTTTACGAATTATACAAGTGCAAAATGGTTCACTTTAAATGAGTTTAAAAAAATAATGACAAAAATCGGTTGTACTGCATAAAGCTACTCACTCGAGCAAAGTACATGAATTGATACGCCAGTGCAGTGTAGAACGTGTGAATTCTACATCTACGTCTCGTTTCATATTGTGCAAACAACTGTAAATTGCTTGGCAGAGTATTTCACACTGACCACACATTAAGTTTTCTTACCTTTCCTGTCACGTATGGAGCGCTAGAAGCATTATTGTTCAAATACTTCTGTGCGAGCTGTAATTACTCTAACCTTGTCTTCACGTTCCTTACTGGGGCGACACGTTATAGCCTATTGGTAGATTGCTCGCTTAACTATCATTACTGAACTTTTGTAAGTAGTGCCCGCGGGGTCGTGTGCATCTGCACTATTTTTAAGTACCGGGACATTATAATTTAAGTGCAGCTACCCCCGAGGTGCAGTGTGGGCTGTAACTATCGTATGAGAGGGAAACGTGTTAGATATTCTAGTGCGTTAATGCGGAACTGATTTTGGCCACCAGTTGCAAATATGACACTGTACATTGTTAGTATGGCGGTATGACATCCACGTCAATGACATCCAGGAAATTCCAGTTCTCCAGGATTTTTGCCATGCTCTCCGCGAAATCATACAAGCCTGTGATGGTTCGCGTTGCCTTTGTCTGTACACGTCGAATGTTCACTGCTAGCCCTACTTTAGATACATACATAAAATATTAGCGATCATCATAAACTCAATGTTTCTGATGTTTCAGATGTCCTGAAGAGGATCGTGCGGTCATCACTACGATGTGTCCCGTTTCCGAGGAATGAATTCGCCACTGAAACGTTTTCGATTAGTGGTGCTTGTCCCTTAGTAGCAACCATGTTGCGATGACAAAGCAGGGCGCTGCTTGTGTAAATATACATATTCATTCATCAGTAACTGCTTTACCATCATCAACATTCATTCGTATTTCTTTAATATAATTTAATGTATTCATAAATGTTTGTATGTTATGTGTAAAATAAAACGTATTTTTTATACTGCTTATTTCTCATTTGCCAATGGCAATGTCTTCCATACTACATTCTTTTATATCAAAACAAGATGGATTATTATTTATTGAGATACATAGTTTTTATCAGAAAACATATACTTTAATATTGGATGTGATGGAGATGAGTTCTATAAACCACATTTGTAGAGTGTCTTAGTAGTTCAGGAATGGCGAAAACTAATATTGGAGCTAAAGTCGATCAACCATAGAAATAATATTGGAACAGAATGCTTAGCATGTGTAGATGACCAAGCGCTTCTGTATCAAGATTTTAAAATAAACTAAAGACAAAAATCTTATAGGAACGTCAGAAAGAGTAGGCCTGGAGTTCTCTTTTAATACAAAAAGCACACATCCAGCAATACTCTAGCAACCAAAAGGGTGGAAATGAAATACGGAGAAATCGCTAGAGTTTATTTGTTCGTATGTTCAGTATAAATTGTTCAAAAAATGAATCAGCACACAATGGTCATAAAATTATTCTTAGTACTGGAGAGCTGGCTGAAACACGAAATGGAAAGCTCTGAGATATTTAGTGAGTCGTGGAACGCATATCGGGAAGACAGATTAGAGGCCATAGGGGGGGGGGAAGTGTTCATTGCAGTTAACAAAAGTATTATCTCGGTTTAGGTCAAAGTTGAATATGGTCTTCAGACTTACAAGAGGCAGTTTCAACCAAAGACAGCGAAATGCACACAAAACTGACACTTTACAACAAGGTCACCAAGCCAGATTTTAAAGGGTCGGAGGATAGTAATACACAGCGAAAATATTCAGGAAACTTCCAAGTTCAAAACACAATGAAGCTGACTAAGAGTAGATATTGAAATTTGAAAGTGTATCAAATTGTATTCGGATATGAACCACTGCAAGCTGAAGTTCTATGAACACATTAAAAGAATGGAACCAACTGGTTTAACTAGACGCCTCGTGCAAACCTACGAAAGTAGCAGTACCACTGAAAGTAATCGTATTAGAATATCCATAATGGTTATCATTCATCTGACTACTTTCATACGGCCCGCCACTATTGTCTCTCCTGTTGCATCCTCTTTATCTCTGGGTAACATCTAACTCAACATTATCGATTATTTGTTCGATATGTTCCAATCTCTCTGTTCCACTACAGTTTTTGTCCGCCACAGCGTCATCAGACCAAGTTAGATTAGACGCAGTTTTCGTTCCATAGACCCAAAAATGATGTCCTTAGGTTAATTAGGTTCAAGAATTCTAGATTCTAGGGGACTGATGACTTCAGATGTTAAGTCCCATAGTGCTCAGAGCCAATTCTGTGGTATGCCCTTCAAGCTGAATTTGCTATCGAGTTGTAATCCCAGAAATTTAACCCTGTCGAAGTCTTTGATCTGCATGTCTTCATATGTTATACACACGCCAGAAAAAAATCTCTTACAGATTCTGCATTGCATGTAATGCATCTTTTCAAAGTTTAATGACAGTGAATTAGCTACAAAGCATTTGATAATGTCAGTGAGAATTTTATTGGTATATTTTTCTGAATACATACTTGACTTGCTACTTATTGCAATGTTTGTATCATCTGGAAACAAAACAAACATAGCATATGGCAATGTAACAGACGAGAGGTTATTAATGTATACAAGAAAAAGCAAAAAGCTAGATGGAACCTTGAGGAACGCCACATGGAATTATAATTCCCAATCAGATAAGGACTGACTGCTTACTGTATAGGTTTCTTTCAACAACATCCTTTGTTTACTGTTGCTTAGGTCAGACTCGAGCCATTTCAAAGCACTGCCGGTGACACCATAATGTTCTAATTTACTTAAGAGAATGTCGTGAGTCACACAGTCAAAGGCTTTTGACGGATCACAGAAATTGCCAGTAGACTCTGTTATGTAATGAGTTAAGTACTTTTCATTGTGCTTGTAAATATCTTTCTCTGTATCTTTATCCCCCTTCATATAAAGTGGCTTAACTTAAGCATATCTTAGCTAGTTTGGAAATTTTCTGTTGATAAGAGATTGATGACACAATTAACTTAAGATAGAACTCAAGTGACATGAGCACTCTTTAATTAACTTCATTGATATGTTATCATAACCACTAGAGTACCTAGATTTTAAAGATTTTATGATGGATAGTACTTCTTTGGGAGATCTATCATTTCCATTTTAGTGAAGTTATTAGTAAAGACTGGTCTCAGATACTCCATTGCACTCTTTACCAAACCCAATAACCCCAAGATGTCACAGAAACAAAGTAGTTGTTTAACAGGTTTGTAGCACTACATATTACCAATGTCTCATTTATTTTTAGAGCAATCTATTCCTCTTACTTTATGGGCCAATCTGTTTCTGTTATCACTATATTACATACAGTTTTTGTTTTGTTGACTGATGTGCTTAGATTTCTGGATTACTTGCTTCACTATTTTGCAGTATTCTTTGTAATGCATTAGAATGCTAACATGAGAGCTGCTCCTAGATAGTACTACAGTATCCTTCATATCAAATATGATATCTTTATTCCTTGTGTAATGCATGGTTTATTTTTAGACTTGTTTTTGATGTGAGTTACCTTTAGTAGAAAACAATTTTCAGAAGTGGAATTAACTTTATTTATGAATGTGTTATAGCTTCCATTTGAGCCAGAATTATTGTAAACATCTATCCAGTTCGTGTCTTTGAGCAGTCTTCTAAAATTCTCTATTTTTGACTGATTTATTACCCTCCTGTACTCAGATTTAATAGATATTTTGTCCTGAAAAGTTTCAACATTTAATACAAGATGCTGCATGTCATGGTTAGATAGACCACTTACTATTTTTAGTCATATGACTTTTTTCCATGGATTTGTCTACAAATATCATCAATAGCACTCTCAGACCATTTACATACCACGGTTGTGAAGTTCACAGTCGGAATTAAATCGAATGACTGTGTTACTTATTTTAATAACTGTTCACCGATGGAGCTCTTTGATAAAATCACATTAAAATCACCAGCAACCACTATTATCTTGTTTTTTTACTGTGAGGTGGGACAACAGAGCTTCCAGATTTTTTATGAAGAGATTAATGTTTCCTGAAGCTGCCCTGTATATACTTACTATTATAAAGAACTTATTATGAAATACTGCTTCTGTTGCACAGGCTTCTAAGTGCTGCTCTGAGTAAAATTTGTTAATGCCAGTATTCTTGAAATCAAAACACTTTCTGACACATGTGGGAAGTCCTCCTTTGTTCACATTTTCTCTACAGAAGTAAGAAGCTAAATTGAATGTTGTAACATTTAACACATGTATACCAGTGGTCACATGATGTTCAGACAAACATATTATATCAACCAGTTTGCTAAACTCTAATTCTTCAACATAAATAAGCAACTCAATAAGATTGCCCCTTAGCAGTCGGATATGCAGATGCAATAAGAATAACTGATTTTGTGCACTGTGTGAATTACGATGGGATGAACCTAATTATTCTTCAATTTTGAATATCTCCATTTTCAATGAGGGGTGTTTGCATGAACTGTTTACATTAAAATTTGGATTCTGGCTGCCTGTTTATCAGTGTGAATGTCATTTTCAGCCAGTCTCTGAACATCTTATGCTTCTACCCTCCCTACCATAAAAAGTGCTGTTCTGTCACTTGTAACGACTGATACTTTGCCACTCTTGATAGTGCCCCCCACCCCTTAGGTTATTTGCTAATACCCCAGTTTTCCCTTCCCTTTCTTGTTGAGATGAAGGCCATGCCTAGTATAGTTCACCTATTGTCAGAGTCAATAGGAAGCCCACTGATATGAAACCCCATACATGACCCAAGCAGCCTTCCACCTCTAAATTAGCTCTTATAACGGAAGCGTTTATGCGCGGCCGGTCATAGCGCCTCTGAACAGATACAAGCTCAACGCCAGTTTGTTTCGTTGCTGAAGCTATCTTTGCGAAGTCACCGTCAGTTGAATAACTAGGGTCCCTGTCTATGCTATTGCCCCCACCCCCTCCCACTATTACCATGGTGACATCCTTCGTGAAGTCTTTGCAGAGTGAAATCCTCTATCACCTGACCCAGGCCTGAACTAGGTTAAAAAAACAAAACAAAAAAAAACTTGTGAGCTGGTAATCTGGCCCTAGTTCTTCCTGCAACAGTCGGCTAACACCTATACCACATGAACTAGCTAACAACAAAATTTTCTTTTTCTTCACAGCATTTTCTGACTTCTTACTTCTCAAACACTTTTTGAAAGTTGTTGTTCGCTGTCTACTGCTACACCTACTTGTGGCTCATCAGTTTCCAACTGTGACAACTGATCGAACATGTTTTCCACATGACAACAAAATTATCTGAGAAAATCCTATTCCTGTTTCTTCTATAACCTATTGTCACTACCCACCTCTCTTTCCCCTTCTCTTCCTTTAACCATTCCAGATCTTGTTTTGCCTTATCTAGTTCCGCCTGAAGGGCAGCAGTCTTCTCCTCCTGTTCCACTCTCTTCTTATCGCTACAGAAAATCCGACACGTCCAATGAGCCTTGTTTCTTTCCCCAATTCCGACACCGCTGTAGTCACTCACATGAAAGAAACTGCAATAAACCTCATACCACTCCGTGAAACTAGCAATCCTACCGCAAGTCATACACTTCTCACTCATGGCAAACTAATTTTTGCTTTATTCTCGATTAAACAAGAATAACTTCCTAGACTACTCAATTAATATATTAAATTTCTTTGAAAGTTTGGGCGTAAAGTTTGGATACTAATTTAGAATTTCTGAAGAAGTAGAAAGTATTAAATCTGTAATGTTTATGTGACGAAACGAAAGTAAACATAGAACAGGCCTGCACTAAATGAATTTCTCACTTATTTCCGAATTTTTCACTTTGGCTACTTAACTGGGAATGAAATGGATACTGTGTAAGAATACACTAACAACATAAGCTGTACTCTACTAAAATAATCTAGTAACTTACAATATACGACAACGCAAACAAAACCTAGTCCAAAATTCGCGCCTATGAAATGTTTTCTTCTCTCGAAAAATACACAAATAAATGAGAACCCTTCAATTGATAGCTTACAGTAGGTATTAATTTACTTATTTATGATATAATATTGCCTTAATTAAATGCTCTTACACTAGTACCTTGGAAGTTATTCCCTAATGTCTTAAGAAATATCTTATCATCCTGTCCCTTCAAGTTTATTTTTTCAAAGGGCGCATTTTCTCCGAGGACTTTCTCGTTTCTTACCTCATCAGTCTGCTTAATGTTTAGCATCCTTCTGTTACAACTAATCTTAGACGTTTCGAGATTCTTTTTCGGAATTTCGAGACTCCATGATTCACTACAATATAATTATGTGCTCCACGCGCACATTCTCACTTGTTTCTTCCTCATATTAAGGCCTCTCCTTGTTACTAGTAAAGTTCTTTTAGTGAAGAATATACATGTGGTCTGTGTAACTCTACTTCTTTATCCTTCTTGCTTATAGGGTCTTTCATTACGTGCTTTTAAAAGAGCAGAAATCCATTTCTTACACCAAGTGGTCCTTATTTTGATGTTAAGTTCATCGCTAATCTCATATCTGCTGCTCCTAGTTTTTTGTCTTTATTTGCTTTATTGTTAGTGGATCTTCTGTGCTCATCAGATTGTTCATTCCATTCGAAAGATGCTTTAATTCTGTCTCACTTTGATTAAAGACAACAATGTTACCCAGTGCACGATGTCGAACGCTGTTTCTAAGATAGGCCAAAGGTATGAAAATAATTTAATTTTTCTAAATTCTGGCTCTACTATCAAGAACTGCAATGTCAGAACTCCCTCCTTGGAGCCATTACATTTCCTAAAGTCAGTGTGATCGTCATATAAAGCTGCCTCCTTTTTTTAACCATCCTGCTCTGTAAATATTTTTGTCAGTAGCGGACGAATGAGTCGTTAAGATGATTGAGCAATTATTGTCGGATTTATCTGTATCGTATCAATAAAAGAGGAAAGAAGCAGAGAAAACAAAGAAAGGTAGATACATTTTTGAGCAAAAATGCTCACGTAGACTGAAAGATAGAAAAACTGAAGAATACCATTACCACTTTACCTGAGGACAGGGAAACATCCTATTCTGAAACAATTAATGTACATGTCCACCGGCCCATGTCGGCATGCGACTGTGGCAGAACCGTGGTCTACCAAGACTGTTGTATACCTACGATAATGCTGCACACGTTAGTAGGGATTAAAGACAATTGTGTGAATCCATGCATATTATAAAAACGGATGTATATATATTAAACAACTGGACTGGACAATCGCTGTGGGGTTAAGAACCACCTGCTCATCATAATTCAGGAGATATGACGTTATAAACAATGAGATGGGTGAAAAACTATAGCATCAAGGGTGTCGTTCAAATTTATTACTTCTTTACTATTAAATCTATTCCCAACACACATTGTAGACAGCATCCACATATGCCGCTGAATGTACTTACATCATATATCATTGTACGACACATAATTCTAGAGATATAACATCATAAAGGCAGAGATACGTGAAAAAATTTCCGAATCATGCATGACGTTCCCATTTATCCCTTCTTTGCTTCTAATTCTATTTGCAAAATATTTCGCACACAGTATCCACATATGACGCTAAATATAACTGCAGAAATATATCACATAATTCAAGAGATATGACGTCATAAACAGTTAGATTCATTAAAAATACCGCATTATGCATGAAGTTTTAATGCGTTTATTCTTTACCACTAAGATATTCCTGTCGAGTCAACTTAAGGAAGTCCCTGACACTTGGCAACGCTTTTGATAACTTTCATCTGCGAATCGCAAACACCTGTAATCTAAAACAGCAGTCGTCTTTAGGGCTATGAAGAGGCATTGCTACAGACAAGTATGAAGCAGCTTCAGACAGTGAACAGAAACTTTCCGGGATACAGTACGTATTCATTTCCACATTATGCAGATTTCATTGTACAGCTGCTTCATAATTTCAAGGGGTCAAGGATGGAGATGAATTTTTTCCGATATTACGCTACGAAAGCAGTTCATTTTTTTAATTTCCGTTTATAATAGAGAGCTGACAAAATGAATAACAGGACAATGTCGGGATCGTCAGCTAGCACGGAATACTCCGCGTCATGCAGGATCTCAGTAATCCCTCTCCTCCCCTAGACCAGCTGAAAAATAGACTGACCTCTTGTTCGCTCGCCCGTGCAGAGTTTTGCATCGACGTCACATACCTTAGTCAGGAAATGTGCTTGTTTGTAAGAAGACAGGTATCCAAGTACTGGAATTGTGATACCAAAATCAGCGACTGCATTTGAATCCAACAAATTTTCTTCCTTTTAAAACACGCTACAAATAACGACACCAAATGGTGTCATTTTCAGGACCCAAACATAACCTGCCATCCAAAACTGTTTTCATGCCCAATGAACTGAATCATACGCAGGGGACCAAAATTAACTGGATTCTGTACCTTCCGTGGCAAAAACAAACCCATCGTGGTCAGACGACAACTAGAGACGCAAGTATTCAAGTGGACATTGCGACGACCTCTGGAGACCGACTGAGTGTCAGCACAGCGACCATTGATGGGGCTTCCCTGGTGCTTCCAGCGACACATGTGTGGCACCTCTTCGACAACAGACGAGTTCCGGTCCTGCACACAGCCTTGTGTGGAGGCCTATGTGAGAACGAACCTATTATCACATTTCATTTGTCGTCACAATGCTGGCCCATCACCTGGCGGGGTGCTACAGGGTGCAAATTGGCACACAGCTCTGTTTCTCATCACTTGGTATGTGGGGTAACCACGACTTATTAATACGGTTTAACTGATATAACAGGCAGATATTTATTTGTTAATGATTCAATCACAAGTAGTTTCGCAATGATTAAGACACATCTTCTGGTGAAAAACTGGCACACCTAAAGAATATACAAACGTTATACTTAGAACTATCCTTAGCTTGGTTATATCAAAGTGCTGCAGGTTTAGTTATCAGATTAGAACTACGGACCTTAAATTGTGATCATATTTCCATGAGGGTAAATAACGGACGCCCCCTATCTTCCTATTTAAAAGCAGCGTATCAAACGTGCACCCGTAACCCATAAAATGACAGAGGGCACGAGGCAAGATTAAACCCTGGAAATAAAATGATGGCAAGAATCGATTCTAAAGAAATGGACAAAACCTCCCAGCAGATGCAGCTTACCAGCAAGTGGTGTGAGCAAACCACAGGAGAAACGGCCAGGAGATAAGCACAAAACGTACAGTGTGTACAGGTCATGTCCACGTAGAGTTTGGTGAAGCAGACACCAGACTTTCGAAAAATATGCATTCTTTTCAAAGTTCTTGATAGCTTTTATGTAGTTCTAGAGTACAAAATTTGAATAATTCTGCAGAAATTTGGAAAAAAAATACAGAAAACTCTAATAACAATATTTGTGCAGACAATGGTTCATGAGATGATTGAAATAACGCGGGACACATTTTCTCAACAGGAAAACAAATTCGTACAACAGTTTTGATCACAGTTCTGGATTTCATCTCAAGAGTTCTACCGAAGAAGGTCCGTTTAACCATTACTGGAACTCAGAAGCAGGTCGGTTCAACCTTCAAATGTTTAGTCATCTGAGTAAGATTACGTAATGTTTCGTTGGCTAATTTAATTTAGCCATTTAAAGTAATATGGTGGTAGATGTCGGTTCTGCTGCGTTTTTAATGACCGCGGTGTAGTACATTTAACATGCAGTGCGAAATGTTCTAGAATTTGAAATACTACGGATATCCTGTGCTAGGAATCCGCGTTGCTCTTTTAATTTATTTACTGGAGGTAGCGGAAACTTGTTTGCAAGTCTGGAAGACGATCATGATCACACACAAGTTCCAGCATATTTATGAACCAGTAAATGCCAAGGGATCCTGTTAAAAGAGAAGGTGGAGACTGTGACGACATGTCTTTAAAGCTTATTCGTAATGAAATACATACCAGTCAGACAACAAAGAACATATTAACTTAGAAGGAAATAAAGTATGTGTTGCCAAAATGCAAGTTTTTATACAACTGCTGATCGTAGTTCTACGCTTTACTTGTCAAAAGACAACAAACAGATTGACAACGGGTATTTATTTCCATAACAGTATGAACATATTGGGTGCATAGGTTCCATCTGCATAGCGCAGGCGCCGATGATCGCTACTTGCCTTTATCTGTAGTCCTTACGTTGACCGTTTATAAAGATGTTGCCACTTTCAGGAGTTTAACGACATAGTGAAAATATTCCAGCTGTTCTATCTTTCGTTTTTTGTTATTATTTTCTCCGACGTTATCGAAATGTAAGTAAGTACATGTGAAGTTCCTCTTGTATTTCATGTCTACTGTACTATCCGTGTCTTTAACGCTGTCGTAAGGTTTTGTATGGTGGTTATGAATGTGATCAGACTTCAGTGGCATGTGTATTCTTACTGTTCTGATATTATGTCCTTAGTGTTAGCCACTGCCAGCTTAAACACCCCAGAAGGTACGCTCGTTACTCTCACACCGGTGTACAACTATACAATTTTAACCCTGAATGCACGTCGTTGTACAACATTCATCATGTTCGCCTTACCTATACCAATATATTCCTTACTATCTAATTTTTGCGTGACAATTACGTATGATCTGTAACTGTCTAAACATCCAAAACACTATCTTCACTAACAGTTGTAAGTAGGTTGTTTAGGTTTTTATACTGGTAACGCCACGTAGTGCTCTGTATGAAAATCGCTGACTGCGCTGTGTGCAATCTGTGGCTGGTTGGACTCACTGTTGGAATATTCGCTTGTGTAGTGTTGGGCAGTTGGATGTGAACAGCGTATAGCGTTGGGCAGTTGGAGATGAGCCGCCAACAGTGGTGAATGTGGAGAGAGAGGTGCCAGAGTTTTGAGAGGTTACTATAAGCGGACGATCTGGACGTGTGTCCGCCAGAAAAAGGATATTTGTAAAGATCGATGTTATGATTGATAGATATCTATATATAATGACTTTCGAACATTATTAAGGTTGTTTGTTCTCTATCAAAATACTTCATTTGCTAACTATGACTATCAGTAGTCAGTGCCTTCAGTAGTTAGAATGTTTTATTTTGCTGGCAGTATTGGCGCGCGCTGTATTGCAGTAGTTCGAGTATCGAAGATTTTTGTGAGGTAAGTGATTTATGAAAGGTATAGGTTATTGTTAGTCACGGACATTCTTTTGAAGGGATTTTTGAAAGTCAGATTGCGTTGCGCTAAAAATATTATGTGTCAGTTTAGTGATGATCAGAATGAGTAAAGAGAGAACGTTGAGTTTTGCTCAGGTGGTAGAAAATCAACTAACGTAAGAGTTTTTCCAGCACAGTCATTCATAATTTTTTCTAAGGGAACGTTTCACGGTGTAGAGATCGTTATACATGAACGTTTTGATAACACGCACCATGACCTTTTACAGTTACCTTTAAGCAATATTCTTTAAATACTATAATTAAAAAATCGATACATGAACGTATTTACTGAATGTAATATGATGATCACGTAATAAAATTACTTTCGTAATGAAAAAAATATTATATATCGTAGCCGCCAAGCGCAAAGTGTAATCTTGCGGTCTTCATTCCTTACAGCTTAGCGAGTGCATTGTCATCAGTTTGCACTTGCACGTCGTGATATTATCGATGACGAAGTACTATGCTTGTTATCCATATAATACTGTGTTACATTTTTATGTTAAGTGTTAAGTCTCATTCGCTTATCGTGGTGTGCTTACTATTTTAGATGTTATCACATATGTCTCACTAATCCCATTTTATCGTCGATCCTTTGAAAATGGCGAAACGCCGAAACGCGTAAGGCGTCGAACTCAATAAAATACTGCGGTGAAGACAAACAGCGTTGTTATAACGATGCAAGGAGTATAGCATCAATACTACTCACGTTCGTTTGAACAGTATGATTATGTTCGTTCAGAGGTGGGTTGTTCACGAACGACAGGGTCCTAACGAACGGTTCATTGAAGTGAACAGCACCGACGAACGGCTTCTAAGGTACAGCTGTTCACCATTCATTTTCGTCGCTGGTGGTTTCGATCTCGCCTCGGTCTCGTTCTTTTTGGGGTTGTCTATCGTTCCACGTTATATTTCCACTCTTTTATAATTATATAACTTATACCAACATTAAGATAGATGTATTATACACGTTTTTTCAGGCAGCAGACCAATAAATCTACTTATCTCTTCTTCGCTTTTGATCAGCTATAGAATACATACTTAGCGCAAGGCAAGTTTTTTTTTCCTTTTCTCTGCAGATTTTTTAGGTTCCTTCTGTTTAATTTAACGAGTAGTTTTTATACTAACTTTCAATCTGTTTTTTATTGTAGTGTCGCAAAGTTTACATAAATCTTAGGATTTTCGCATTTCTTCCAAGACTGAAACATGGCACTTAAGGAGTCATTTTTCAAGTTTAGTTATTTTCTTGTGCTATTCCCTAGTTTGGTTTCCTTGCACAAAAATTGAGTTGTTCGTGTTTTAGACTCAATGGGAAAGGACGAAAGGGCGCCTCTTCATTGGAAAAATTGTAGAATGGGATAAAATTGTATTTACATTTTATCTCAAAATACAATGAACAGAAGTATCTTTTTAGCGGAAAACTTTATTGCTTTCAGCTTAATAATTAATGCTGTTTTCTAACATTAATAGTACAACGAATGAACCTACTATTTACTCTACTTGCAAGGTAAATATTACGAGAAATCATATTTTCTTTTAAATGCACTAATTCTTCGATAGCCTTCATGTTTCCCTAAAACCTTTTAGGGATTCTCAGACATAACCTGAAGTACATGTGGCTCCTGTTCCTGTTTTTTTCTTTTTTTTTTGATTAATTGTTTATTACAGTGTTACATAAATTTGACGCTTATCTCAATCAGATAATTTATGTACAACGTTCAGTTTAGTAACTAGGTTTAGAGCGTTGACATCTTGATTTATAGACCACTGTGAAGAGTCTGTCTTAAGGAAGTTGTCACTCAGATCAAATTGTTTAAATATAGTCTTATTTTTTTTTTAGAAACAAGCAGTTCAATCTTTTTAGTCGTAATTTTTGGGATTTGATCGATTACTACTTGAATCCTCATGTATGTTCATCTGTTGGTTCGTCGATTCAGTGTAGTAACTGTTTTAATATTTGATTCCGAAGATGAGAGCGAGAGAACAAGAGACAGGAACCATAAAAGAAATTTCAGATTTTGAAAGCCGCACACGAGATATCACTATTGACAATAATATTTACGTATGAAGTTTGGAAATAACTTTTCAAGCGGTACAGGATCATGCTTCCACATGCATAGCGCTAAGGAAAATACGAACAGAACAAATTGCAGTCTGTTCTTGAGGTCGCAATTCAAATTCACCAATGAACATAAACTTTTTCAATATATAAATGGTTTTCGCCATCCACCTTCCTGTGCAGCACGAAAAGATACTCCAGGAAATGTTCTTCAAGAGAATTCGCAGTTAATTCAAAAACTGCTAACATAATCGTCTCATGTATCTTATGTGTGCAAGATAATTTCGACATTATTTTCAATCAAAATACATCCACCTCCACCAATCAATGTGGCTGTATTTTATGCGGTTGTGATAGAAAGGCCATTGAGTTCGAGTTCATGCACGACTTTTTCATGTCCTTTTCCGTAGTAGCTTAAACTACTGAAATATACGTAAAATTATCAGCATTGAACCAGTAGTGGATCTTTCTTTTCTTCTATTTTCAAATACAATTGTGTGTCAAAGTTACCGTCTAAGTACATTAACAGATAATTTACTGATTTATTGATTTTTATATTCGTTTCGGTTTCGGTTGTTAATGGCTGACTATACTCGCTCAGAAGTTCTCTTTCTCAGGTAAGTGTTGGTTGATTCCATGCATTTACCTTGGGCTGTTCTCTTCCTCCGGTAACTGATGATTGATTCCATGCTCGTACCTTGGGCCGCTTTTCATCTACTGACTAATTATAAACTGGATATCTTTTTTGATTGTAAAATCTTCAAAGCAATGATTTGTGCTCTGTAGTCAAAGTTTTGAAAAAAAAAGGTTTTCTTTCTTTTCACTTGTTGAGTTTCGACGATCTCCCAGCGTATTTATGTGGTTGCCACCGTTACTGATACAAATGTTCGAACTTTAGTAGACTATGCAGTTTCTTGCCCGCACGGCTAGCCATCCGGTACAACGCGCTGCTTCCCGAGCGGGAAGACGTGCCCAGCGGATTAGTGTCGAGGTCCGGTGTGCCGGCCAGCCTGTGGATGGTTTTTAAGGCGGTTTTCCATCTGCCTCGGCGAATGGAGGTTGGCGCCCCTTATTCCGCCTCAGTTACACTATGTCGGCGATTGCTGCCCACACACTGTCTCCATGTACGCCTACACCGTAATTACTTTACCACACTAACATCTGGGGTTACACTCGTCTGGTATGAGACGTCTCCAAGGGTGGGAGTTCCACTGTGGGCCGAACAGAACCGCACAATATGCCTGGGTTCAGTGTGTGGCCGCGGTGAGGTGGGTGGACTGCTGAGACCTGTTGTGGGATTGTGAATGACTGAGGGCTACGGCGGTACGAAGCCTTTCCGTCGTTTCTAGGTCAATACACACATACATCTAGTTTCTTAACTCCTGTGTCGGTAGCCGATAATTTTCCTAATAAATTTTCACTTCCGACGTTGGTTCGACAGATAACGGTTTGCTATAAGATATTTCATGCTAGTGATGCCCACACGAATAGATACAATTTTATGTAAACGAACTAAAAACATCGTCCTTTCTAAGACCACGAGCTTCCCTCGGAAGTGAACGACGATTGGGGTTGTCCGCTCTGGGTAGTAAACAGTTTCCGTAATCCGTACTTCCTTTCAGGTTGGGTCAAAATGGCTCTGAGCACTATGGGACTCAACTGCTGTGGTCATCAGTCCCCTAGAACTTAGAACTACTTAAACCTAACTAACCTAAGGACATCACACACATCCATGCCCGAGGCAGGATTCGAACCTGCGACCGGAGCGGTCACGCGGTTCCAGACTGAAGCGCCTAGACCGCACGGCCACACCGGCCGGCCCTTTCAGGTTGTCCTGGCCTCTCTCTACCTAACTTGTGAGCATTGGTCTGTCGCATCACACAACTAACATGATGCTTTCTGAGAACACATTCAGCTAAGGAAATCGAAGTAAACAACTAGTCTATTTCATGTAATAAATGAATTTATCACGCATAGTACTTGTGTGTACTTGATATTTTCTGGAAACTGAGTTCCCAAAGATGAACGAATTTGCCTAACAGCCACTCGGTAATTCAGAATTGTGATGACATTTTTCGCTAAGCTCTGCAGAGTTACTCAACTTTGTACAGAACACTCAAGAGCTGTTGTGTATCTATCAGTTATTTAGAAAAAAGGCGTTTTTCTCGAAATTTGGGTACCGACTTCACAGCTATTCAGCTATTCACAGTTGTGATAATAATTTTTTTCAAAAAATTCTACAAAATAATTCAAATTTTGTAGAGAGAGCTCTGTTACTGTAGCATATCTGCCTAGAACTCTGAAAAATGTGTATCCTCGACAGTTGAGCTAAAACTTCACTAGTGGTAAAAGTGGGTCCCTCACAATTGAAATACCTCATAAAATATTACCTGTGAAAAAAAATGTCAACAGGGTTTTCTGAATAACGCTTGGCAAGCTGTTTAGAATTTTGTTCTAATTTCTTCGCAAATTGGCAGATAATTCTTTAGAAGATTAAAATTTTTCCGAGTACTCTTGCTGTCTTCGTAAAATTCTGCAGAGCTATTCAAATTTTGTACAGAGAACTCTATAACTATAGGGTATTTATCAGGAACTCTAAAAAATGTATATTTATCGAAAGTCGGGTGCCAGCTTCACGACTCCACGCTAAACGGCTTAGGCGCCCATGCGCGGAAACGGAGCGTCAATATAGAAAACAGGTGGCCACAAATGTGGTGTCACCGCCAGACACCACAGTTGCTAGGTGGTAGCCTTTAAATCGGCCGCGGTCCGTTAGTATACGTCGGACCCGCGTGTCGCCACTGTCAGTGATTGCAGACCGAGCGCCAGCACACGGCAGGTCTAGAGAGACGTCCGAGCACTCGGCCCAGTTGTACAGCCAACTTTGCTAGCGACGCTACTCTGACAAATTACGCTCTCATTTGCCGAGACGATAGTTAGCATAGCCTTCAGCTACGTCATTTGCTACGACCCAGCAAGGCGCCATAGCATTTGATATTTATATGGTGAAGCATGTACAGTCAAGAGAGATGTTCTCCAATTGTGGATTAAAGTTAAGTATTCCAAGAACTACGTTCTTTTCTTTATAGGATAATTACTTTACCTTGTTCCAGACCTCACGCCAATCTGCGTGAGCTTAAGCGCGTGCCTTTCGGCTTCCTCTCATAGTGACTTGGCTTAACAGTGTAACTGCCAAACAGTGTGAAGTAGCTTGACACATTGACGGTGTCATACGTAATGATGTTTCAGTCTGAACTAAAGGGTCACATTTATGCAAGGAAGCAAAAAGCAAAATACAAGATCGAACTAATTGGAAATATCAGTAAAATATCTACAGCTTCAAAAAGGCATGTGTTCATCACGGAATCACGTCCTAAAACCTAAGAAAACCGGAGCGGCCGGTTTAAAGTGTGTGAAATTAACGAAAATTTGAAAAACCACAACACCGTCCTTGCACCCTGCATATTATATTACCGTGTGAAATCATACACATCAGTTCCGCACAGAGTTACAAATTGTTTGCAAACCAAAAACGAAAAATAAACCAACCAATTTACCAATACTAAAAACCGAGGCTGAAGGACAGCCACTTAAAAAAAAAAAAAAAACAGATAGAACCTACACCCTAAAAAGGAATACAGTCTTCCTCTTTAGCCGTAAGTTTTCTTGCTGGTTTGATGCGGCCCATCAAGAATTACTCTCCTGCGCCAGTCTTCTCATCTCAGACTAGCACTCGCACTTCTTTTTTTTTCTTCTTCTTCTTCTTCTTCTTCTTTATCGTCACCTTGTCCCACGTCACGTAGGGTCGGCGTTGCTCTTCTGGATCCTTCTCCTCCATAGTACTCTATCCAGTGCCTTTTCCTTCTTCCATCCTTTCTCCCTTAGGTCCCCAGACATCTTATCCTTCCACCTCATCTTCGATCTTCCTCTCCTTCTTGCTCCTTCAGCCTTTATGTCTTCAACTCTGTTTCCGATATACTCTTCCCCTTTTCTCTGTAAGTGTCCGTACAACCTTAGTCTGCTCTCTTGTATCTTTTTCCCCATGGGACCCACTTTCACAGCTCCTCTAACAAATTCATTTCTAATCCTGTCCTTCCTTGTTGCCTCCCACATCCACCTCAGCATCCTCATTTCCGCCACTTCCATCTTCCTTTCCTGGGCTACTGTTATTGGCCATGTCTCTGCCCCGTATATCATAGCAGACCTTACAACCGACTTGTACACGTTCCCTTTCAACCCAATGCTCGCCTTCTTGTCACACAACACTCCCCTCATTTACCTCCAGTTGTTCCAACCGCAATTTATTCGGTGTTGTATCTCGCTTTCCAGTCCTCCGTCCCTCTGTATGTACGACCCCAGGTATTTAAATTTGCAGACCGATTTTAGCTCATCATCCCGGATCTTGCAAGACCTCATATGCACATTCTTCAGTGCTGAATATTCTGACTTTGTCCTGCTAATTTTCATCCCTCTTTCTTCTAGTGGCTTCCTCCAATCCTCCAGCTTTTCCTCAAGTCTGTCGATGCTCCGCTCACAAAGAACCACATCATCCGCAAACATCATATTCCACGGCGCTTCCTTCTTCACTTCTTTCACCAGCACATCCATAATCAGGTCAAAAAGGTACGGACTAACAGCAGACCCTTGATGTAACCCTACTTTTACTGGAAACTCCTTTGTCATGCCCACACTACTTCTCACCTGTGTCATTGCTCCTCTGTACATTTCCTTCACTAACCGCACATATTTCTCTAGCACGCACTGCTCTCTCATGCTTCTCCATATTTAGTCCCTTGGGACTCTGTCATATGCTTTCTCCACTCCCACTCTAAGTCCTCAATTATTCGATAGATACATTTTAAGACACATCAGTGCAACAACAATACGAACTATTGAGGGAAGCAATCGTCGGGAACGATCAAGGGTGTCACACTTGTAGCGATGGTGAGTGATATAGGGAGCGCTACGTATGCGGAAATGGATAAAAAGGGAGACAGAAGAATCGAATGGCATACTTCTGCATACCAGCCTCAGGTATGAACACTATAGAAGTAGCATCATTGTGCCAGCTTAGTTACCTATATTTACAATGGAGTAGCAATTTCGAAGAAACAGCCTCTTCAAGGAGCATTACGTCGACATCCGGAGCTCGCACATGGTGTCTGAAACTGAGAACTTTTTGTCTCATGATAACGACTGAAACTGAGGCTCGTGATGTATGTTCCTACTTTCAAGATACAGTAGTCTTCTTTGTCATTTACCCATAACGTATGAAACTCTTTTGATATCGAAGTTATCTGAGTGCGGTACCGCGTGTAATATTGTACATAGGAAGAAACCAACATTTAGACCATGGCTACAGCAGATTTGTTCCAGTTCTACCAGTAGGACTCTGGCCACGGAAGCGTACGCAATTATTGCACCTGCGTGAAAGAGACACACATGATCACATTGGATCTGTTATGAGTAGCTTCCAAAAAGTAATGCAACACATTTTTTTCCCGAAAGGCTTTATTCAGGATTCCAATACACTATATTATTTTCCATTCTTTCGGCTGCAAAACCGTATTTCTCAACATAATCTCCGTTCAATGAGACGGCCTTATGCCACTTTACTGAGAGGGCCTCTAAGTCCGTATAGCGCCATTCTTCTGGTTGACGTCGCAGCCAACGTTTTACTGCATCACTAACACGCTGTTTCCCGCAGAATACATTCTTCATTGGGCCAAGCAGATGGAAGTCGGAAGGTGCGAGATTCGTGTTATAGGGTGGATGAGGAAGAACAGTCCAATCAAGTTTTGTGAGCTCCTCTCGGGTGCACAGACTTTTTGAGGCCTTGCGTTGTCATGGAGAAAGGGAAGTTCGTTTATATTTTTGTCTAACACACTGAAGTCGTTTCTTCGCTTTCCTAAGGGTAGTACGATGCACTTCAGAGCTGATCTTTTCACCATGAGGAAGGGCATCACAGTCGCCATGACTTTACCGGCTGTGGGTACGGCTTTAAACGTTTTCTTCGTAGGAGGATGGTGTGGCGCCACTCCATGGATTGCCGTTTTGTTTCCGGTTCGAAGTGATACATCCATGTTTCCTCGCCTGTGATGATGTTCGATAAAAATTTTTTACTATCAGTTACGTAATGCGCAATCTATTCCGCACAGATGGTCCTCCGTTGCCCTTTATAGTCTTCTGTTGGTCGGCGAGTGACCCAGCGGGTACCCACTTTTTAGTACGCCAACTGGTGGACGATTGTGTCATCGCCACCAACAGAGACGTCCAGATGCACACCGAGGTGTTTGCTATGATCCATCGATCACCTCGAGTGAGAGTGTCCACACGTTTCAATATTGCACGAGTCACAGCTGTGTGCGGTCGGCTGGCATGCGGGAGATCGAACAGGTTTGCGCGACCTTGTTGCGATGATAAGACATCTCCCTCAACCACTCATCGTGCTTTTGTTCACTACCAGGTTTCTGTACATATTCTGCAAGCGCTTTCAATTTCTGCGATGCTCTGGTTTTCCCCCAAAAGAAACTCAATGACAGCTCCTTGCTTGGAACGTATGTCTGTCACAGGTGCCATTCTGAAGGCTACGTACAGCGGCGCCACCTATTGAAACTTCATGAAACTATAGAGACTGAAGCGGGAATGTTTACGATATCTCGCAACAGACTCCGCATTTTTTAACTGAAACTGACCGAGAAAAAAAGTGTTGCATTACTTACTGAACACCATTCGTAGATTCAGTGAAATGGAATTGGCCAGTGGTAGGTATCCTTAATGGGAGTGATCTTCGATCTCTGCGTCGGGTTTATTCTTCTTCTTGCTGCGATTGCGATACAATTTGCATGACCTCACCTCTGCTTGTATTTCCATTTGCACCTTTAAATTTCTTGTGGATCTATTAGACTCCTGGACGACTACAACTCAGAGCTCCCTCTAAAGTTACAAGGAATATTTTCTGGTAAGACCAGTTTTGACGGCGGGGTGACTTTGTGATAGCTGTGCAGAAGAGTGGTTCGTTGCGAGTGGAATGCTTCCGAGATGGTGAAATTTCTGTCTTGGCATATCATGCTCTATTTCGTGTATGGTTATCGTTGAGGCCTGAATATTATCCAGTGTCGTTATTCCAGGCGCAATCAATACATCCGTGCTACATGATTTGATACGTGTGCCATTACTAGCGAGGTCTGATCCGGTCAGCTCGGGTGCTCACTGGAGATCAAAAACAGAACTCGTACTCTGAACAGCTACTGGTTGGCCATTTGTATCGGAAAAAGGTTAAACCGACGTCGGTAACCGTCTCTGCGTAGGTGGAAGTGGCTGTAGATGTTTCCCACTCGGACTCTTCGGAAGTTTGGATGCGCTTCGTGGGGGATTGAATTTATGTCACCGTGCACATAGATGTTCTGTTGCGCCACATTTCGCACACGTGCCTGACTGACCACCATACACTGTAATTATGAGGTCTCTTTTTACCATTCATATTTAGTTATGATTGTACAAGCGAGAAACGTATGCTGCAACATATATGAAGGTACTAGCCAAGCGAGCGAGGTGGCGTAGTGGTTAGCACACTGGACTCGCATTCGGGAGGACGACGGTTCAATCCCGTGTCCAGCCATCCTGATTTAGGTTTTCCGTGATTTCCCTAAATCATTTCAGGCAACTGCCGGGATGGTTCCTTTGAAAGGGCATGGCCGATTTCCTTCCCCATCCTTCCCTAACCCGAGCTTGTCCTCCGTCTCTAATGACCTCGTTGTCGACGGGACGTTAAAAAACACTAACCTAACCTAACCCTACTAGCCAAGCCTGGAAATTGCGCAGTTATATTTGACAGCGAGCGGTACCTATAAAATGCTGTCAATAGGTTGCAAGTGTCAGTCATTACCAAAACAGTGTTCTGCGTAGATGTGAACGCATTATGTCGGAGCTAAGTGAACTTTAACTTGGCAAATTGTTCGTGCTCATATTGTACCTTCTTCCGTAACCAAGGTAGAAGAAGTGTTTAGTGTTTCCAGATATATCTATCAAAGTTTTATGCCCCACACAGGGAAAGCCGAAACACAGCAGCCGCTAAGCAACAACGCGAACGAAAGTGTGGTCTGCTTGATCGTGACAGACAGTAACTGAAGACGATTGCGACGAAAAATAAGAGCACGACAGCTGCAAATGTTGATGTAGCACTGAATGTCGCACTCGCGAATTCTATCAGCTTCAAAACAACACGAAGGGAGCTCCATAAACAGAGAATTACAGGGCGAGGTGGAATTCCGAAACCACTTACCAGCGATACAAATGCCCCGTAAGAGGAACATGTAGTGGTGAAGCCATAAAACCTGGACAATGGTACAAATGAAGAAAGTAATTTGCTCGTTTGTGTCTTGTTTCACATTGTTTCCAACTTCTGGCCAAGTTTACGTCCCAAGAGTGAAACATGGATTTCGGTGATGATTTGGACGGACATATCATGACATTCCATGGGCCCCACGGGTACTCTGCAAACGTATTACTGCGTATCACTGTATAACCAGTTTGGCTGATCATATCCATCCCTTGGTACAATGTTTTTTCCTCAATGGTGATGTTGAGTTCCAAGACAGCAGGGCCCTGTTCACACAACTCGCATCGTCCAGGACTGAGCGCGAGGATGAATTATCGCATCTCCGCTGGCTACCACAGTCACGAGATCTCAATGCTATCGAGCCTTTATAGTCCACTTCGGAGAAAAGGGTGAGTACTCGCTATTTACAATCATTGTTACCTCACCTTGCCACTATTTTGCTGGAAGAGTGGCGTAAGATTCCCTTAGAAACAATACGGGACCTGTATTATCCATTCCGAGACGAGTGGGAGCTGTTTAGAATGCCAATGGTATTCCCACCGTACTAGGCATGCTAATGTTTTGTGTTTTTGTTGTTCCATGTTTTTGTCCAACTGCTATATACTTTCAAAATATGTACTCTATTGTCCGTCTTAAAGTACCTGTTATTACCCTTCTTTGCCTTCTGTACTTGAAAAGCTGCGCCATAAGCTGCTGCGTCGCTTCATTCGCTGTTTCAGCAAATGTTTTATATGTTTTGGAGTGATTCATCCTCATGGATGGAACCTTTTGGGGTTCAGTTGGATTTCATTAATATACTGTTAGTGCATAATCCTGTAAGCTGTTTTATTGATGGTATTTAATTAACATGATTGATTTCCAAATTATACAGTTTCATCTTCTGACGTGCTTGTCGCAGTTCAACAAAGCCGAGACACTAATGCTGCTTGTTTACGTTACAAAAGCGTTCATACACCGATCTTGAAAATCGTCATCGTAAACCGAAATTAATTGCCTGTTCCCATTAGCTTGTGGTCTGTAACTGGAATAAAGTAATAAACACGCTCTTGGATCATTGTCAATTTTTCTGCAGTTATATTACAACTCGAGATGTACATAAAGTTATCCAAAACGTAGCCGCATCGAACATCAGAAGTACCTAGTAAGCTTAAAATATGCCTGTTTTTGTGTGTGTATTTAATATGTTTGGCCTTCATATCGAATGCACACAAGAACTGATACGTTTTATGCTTACATTAATGCACCTGATACGAATAAAGAAGATTAGACGCGCAAGTCGTAGGCCAGTATATGGAACTAGACTATCTCGCAAGACGGATCGTGTGCTGCCTCAACTTCAGGGATATTCGTAAGGTGCTGCTACCTAGCGAGCGTAAGCAGAGGTAGCTCAAGTAGTGTTGCAGCTGTCCGAAAGATGGCAGGTACAACTATAATTTCTTCTCTTGTAGGCAAAGAAGGTCAGTGCTCTACATACGTGGAGAAAGGTGAACGCACAGGGACGGTTGGTGGGTCGCCACGGCCAAGGTCGCTGTCGCAGCGAACTGTTTTCCTTGCTTTTTCTTCCTCACATCTTTCCTTCTTGCGTGAGAAAAGGAAGTTCTCACGTCGAGTGCAACAGCTTATAATGGTAACTATAATAACTTTTCACATGTCATCACATTTATTTGAAAAATAAAAAACCAAAAAAGGCTGAACTTTCATGTTCCAATGAATGAACGAAGAGTATAGTGTTTCAACTGCAAGTCTAATTTTCTCTAAGAAATGCAGATATGTTTACAGAGTCGTGTTTCAAGTTTATTAGTTACACTGTGTAGCAGATATGTGGCGTCTCATGTGCACTCGATCTTCCTTTGATACAATGGCATTCGAAATGAGTTTTGCGTTTTGGATCGATTTGTGATGAGGGCCGCAGAAAGTTCTGTGTATATTCTACTTGTTTCATTTATTTATCCATTTGCTTGGGAACATGTGAGCGAAACCTACTTGAACATGGAACGAGTCCGTAAATAGTTTGATTAGAGGACTGATAAAGGGAAGAAACTGAAGAGTAAATAAAACATGAAAAATTGAGAGAGTTTA
Organism: Schistocerca piceifrons; assembly: GCF_021461385.2. Lineage (NCBI taxonomy): Eukaryota > Metazoa > Arthropoda > Insecta > Orthoptera > Acrididae > Schistocerca > Schistocerca piceifrons. The sequence continues at coordinate 558,655,161 of NC_060140.1, forward strand.
CAAGTAGATAACATTTTACAGAGGAAAGTTCTCAGTTCTCAACTACTGCTAACAACTCTAGTACAGAACAGAAGGAATGCGCCGCAGGAAACATTTCAATTAGACTTGAAGACTTTGTGTTTATTAGTCATTTTTTTCAGTTCTGGACGAAACCTATTGAAAATGAAACACATAGTTCTCGTTATTGCATCTGCATCGGCACTGGAGTTTTATTGCAGAGACAACCTGTTTTAAGATAAAGCCCGTAATGGATTGTCTGTAAAGTCACCGAATTTTACAATTTGAACTAAAAAGTAAATACTCTGTATAATATCAGAAAAGTCATTTACTTGTGCCACGACTCGTTTCAGTGTTTTACTCAATTTTCAGAACAACAGTAGTGTTACTTAAATGGTTCCTGATGTCGAATTTAAGCATTTGTGGGGACAGCCTGTGTATTGCACATTAATGGTTCCTGATGTCGAATTTACCGCATTTGTGGGGGCTGCGTGAGTATTGCATAACCTTAAAGATATCTCATGAGTCACTGGCCACATCATAGTAGGCGCGTTAATACGATTCCCCAGAAAGATATCGTAATTTTCCAAGTAGTCTATATGCATCAGTGAAATTTGCACTTGTTTATTACAAACTTCTGGAAATGAATATGAAAAAAAGCTTACCATTTCACCACATGCCATCTTGTTACCTTACACAGCTATGGAAGTGTTTATGCAAATATAAATCACAACGTCAGCCTAGACGTGATTTAATGTTGAAAATGGTTCAAATGGCTCTAATCACTATGGGACTGATGTCATCAGTCCCCTAGACGTAGAGCTACATAAACCTAGCTAACCTAAGGACATACACACATCCACGCTCAAGGCAGGATTCGAACCTGCGACCGTAGCAGCAGCGCGGTTCCGGACTGAAGCACGTAGAACCGCTCGACCACAGCGGCCGGCGTTTAATGTTCAAGTCATGCGTCCTGAAGCACTAATGCGAACATTCGTATATTAAACTTCCTGGCAGATTAAAACTGTGTGCCGGACCGAGACTCGAAGTCGGGACCTCTGCCTTACGCGGGCAAGTGCTCTACCGTCTCAGCTACCCAAGCACGACTCACGCCCCGTCCTCACAGCTTTACTTCTGCCAACACTTCGTCTCCTACCTTACAAACTTCACAGAAGCTCTTGGGGGAACCTTGCAGAAGTAACACTCCTGGAAGAAAGGATATTGCGGAGACCTAGCTTAGCCACAACCTGGGGGATGTTTCCGCAATGTCGACTGGCTGTGGTCGATAACTCTATCTGTTGTCGGAGTTTGACAAGGTATTGGCGCCACACTTTATCATATGCATTTTCTGCGTCCAGGAATGTCGGTGTTGTGGACATGGTCGGGTTAAAGTGTCTAGTTTTTTTTCTGTGCGTCAGAGCAGTGGCACTTTGGCGGGAAGTTACCGTTAAAAACCTCTCTGCTCAGGACGCATATCTTCATTTCTTGTCAGTGGTTCATATGTCCTTCTCTGGATCTCCTTTTAAATGTTTTATGGAGGCTGTTAAAGTGACTGACGAGTCAGTAATTTTGAACATGTGATGGATCCTTTGGTACTGACAGAATTTGTGTATTGCGCCACTGTTCTGTGAAATATGCTTTCTGGGAGCAGCTGTTGTAAATTCGCTTCAGCAGCACCAGTAGTTTACGTGGTAGGTGCCTCACTTGTTGGTTAGTCAATTCGTCTATGCCTGGTGCTTTCTGAGATCTCAGTTTCCTGGTGATGGCCTTCGCTTTGCTGATGGTCGCCAGTTCCGGTTCCGTAGTGGACGGCTGTGTTGAGATTGACTCCATCAGATGATTGATCTGGCTTTCCTCATTGTCTTCACTCCCGTTTTGCTAAGTCTGTGTTGGCATGTACAACATATATTGAGTAACGAGATGTAGGAACACCTGTAATAAACTTCAGCTCTGTAATATTTTACGGGCAGACCTATCTTCAGCTGTGAAATTAAATGCAATGGAAGATTTATATGCAAATGCTTTTGGGCCGCGAACAGTGAAGCTGAAGTTCAGATGATGTGTTGTGCTCCAAAATACTTCTGTTATCTCCTACATCAATAAACAAAATTGATAAATGATGAAGGAGTGGTATCTTCTGGAATAAGAGGTAATATTCAATACAACTACAGATTTATTACAACAAAACAAGAATAACATTGGACGTAAACGTAAGTAAACCACATTGATTACATTCAAGTACCTGTCTAATGAAATAAAGTACATGTATGTATTAAGGTATGGCTGACAAAGAAGGGGAGTGGGGGAAAATTAACTACTAGGGTCGTTCAATAAGCAACACCCCGCACTTTTTTTGAAAAGCCGTTAATACACATAGACAAACGTCCTTGTTGGTGCTTCATATTTGATGTTTGTTCTGCGCGCCGGTGAAGTTTCGAATCGTTCTGGCAGTTGGCAGAGCCGTCGCACAGCGTCAAAATGGCGTCTACATACGACTCACGTTACAAGCAGCGTGCTGTTATTGAATTCTCGTGTGCAGCAAAAAAAAAAAAAAAAAAAAAAAAAAAAAAAACTGTGGTGAACATCCAAAACCGTTTGTGTGCAGTATGTGACGATGCTGCAGTTGATAGGAGTAGAGTTGGGCGATGAATAAAGAAAGTTAAAGCCTCACGAAATACAGAAACAGAGCTCTATGATCAGCTACGCTCGGGACGTCCTATCCCAGCCACTGCTCCAGCCATGCTGAATCCTGCGGATGCCATTATTCGTGCCGACCGGCGCATCACAACTCGATAATTGGCTCTACAGTTGTCGGTCAGTATTCGAAGTACGTCTGCAATGATGGAGACCCTCGGAGGGGCGCTCACGATTGGTTCCACGAATGCTCACAGCGGACCAAAAGATTCAAAGAAAGGCCATTTCACCTGAATTGCTGGAGCGTTTTGAGACCGACAGTGGGGTCTTTCTGTCACGGATCGTCACGGGGGACGAAAGCTGGATGCTCCACTTAGCGCCGGAAACAAAAAGACAGTCCATGGGGTGGCATCATCCTCATTCACCACAAAAGAAGAAATTCAAGAGAACCGCCTCTGACAGTGTTCTGGGATTGTGATGGCGTCATTCTCGTGGATGTGATACCAAGAGGGTCAACCATCGATTCAGAGGCATACGTGAAGACTCTGAATAAACTCAAGAACCGTTTCCGACGTGTTCGATTGGACAAGAATCCAGCAGAAATATTGCTCCAACACGATAACGCACGCCCACACAAAACACTGAGAACTCGGGAACACATCGCCAAATTGGGTTGGATATCATTGCTTCATCCACCCTACAGTCCAGACCTGGCACCCTTGGACTTCCATATCTTTGGGCCACTTAAAGATTTTCTGGCGGTAACATACTTTGAAGATGATGAGTGTGTCAGTCATGCAATGAAAACATGGCTACGCTTCCAGGAAAAGAGCTTTTACCATCAGGGAATACATGCTCTTCCACACCGTGGGCTACTCCATAGAACGTGTTGGAGACTACGTAGGAACGTTGGGCATGGACAAGACGTGTTGATGTATATTGTTACCAAATTCTGACTTTTAACGATAAATATGTTCTGAGAAAATAAAGTGGGGCATTACTTCTCGAACGACCCCCATGCAACTCCAACTTTAAATATGGACAATGCAATCTGACTGAATCTACTTTGGTTGAAAGTGACTCTGAGCTACAAAGATTCAAGTCGTTATGATATGCATGAATTGAACAGTGGTTGCTACAGTTTGAATGGTGAAAATTCATCTTAAAGGTTTAAAACGTACCAGACCTGCAAAATGCTCAACATACACCTGTAAAAGACTCAGCCACAACCCATTGAGACAATGTAGCTTGATTCTGCTAATAGCCCTTTTCTGCACATGGCGAGTGTGGGGGGGGGGGGGGGGGGAGAGGCACCCTGCTGTTCAGACCATGTCTGCCATCATACATCCCTCTGCGTAAAAGCCATGACCATGTCTCCCACCGAGTGAGGTGGAGCAGTGTTTAGCACACTGGACTCGCATTCAGGAGGACGACGGTTCAATCCCGCGTCCAGCCATCCTGATTTAGGTTTTCCTTGATTTCCCTAAATCGCTTCAGGCAAATGGCGGGATGGTTTCTTTGAAAGGGCATGGTCGACTTCCTTCCCCATCCTTCCTTAATCCGATGAGACAGATGACCTCGCAATTTGGTCTCCTCCCCAAATCAATCCAACCCACTTCTCCTAGAGCGGCGAAATACCTGTGCCTGTGCCACTTCCTTGTTCTCTGAACTGACATCAATGGAGCAGCCGTTTCGACAGCTATATCCTCTTCACCGAGCTGCAGCCATAACTCTCCAACAAACATTCTATGAGAAATAAACCGAATACCGTCACCTCACATTATTCAGACACCACACATTATTTAGACACCAATGAACTCAATACCAAACCATTGACAACCCTCTTCTTTAAGCATCATATTGATCGCAGTGTCTCTCCAGTTAAATGAAGTACCCTAACTGCATACATCCACGTAATCAGAAAGAAACGCGAACCCAAAAGGACTTGTCTCATGTCACAACCCTCAACTAGCAGTAACGTTTTTGTGTGGGTAATGTTGCACGTAGATCATGATAGTTGGTCTTGGGCAAGCAAAACTCTGAATTTTCCGTTTACAATTATATTAATTTCTCTGAATAAAAAATGGAAAGAAGGGCTCAACTTTGGGAACCTCAACCGAAAATGGAATGTAATTAATAACCACCCACCATACCAACATCCTCAAGGATCCCATTAGAAATCCACACTTGTACATTATATTGCTGAATACATGGCTTAAGCCCGGCCACGGTGCTACAGTCTGGAACCGAGCGACCGCAACGGTCGCAGGTTCGAATCCTGCCTCGGGCATGGATGTGAGTGATGTTCTTAGGTTAGTTAGGTTTAATTAGTTCTAAGTTCTAGGCGACTGATAACCTCAGAAGTTAACTCGCGTAGTGCTCAGAGTCATTTTTGAACCCGACCACGGTGATCGAACGGTTCGAGGCGCTTCAGTCCGGAACCGCGCGACTGCTACGGTCGCAGGTTCGAATCCTGCCCCGGGCATGGATGTGTGTGATGTCCTTGGGTTAGTTAGGTTTAAGTAGTTCTAAGTTCTAGGGGACTGATGACCTCAGTTGTTTAGTCCCATAGTGCTCAGAGCCATTTGTACCATTTTTTACATAGCTTAAGGCCATAATGGATGTTGCTGACTTTTTTATGTATAGAACCAGAGGGTCATTTCAAGCATGCCAAATACTCATTTATACAATAATGGAATGTTTCCAGTATGACAGCACCCTCACTCGTTTACTGAGAACGTGATATGAATGTTCTGATCCATTTGAAAAACATTGTAACGGAACTCATTTTTGATCTCCCTAATGTCCAACAAAAGTAGTATGAAAGAGTTTAAATTAACTGATGGTCCAAAAATTCGACAATCACACGCTCTGCAATACACAAGACAAGCGAATTAAAACATGTGTCACCATCGAAATGTGTCGTGTACAAACAATCAATCAAAGAGAACAAGCTGTAAACCATGTTGAATGTGACCAGAAATGAACATACAAACAAATGTCAACAAACAGTTATGTAAGTTATGTGTGCAGTGTGACATGTGTAAACAATGGTCTAAAGTGAACAGGAGTACATGTACTAGCTATATAGCATAGTGTTTGGACGAAAGCAAAGTGATGTACAAATAAGTGCACACAACTGACTATGTGAGAAACGTGTGATTGTAAATTTTGTTAACACAATATAACATTTGAACTCTGATGACAATCACTGGTAATGAAATTAGAGTTAAGCAAGTGTTATCAAAAAATTATAAACTGCACATGAGAACAGCAACACAATAGTGTCAAGTCTGTGGAGTAACGGTATAAAAATAGTGTGGAAAGATATCATGTGTCTGTTGGGATTATCATTAATTAAGTCATCAGTAGAGCGAATTATCACAAAAAAATGGCTCTGAGCACTATGCGACTTCTGAGGTCATCAGACGCCTAGAACTTAGAACTAATGAAACCTAACTAACCTAAGGACATCACACACACCCATGCCCGAAGCAGGATTCGAACCTGCGACCGTAGCAGCAGATCGGCTCCGGGCTGAAGTGCCTAGCACCGCTCGGCCACAGCGGCCGGCAATTATCACATGTACCAAAACACAAGAATAATATGTTACATGAGAAATACAAAAAGTATTAAGTGTTTAGTTCCACTTGGTGAATGTGTTGTCATGGCATGTAAAGGATAACAAGATACATTGAAAAACTCTAGACGCAGCAAAACACTTTGAGAAACTCAAGACATAGCATTAAGAAAGCATCACATGACTTCAAAACTTACATTGCATCACTACACTTCAGGTATCACTTTCACTAAATGAACATGCGAAGCTGAACTGGACTTGCAGGACAGAGTTATTGTTCAGAGCTTGTGAGCAGTGGCAAGGGCCATCTCGCAGTTGTGTCTCTTGCTGTGCGTAGTTCGACACCCTTCCTTCCTGTCAATGGCAGTATGGTCTGGGCTTGTAGATTCTCGTCGATGAACTGACAGCACAACAGCCTGGAGTTACAATTTTGTCAGTTTGGCAGACAGTTGGATTGGCTCAGCACATTCGTTCACTGACAGCAACCTCCTTATGATGTGGTTCTTGAAGTTGAGCTTTTCATTTGTGATTATCTCACAAGATTGGCAGTAATTTATTCGTAGCCCTATGATGAGCAAAGGGTATGCAGGGAAGTGGAATAGCACAACAGGCGAGTTGCTGCTATCCAAGTGCAAATTGATAATTAGTTAATCCTGATGTTTCCATTTTCATGATCAATAGGAGGTGGATATTCTCACAAGGAGAGAAAGATATGTATTTTGGAGACTATTTCGTAGCGCAGAACTATATTAGGCTACAGTCTGGCAGAGTGGATGAGTTACAATAATTCAGACAGCAAGAAGGTATCAGTGTGGGTTGCGGGAGGTCACTACATAAAAATATCGCTGTAATCGGTCGTGGGAAAGTGATGCCAAAGAGATTTTCAGCATCTCATGAATCCTCAAGACAATCCTCCAGACTTTGGTGAGCGAAGGGGATGCACTTTGCGTCTGAACAAATGCAGCTGCCTCGCTGACTGCTCCCTCACCTAATTATCTACACTGGGTTGTCCCACTGTGATGTCTGCTGTCAGTGCGGTTCTCCCACTCTTCTCCCACTCAGGTAGGTGAGGTCACTCACCTTGGGAGTCCCATTGTTCTGCAAGCTGCCGTTGGTCACCCAGAATGTGGGTCAGTGGTGTGCCGTCAACTGGATTGCCTACTGTCTCCACTGCTACGCTGCTAAAACGTCTGTCTCTCTGCTCCAGGCTGACTGGGTGTGTGACAAGTTGGGGAAACTACGCGGCTGTCCAAGTCTGCCCATAACCCATACATGCAATATCAACAGTTGACACTCACATAACATTTTAATAAAAAAAAGACATTGAATATGACAATACAAAAATAAATTCACTAACATCTAATAATAACAAGAAAAGTACATGAACACAAGTGTTTTAGAATAGGTATTACAATAGGTAAACTATGGCTCACAAGTACAAAATTTAGCCTCAGTGTGGAAAGTGAGAAATGTAAGTGTTGTGGTTTAGTGGACATACATGAACGTACTGAAAGCCGTTATCGACCATGTGGCAGCACACATACATGCAACTCGAGTAATTACCACACATATTCACCATCACCTCTTAATTACAAAGTGTTGCTATTCCTATCACCACTATTAACGCACATCGTGCTTATACTGACATGCGACTAAATAACAGGAGAAGGTGCACAACTTGGGCATGACCAATTACAGCAGCACAAACGGACAATGACTACGTTATCCTCAAGCAAAAAGATGATGAAATCTTGGAAAGGCAAACGACATGTACACTCAGAACTTGAAGTAAGATGAAAAAACTTTTCTGAATCTGATAGACATTAAGAACGATAGGATGTATGGAAAACACCTCTACCTGACGGTGTCAGTCTTATCACAGATAATACTCTGGTAAGTCCGCTGTACATCCTTCCATCTTCTTTTATACACAACACCCAAAGTCTTTCAAACTGAATGATACCAAAATCAATTAATGATTGTAATCCTAGGATGACACACGTTTTTAGTTAAAGGCCGTCATATACTCAGACTAAAAATTCTTATTTAACAACAACAACTGGACTAAAACAAACTAATAATATACTAATAGAGTCCATACCTATATTCCGTCAACTGAATGATGTTTTCATTATGGTGCTCGTTTGACAGATTCATAGGCTAAACCACTACAATATCTCCTTGCTGACGTTGCCTATCCAGTTTTTGGCAGTTTCGCTCAAAACGACGATTGTTGTTTATGTTTCACAGCTCGCAGAAGTTTCTATTACGAGTTCTCCTCTTCTTTCTTGGATTGTGTGCTTCATGTGTGAACTTTAGCTCTTGGAGAACGCTTTTGTATGCCTCTATATTATCTTCACACCTAATCGCAAGTACTTGTTGATAGCTGAATGGTAACTTCATGTAACAGAAACTGGTTATTTTTGCCTGCACTATATAGCTCGTCCAAGAACTGATCCTTTTGGACTGACAATTCAAAGAGTTTCAAAAATGGTTCAAATGGCTTTGAGCACTATGGGACTTAACATCTATGGTCATCAGTCCCCTAGAACTTAGAACTACTTAAACCTAACTAACCTAAGGACAGCACACAACACCCAGCCATCACGAGGCAGAGAAAATCCCTGACCCCGCCGGGAATCGAACCCGGGAACCCGGGCGTGGGAAGCGAGAACGCTACCGCACGACCACGAGATGCGGGCAAAGAGTTTCGTAGGGCTCCTGAATCCTAATGATTCGAAATCACTACACATCATAATCTTTTTGATTCAGTCCTGAGTCTCACATGACCAGTAGCTGGCGAGGCAAGCAACTCTGAATTCCTTGTACGATCTATAGGTGGCCGTAATACTTCGCATTTTCTCGACTGCCGACCCTTCTATGTTTCCCCTGATAAATTCCAATTTATATCCTAATGGCCAAGAGGATGGTAGCGACGTATCACATTGAGCAATCAAAGGCTTTGTATGCAGTTTATTGCCATTATCTCGATACTTCTGGAAATTTTGAACAGAAAAAAGTGTTTATGGTTGATTCTCAAGTCATTACTTGCGCTTATTTTTTCCCTTGCTTCTGATTCGTGTATTTCTTCCACATGATGGGTGACCTCGTTGCTTATGTTACCACCATTTCTTGCCTTACTATCTGCATTACTAATGTGTGGGGCACGTCTCACACAATTATTGACTTTCTTCATACTTTGAGCAATCCTTTATTTCCTTGACATCTTTAATTAATTTGCTTGCGGTGTTCTAATCCATGAGTGCTCCTCCCACAATTCTGACGGGTTTTCCCGCTACTGTTCTAACTGATTTATACTCTTCGAATTTTTTTGATATTTCTTCTTGTGTGTTTTGTAGTCTTGTTGCCCTGTTCCTGCAGTGTGGCCAGAACATTCTTCACTTCTCTCACAGGATTTTTTGTTTGTTTTGTGTGTTTCTTCGCTACTAATGACTCTTTCGATGCTCCTGAAGCTTAGAGCTTGGCAATTCTTGTGTCTTTCTTCATGTCGACTGCTATTTGTTTTGACTGAGCTCATATTTTCTTAATTTTCATCTTTGATTTCGATTATGTTTTCTCCATGTCTTCCTCGAATATCTTTCTTTCTTTCCTGCCTCGTCTCTTTTGCCTGCTTTTGCCTTGTCTCGTGTTCTTTTTTTGAAACATTTTCCCTCTTCTCTTCTTCCTGCTTTAAAAATTCTAGGGTTGCGTTCGTCAGTGTATTCGTGCCCTTCATTACTTGTGGCGTAGATGCGGGTGAACTCATTGTGCTGTGGCGCTTAGATGGTGAAACCAACCTATCATTAACCCTTGCTGAACCACTTATGATCGTTACTACAGCATCAACATAAAGCGAAGCTACTCCCCCTTCATGTTCACTGTTATGAAACCATTTAGTTATTTACAATCTAAAGTTGCCTTATCCGTATTGTCACCTCTTTTTTCTGACTGTTCCTTACCAAAGTTGATCTGTTCATCACCGGACTCATCTACCTTCCTATTTTGATCTTGTTCCCTATTACCTAACTTTCCACTTTTATGCTCTTCACACACTAAGTGTGCTTTACATCTTGTTATCATTTTTGTGACCATTTACCATGTCATTATGAAGACGAAATCAGCGCCTACAATACCTGAAAAAAAAAGAAGAAGCCCCAGTCCACACTGACATAAACCTCAAGAAATAAACGCTCCAAAAGTGAACAACGCTGTTATCGACGTCGTGAACAACAGCACGAGGTGCAGAAACCATAGACCAACACACACACAAATATTTAGCTAAAAAAGGATACACATAGTTAATAAATACCTTCCAGCAAATATAACTACCACGGAGCTAATTGTTAACAATCCTGTTACATAAGAAAGCTGCCTGGTAACTGAACATGCCTGCAAATCTAGTCTGCATAACAAAATTCGATCCTGTCAGGCATTGATTTATACATGAGACACCTTGGTGAAATTGTATGAAGTACGAGCTCAACCTTACTGGCCGACTGTTCACAAAAAGTTCTGAAAAATTCGTGGTCCTGTCAGGGAACCACAATTTATGCAACTTGTTTGGTAGGAAGGCGATGTGGGAATACCAATAACGAACTTCTGCCCTGGAATATCCTACAGCGCAGACCCATGCTTCAGCTTCGAAATTCGGCCCAATGGAAGATTTATGCTAAAATGATTTTTGTGCCCCAAGCAGTGAAGATGAAAGTGACAAATGCATGACACTACAGAATATTTCTATTATCACCCACATTCAAGAAAAAAATTAATAAATAATGAAGGAATAGTATCTTCTGGTATAAGAAATTATATTCAAGGTAACTATAGATTTATCACAAAAGAACAAGAAAGACGTAGGACATATTCAGAACTAAACCACACTAATTGCATTCAAGCATCTGTCTAGTGAAATAAAGTATGTACTGATGTACGGTTGACAGTGTAGGGGTGTGGGTGGAAAATTAAATACATATCCGACCTTAAATATGGATGACGCAGTCTGATTGAATCTACTTTGGTTGGCAGTGATTGTGAACCGGAAAGCAGCAATGTTTTTATTGTATGTGTAAACTGCAATGTGGCTGGTGCAGCCTGAGTGGTTAAAATTCACCTTAGAGGCTCCTAATCTACTGGATCTGCAAAATACCATACGCCTGCAGGAGTCTGCAATGCTATGCTCAGCACTCCTCTACATCGACTCGAACTATGTACTTCGATCTTCTTCTTTCGTTCCAGGTTTCATGACCATATCCTCAGATCAAAACCTGAAGCCATGATCTAATGCGACTCATGGCCAAAGCCCTAATCTCTATGATCTGACTCGACTGGCGGGCAAAATCCAATTCTTGATCTCACGGATCTTGCAGCCAAAGCCCGATTTTCGATCTCCCTTACCTCACAGCCAAAACCTGAATAAAATTTTCTCTCTCTTCTTCACTTCACTTGGAATACTCTTCAAAAAACAAAAACTACCGATCGAAATGCGGCAACACTTGTTTACGCCAATCGCGTAATTAGCCTCTCTCAGTGCAGCCTCTCTCCAGAAGATGTGCAAATTCCTTTCTGCTAACCATGTCGCTCCCAGTGACAGAGAACAGTTGCCCTCCACTACGTCTTCTGATTTGCAGTCAAGGCATAGTTTCCCTGCTCACACCGGAAATCACCTGATGTGGGTACCTACGTGACCCCTAAGAAACGCAACTACAGTGTGTTACGCGTCGGCCGCGCAAGCCCATTTGAACCACCAACGCAAACTGTTTTCAGAATACTTACAGATACAGATCTCTCAGGAAGGTCAATGGAAAACATCGAGTGGATACCTGGAGAATTAAAATGCACTCTTCTTGACAGGGATCAATTATCAGAACGCCATCCATCGCAACTCAGCTAAAGAAGTTGTAAAAGACTCTGCCGCAAGCTTCTGCGACATGTACCTTGGTCCGTTAATAGCCCTTCTCTGCACGTCGGTGTTGGCCCCTGCAATTAATGCCATGATGGATCCCTCTCTGTAAAAGGTGTGAACAAGGTTCCTAGACCGGCCAAAATACTTGCGCCTGAGCCCCGTTTTTGTTCTCTGAAATGACACCAATAAAGCGGCCGTTTCGTCCAGCTGCAGCCGTAACTGTACAACAAAAGACTACCAAACATAAAGTGAGTCCCATCAACTCAAATTACTCCGTGCAATTAGAACCAGTGAACGTAGTACCCAACCACTGTCAGCGCTTTTTCTCAAGCATCATATTGGTGCCTTTGTAACTAGTTAAAGTGCCGTAATTCCGTACATCTACATAATCTGAATAACTGAAGTGAAAGAAAGGCGATCCCAAAGGATTTGCCATCTTTCACATGTTTTATTCTTGTAAGTAGCAACAAACTACTTTGGTACAGGACAACTACTAAGGTTTGTTTGGGTGGTTTTGGTAAGCCATATCCCTGATTTGGAGCACAGACGTATTCATTTGCCTTCTGATGTCTCATTGTGCCATTCAGGAAGCCATCGTGTAAATTATCTTTCGACTGGTTGCATCTGACGTTTCAATTTTGGACGCCTTTGGCGTTGCCATTGTCTCTGTGCTCTTCGTTTCTGAAGTAGTTCTACAAGGAATGGTGGTAATCAGTTCTGATTGGTGGTTGTGGTCGCCGTCTATGTCCCCCTACATTTTTTTTTATATAAGGTGGGTGATGGTTTCATAGGCGACGTCGTAAACAGAGTAGTGAATGACATTTTGTTTTCAACTTTATTTTCCATGTGCGGTTGAAATCCCACCACTTTGTTGCGGTGCATGGTTGAGGATTTTATTTTTTTTTATTCTGTTGCTTGAGAAGGTTTTTCAAGAGCCATGTAAGTTGTTTTTCCTCGCCCTAACTTTAACTTAATGAGAATACTTTACATTTCTGTGTGAGAATAAGATACAAACTTTTTCAAAATTTTTCAAATTCAATCCGCTATTGAATTCGGGACAGTGAAACGGTATATTGGATGAGGGAACGTTGTGGCTGTTTCCCTGACGTGTCAGGCGAATTGTGGATATGATAGATATGCCTATGTCTCTCCTTGATTGAGTCTCATATCTTCATGATGAGACGCTGGTAGTATACTGTACAGGTACGGCCAAAAAGGTACGGCCAAACTTTCAGGAAACATTCCTCACACACAAAGAAAGAAAATATGTTATGTGGACATGTGTCGGAAACGCTTACTTTCCATGTTAGAGCTCATTTTATTCCTTTTCTTCAAATCACATTAATCATGGAATGGACACACAGCAACAGAACGTACCAGCGTGACTTCAAACACTTTGTTACAGGAAATGTTCAAAATGTCCTCCGTTAGCGAGGATACATGCATCCACCCTCCGTCGCATGGAATCCCTGATGCGCTGATGCAGCCCTAGAGAATGGCGTATTGTATCACAGCCGTCCACAATACGAGCACGAAGAGTCTCTACATTTGGTACCGGGGTTGCGTAGACAAGAACTTTCAAATACCCCCATAAATGAAAGTCAAGATGGTTGAGGTCAGGAGAGCGTGGAGGCCATGGAATTGGTCCGCCTCTACCAATCCATCGGTCACCGAATCTTTTGTTGAGAAGAGTACGAACACTTCGACTGAAATGTGCAGGAGCTCCATCGTGCGTGAACCACATGTTGCGTCGTACTTGTAAAGGCACATGTTCTAGCAGCACAGGTAGAGTATCCCGTATGAAATCATGATGACGTGCTCCATTGAGCGTAGGTGGAAGAACATGGGGCCCAATCAAGACATCACCAACAATGCCTGCCCAAACGTTCACAGAAAATCTGTGTTGATTACGTGATTGCACAATTGCGTGCGGATTCTCGTCAGCCCACACATGTTGATTGCGAAAATTAACAATCTCATCACGTTGGAATGAAGCCTCACCCGTAAAGAGAACATTTGCACTGAAATGAGGATTGACACATTGTTGGGTGAACCATTCGCAGAAGTGTACCCGTGGAGGCCAATCAGCTGCTGATAGTGCCTACACATGCTGTACATGGTACGGAAACAACTGGTTCTGCCGTAGCACTCTCCATACAGTGACGTGGTCAACGTTACCTTGTACAGCAGCAACTTCTCTGACGCTGACATTAGGGTTATCGTCAACTGCACGAAGAATTGCCTCGTCCATTGCAGGTGTCCTCGTCGTTCTAGGTCTTCCCCAGTCGCGAGTCATAGGCTGGAATGTTCCGTGCACCCTAAGACGCCGATAAATTGCTTCGAACGTCTTCCTGTCGGGACACCTTCGTTCTGAAAATCTGTCTCGATACAAACGTACCGCACCACGGCTATTGCCCCGTGCTAATCCATACATAAAATGGGCATCTGCCAACTCCGCATTTGTAAACATTGCACTGACTGCAAAACCACGTTTGTGATGAACACTAACCTGTTGATGCTACGTACTGATGTGCTTGATGCTAGTACTGTAGAGCAATGAGTCGCATGTCAACACAAGCACCGAAGTCAACATTACCTTTCTTCAATTGGGCCAACTGGCGGTGAATCGAGCAAGTACAGTACATACTGACGAAACTAAAATGAGCTCTAACATGGAAATTAAGCGTTTCCGGACACATGTCCACATAACATCTTTTCCTTATTTGTGTGTGAGGAATGTTTCCTGAAAGTTTGGCCGTACCTTTTTGTAACACCGTGTATAGTTGTTCCTACTAGAGGCTTTTATTCTGTGCAGTCTGGATCTGGTTTAACTTTTAGTCATAGATCAGACCCGACTATGAGGTTTCACATAAGGTTGCAGATAGATCAGTAGCTACATAGAGGTGTAATTTAATATTTCTGCCTAATTCTCTATTTAGGAATAATGGCAGCAGCAATTTTGCCAAGCCCTTGGATTTTATACGCTTCTCTTCGACATGACGTTTCAAAGCAAGATACTTCTCTAAGGTTACATCTAGTTTTTTGACTGACATCCTTCATTCTGTTTTGTGGTAATAATGCTGGACAAATTTCGATTTTAGTCACTATTTTTGTGAAATAGATAGCAGTGGTGTTTTGCGAATTGAGTTGAATTTGTTTACTTCGGGAGCCTAATTCCATTTCTATCATTCGATATCACAGCATCCTAATGTTCGCCATGTGATACCGTCTACTTATGAGAAATGCAGTATCATGGGCAAACTGCGCGAGTGTAACATGTGCCGGATGTCCATAGTTCTGGGGACTTGAATTCCACGTCTGCTCAGCGGGCGCTGCACTTGGGGCGGCTGGCTTTGAGGCTGTCGACTGAGCACCCACTCACCCATTGGTGGACGCGCCATGTATGACTGAGCCGATGCGTGGGATGTTGGTCCTGTGATGTTGTGTGAGCTAGACCTTCCTGTTCATCGTGTGTTCATTGGGTGTATCTTAGTTTCAAAGAGGCTATTACTGAAACACGTTGCAACAATTCTCTCTTGTTAAGTGTTTTAACTGCTAGGAGCTAACAGTTACAGTTCTGGTAGGAATATCTGTAGACTGTGTCTATTGATAGGTCAGTGCGATTCTAATATATATTATAGACATAACTTTCATATAAAAAAAGGGACATAACATTTTATTGTTCGGCAAGTAAGTTTATTTTGACATAAAGACATCATTACATTTCTATCATATGAGAAATCTCGTGAGCAATAATCACACTACCAACGTCCCAACAATTTCACATTTAACTCAGCAGTCGCTGTTTCACTTTGTCAACATACATTTGCATTTGGATTGTAGGGAGTGAGTGATTCCCCTTGGCCTCAATATTTTTTTTTTTTTAGGCATCAGTCTTCTGACTGGTTTGATGCAGCCTGTCATGAATTCCTGTCCTCTGCCAACCTCTTCATCTCAGAATAACACTTGCAGTCAACCTCCTTCATTATTTTCTGGATGTTGTCCAATCTTTGTCTTCTTCTATAGTTTTTACCCTCTACATCTCAGTCTAGTATCATAGCACTTAATCTGTGATGCCTTAACAAATGTCCTACCATCCTGCCCCTTCTTCTTGTCGGTGTGTTCCATATGTTCTCCGTCCCTCACTGATTCTGAGAAGAACCTCCTCATTGCATACCTTATCAGTCCATCTAATTTTCAACATTCAGCACCACATCTCAAACTCTTCGATTCTCTTCTGTTCCTGCTTTTCCGAAGTTCATGTTTCACTAGCATACTGTGCTGCAAATATATATTCTCAGTGATTTATTCATCTCATTAAGACCTGTGATTGATATTAGTAGACTTCTCTTGGCCGGGAATGCCCTTTATGCCAGAGCATCGTGGGTTATTTTGGTGACTAGGTAGCAGACTTTATATTAACTCCACCAATCCTGATGTTAAGTTTGCCGCTTTTCTCATTTCTACTACTTCTCATTGCATTACTTTCAGTCCATATTCGTATTCATTAGATTGTTCATTCCAATCAGCAGATCCTGTAATTCTTCTTCACTTTCACAAAAGATAACAATATCGCCCGCAAATCTTATCACTTACATTCTTTCAACTTGAATTTTAATTACACTCCTGAACCTTTCTTTTATTTCCATCATTGCTTCTTCGTTGTATAGATTGAATAGTAGGAGCCAAACACTACATCCATATGTTACAGGCAATTTAATATCAGCACTTCATTCTTGCTCTTCCACTCTTAGTGTTCCGTCTTGATTCTTGTAAATATTGTTTATTACCCGTTTTTCTCTATGGCTTACTCCTATTTTTCTCAACACTTCAAACAACTTTCACTATTTGACACTGTCGAACGCTTTTTACAGGTCGACAAATCCTCTGAATGTATTTTGACTTTTTAGTCTTTCTTCCGTTGTCAACCGCAACGTCTGAAATACCTCTCTAGTGCCTTTACCTTTCCTGAAGCCAAAATGATCGTCGTCTAAGACATGCTCAATCTTCTTTTCCATTATTCTGTATATTATTCTTGTCATCAACTTGAATGCAGAAGCTGTTAAGCTGATTGTACGATAATTCTTTTACTTGGCACTTACCCTCAACATCAGAGACATGTATTCCGGTAACGACTCATTAACCCATATCACTTTCTCCAAGCAGTTCATAAGGACACGCGACTCGGCTGGAATAACATCATATACAACTCAACAACGTCTCCAGTGGTACACGAACTGAGTTCATACTGTTCTACAGTTTGTAGAACTTACATACAACTCTCAGTGGGGCACTGTCAACTACGGAGTAAAATCACCAGAAACCTTCACACGACAACGAGCACCTGCAGCATCTGAAATGCTAGCTCCTTTGCGACAAATCGATTGCCTGTAGTGCAAAACCTCTGGCAATCAAAGAAAATTTCTAACATGACTGCTAGCGACAGACTAACACTTATGCCGTTGTTATCTGCATTGTGAGACTGATATGATTTACAGCTGGAAACTGGTTCATCTAGATTCCGCGCAGGAGTGAACCAAATAGCACTTGCTCCCTGTTGGCTTAAGCAATTGGTGGAATACAGTTACCATCCCCTCCCTCACCACCAAAACCCATGATTTGCTAGGTGCTGGGAAAAAATCTACATTCCACCCTATATACCACAAATTCTCCCTGTATGCGTTTAATGCCTAGGCAGGTGATACAAGAAATTTCGTCTAATTCGATTACTACATTCTAAGTACGCATGTCTGAACACCAACAAAACAGCTTTTTACCATATGTTTACTGTTCTATATCACCCTGTGGACCATGGCTGCTACTGTGACGTGTGCAACACATGCGTCTGTAACAATAATAATAACAAACCTCTAAGTAAAACTACATACATAGATAATAATTATAATAATAATAAGAAATGGATTGATAGCCTTTTTCTTCCCAGCTGGCTGCTGCTGCTGCTACTCCTAGCGGCACTTACTGCTGAACAGCAAATGGTGATGGGCACACAACTATTATAAAAAAGCATTTCTCTAAGTTTGGAGATCTGAACTTGCACCTAATTGACTGGCGACAGCGGGCTCTTCCCCATCCACTCCATGGTTCAAATGGTTCAAATGGCTCTGAGCACTATGGGACTTAACTTCTGAGGTCATCAGTCCCCTAGAACCTAGAACTACTTAAACCCAACTAACCTAAGGACATACCACACATCCATGCCCGAGGTAGGATTCGAACCTGCGACCGTAGCGTTCGCGCGGTTCCAGACTGTAGCGCCCAGAACCGCTCGGGCAACCCGGCCGGCCCACTCCATGGCCTTGGCACACGACGACGGAGTTCCACTTGAAATTTTGGATAGCTTATCTTGCAAAGCAGTGGGTAGGTAGGTGACCTGGCACTTGGTAGCCGAAAGCATAGGAATCTCTTTTTCTTACCTGTGTGAAAGTCATTTTCTTCATGGCTGTAAATCTGAGAGTGCAGAGATAAGCTACACATTGAGATAGTAATGTATTAGATTGGTGCATAAGTTCGTAGCGTTTTTGTTCCTGCGTATTGATACTCCGGTTGTATGGGTTTATTTATCGATTTTGATTTTGTATTTGTAGTTCACTGTTGTTGTATGAATTCATATATTGTCATCTGGAGATAGCGAGTGGTGGTGCGGACACTAGAAAATTGAGTGCTAAGTAGAGAAATCGGACCATTTCCGACGTATTCTTATGTTGAAACTTCTTAATATACTTTTACTTGGACTGAAACAACTGAGAAGGTGAAACTTCTACGTTATTTAATTCTGAAACTGCTGAGTGAAACTGAAAGCATTGAACCTTTTTAAACTCCTGAGTGAAACTGACCGTACTGCCACTTTGCTATTTTTTATCGTTTCATTTCTGAATTACAGAAGTATTGCTGACAAATACAACTCAAACTCATTCCATTCATTGATTACCCACAATATTCGAAAGCAACGCAATCTGTCTGATACTTAACACAAAAGAATGGCCCTGAATTAGAAGAAATCCTAACAATAAGCCATACATTTCATAAGTCACTTACCTCACAGAAAATCTTCATTAAGCAAACTACAGTAATACGGCAAGCACCAATAAAGGCAGCTAAATAAAAGGTTCTAACTACTGTAGGCTCTAACTACTAATAGGCATGTGTTTAGCAAAGGAAAGACTGTTTCAGAACAAACAATGTATTAAACAGATTTTATCTTAATCATGTGACATCCAATTCAAAAATTATATAACCGTTTGTGACATCCAGTTCCAAAAATTATATAATCGTCAACAAAATTAAATCTCCATGGCGGACACGTCCAGACCGTCCGCTCGCGCTAACACTTCAGACCTCTAACCTCCACCACTGCTAACTATTATCTTCCAACTTCCATCACTGCTGGCTATTCACTTCCAACTTCCATCACTGCTGACTGTTCACCTCCAGCTGCCGTCACTGCTGCCTGTTCACCTCCAAGTGCGAGTCCAACCAGCCACAGAGAGTCTCTTACAGAGTGCGCACAGCGCTGTCAGAGTTATTAATGCAGAGGGCTACATAGCGCTGTCAATTTACGAACACATAAACAGCCTACTTACACTGTTTGAGTTGAGCAGAGGGGTGGCAGCAGCGGAGGCAGCCAGAAACATTAGCGCCATGTACGGGGATAATGCTACAGGAGAGAGCACGGCATGAAAAGGTTTTCTCTTTTTAAGGAAGATCGTTTCAACATTAATGACTCTCTGAATTTAGTAAGATCTTTGGGGTTTGATGAAGATCGTTTAAAGACACGAATCCATTTAAATGTATTAATCCAGAATGATCCACCTCAGTGTATTCAAGGACTGGCAAATGTGATGAAATGTGATCTTTCCACTATCGTGCGACATTTGCGTGCGATGGAGAAGGTTGAAAAATCGGGTTCTAAGCCAAAATCACAAAAACCGGCATACATGCATCTTTGATTGGTCGTCATCAATTGACTCATGAGCAACACCGACCATTCCTATCCTGTGTCGTTACTGGTGACAAGAAATGGTATGTTTATGTTAACACAAGGAAAAGAAAGGAGTGGTTGAGTCCAAGCAAAGCAGCAACTCCCCACACAAAGATGTGCGCGCATCCAAAAAAGATTACGTTATGTATCTGGTGTAACTGCGACGGTGTGGTAGACTACGAATTGTTTCCCCAATGTGTATACATCACTGCTGATATTTATTGCCAACAACTGAGACGTTTACAGACGCGATCCAAAGACAACGCTCAGGGAGACTGCGTGAAGTGATGCTACTCCACGATAAGGCCTCCCGCATTCTGCTACACTGACAAAAAACACTATACAGGAGTTACAGGAAGGCGTCTGTGATGCCGGACGTTGCCTTCCAAGTTGGTGGGCCCACAGCCACGACGGAATCTTGACTGACGCCTCCGAGATTACAGTGCCTGTCGCAAATGAATTTCTCGTTAAATGCTATTCAGCTCAACCTCGTCAGTTAATAAAATCCCAGCCCTCCACTCCCAGCCACTAAAGATTAGGTTCACGTATACATGCTGAATATTGCAGGTGACAGAACCGATCCCAGAGGGATTCCTGCTTATGCCATCTTCATTTACGGCCGCTGTCCTTCAGTTTTAACCAGTATTCTGATTTAAGAATGTAGCTATCAGTTTGATATAACAATCCATTATAGTTGTCTGTTTCCAGAACTTGATGACAGGTTGATGCACCTTGTCATAAGCACTTTTCACGTCCAGGAATATCGCTGCTGTGGATTTTCTCAGATTAAAGTTAGTCATTATGCATTCTGTGAGTCGGAAAGTTACACATTCGTGGAAAGTATACGCCGAATAACTATTTTTCCAGATCGTACAGTGCCATTTCTTGTCAGTCGTTCTTCTTTGAATAACCATTTCGAATATTTTGTCCTGAGCGCCAAGAAGACTTTTGGCTTGTATTGGATGCTTGCCAGGATTTGATATAGGCACCGGTTGTGCGAGGCGGCAGTGTTCAGTGAATTATGCGTTCTGGGGACAGCTATTACACAGTGAGGTGACAAAAGTCATGGAACAACGATATGCACATATATAGATGGCGGCAGTATTGCATACAGAATGGATAAAAGGGCAGTGCGTTGGTGAAGCTGTCACTTATATTCAGATAATGCATGTGAAGAGGTTATTGTCACACGATGGGAATTAACAGACTTCTAAGGCAGAATGGTAGCTGTAGCGAGAAGCATGGGAGATTCCATTTCGGAAATCATTAGGCAATTCAATATTTCCAGATCTGAAGCATCAAGAGTGTGCCGCGAATGCCATCTTATAAGCATTACCTCTCAGACCACGTACAATGCATTCAAATGCCCCTTCTGTGTAATCAAAACATCAGTTTTTGTTGAACTGTGTGTCAGAAACTGTAAAAACTATGTCTTGTTGTGTTTCAGGATTGATTTGTTCTCTACAAGCCGTGAACGTATGTCTTGAATGGCCTTATTTGCTACTGTGTCAATGGTACATGAATAAGAAACAATTGCGGCCCCATCACCAACCTCTGGGACCCCCCAAGCCCCCTTAACTGCACCCCACTGAGAATGCACATCGTGGCCATTCTCTGTATACCGAAGGATGACTTTCTGCTGTTGTTCTCAAAGTAAAAGGTGAATCAGTGGTGAGCTACTCTCTTTATTTAATAATGGTCTAACTGCTGCAATAATATTTTGTGATCAACACAATCATACTCCTTAGTTAAATCAAAGAAGACACCTAGCGTTCGCAACCTTTTAGTTAATCCGTCCGCAGCCTCACAAAGAAAATAAAATGAAGTATTGTCAGTTGTTAAACCACTTGTAAAACCAAACTGTACATTTGACAACCAAACTGTACATTTGACACTTAATTATGTGGAGTGAAATGACACAGCCTTTTCAATAACTTAAGCAGACACCGATGGCACAGAAATAGGTCTAAAATTGTCTAGATTTCTATTTTCTCCTTTTTTATGAAGTGGTTTCACTATTGAGTACTTTACACGATCAGGCAACTGATAAGTTATAGATATGACTAAGTGCTGGGCTAACACATGCAGAACAGTACTTTAGTATTCTGCTGAATACACCTTCGTTTCCAGTAAAGTCCTTAGTCTTTAGTGATTTAATTATTGGCTCAATCACCTTCTTGTCAGAATTATGGAGGGGTAGTTCAGTCTCGGAAAGCTATTGTCTAAGACATGTGATTCTCTGTAGGAACTGAGTTTTTATTTAGTTCACCTGCTATATTCAGAAAGTGATTATTAAATACTGTACGTACATCTGACTGGTCAGTAATTGAAAAGTTTCTACTGTGCACTGACTTTATATCCTCAACCTGGTGCTGCTGACCATACACTTCCTTCACGACTGACCATATAGTTTTAAGTTTATCCTGAGAATAACCTATTTTATTTGCGTACACTTCTGGTGTTTCTTATCTTGATGCGTTAGAACTATGGCCCTTTCCTTCTTTGGAAGAAGCTGAACTAAAGAGCTTTATTTGTCAGCAAGACGGTGCACCTTCTCACTGGCATAAATCAGTACACAGTTAGTTAAACGACGCTGTACCCGGCCACCGGGTTGGGCGCACGGTTTCATTTGATGTGTTAGTTAGAACTGTAAGTTGAATGTAACAAATGCTACAAAGCCGTAAAACCGCGATATTCGTTTTGAAACACCGGCGATTTAATGACCTGGTAGAGTACGTCAGAAGCTCAGTGAGGTTTTTCGAGGATGGTGCTGTTGTATACAACAAGCTGCGACGCTAGAAAATTGCAACGAAATGCAGGAAGACCTGCGGAGGATCTACGTTTGGTGTAGGGAGTGGCAATTGGCCCTCAAAATGTATCATATTGCGAATACGTAGACTGAATTTACTGTATGACTACACAATTGCAGAACAATCACTAGAAGTAGTTCCTTCCATATTATAATTAGGAGTTTGAGTATGAAGTGGGATGATCACATAAAATTAATCTCGAATAAGGCAAATGCCAGACAGAATCAGTGGAACAATCCTCAGAATGTAGCTCACAAAACACTCGTTCGACAAATCCTTTAATGCTGCTCGTCAGTATGAGATTCGTACCATATAGGACTGTTGGAGGAAATACAGGAAATTCAGAGAAGAGTGTCACGTTTTGTTACAGGTTTATTTAGTAAGCGCGAAAGCGTCTCGGAGATGCTGGGCCAACTCTAGTGGGAGATGCTGCAAGAGAGGCCTCTGCATCACGTTACGGACTACTGTCAAAGTTCAGAGAGCGTACATTCGTAAACGAGTCAACCAGTGTATTGCTTCCTCCTACATATATCTCGTGAAAAGACCACCAAGCGAAATCAGGGAAATTCTAGCTCATTTAGAGGTTTACCAGCAATCGTTCTTCCATCGAATCATATGCGACTGGAACGGGGAAAGGGGGAAAGGAGGGAGGTGACACTCGTACACAAAGTACCCTCCACCACACACCATAATGCGTTTTGCGCGGTATGGATCTAGAAACGGAGATAGTGAACATACTCAAGAGTTTCCAGAGAGCTTGCATATAATATGCAAACTCTGTTACTGCATTTCGACAAGATAATAAAAACCTCGTATATGGTGGACATGTAAGCAAGATCTAGAATTTCAGTTAATTTAAAAATACACGTTTATAATGTTGAAATCTCGAGAAATGTGAATTTATTCTTACTGATAGAACAAGAGGGCTGAACGATGATTGATACAGACGTGCATTTATAAATATGTGCAGACCATCAGTTTATTCATTATTTCACTATGAATACGCTTAATTATACCTGTCGCAATTTTATCCAGCAAGGATTTCGATTCATGCATACCCTATGTTTCACAATGCCTGACTCCAGTAGGATAGTCAGTTCTTAGAGTCGTCAGCTTACAGATATTGGGACAGCGACAGCACTAACTGAGGTGGCTTCAAAATATCATGTGGGTTGTAATTCAGTCAGTATACATGAGCAATACTACGTCTAGCGTATTAGGGAAATGCGTAAAAACTCAATGAATACATATATATCACAAAAATGGATGTACATATACATATATATGTATATATGTAGGTTACACAACTTCTCCTAAACCAGTGGACTGATTTCAACCACACTTTGTGCACATATCACTTACCGTCTGGAAAGGATCGCTGTGGGGGTTAACACCATCAGCCACCTATTGGGGTGAGCGAGATAACGTGGAGAAAGATGGGGTCGAGATGGACAGACAGAGAGGGGGAAGGAGGAGATTGATCAGGTAGGGGGAGAAGGAGATGGACAGAGAAGATGGGAAATGGGCAGACAGGGGTTAGAGGAGAAGATGGACAAAAAATGAAAAGAGAATGAGATGGACAGAGGAATTACAGGTAAAGGGAAGAGGAGGAGATGATCAGGGAGAAGGGCAGGAGGAGATGGACAGAGAGAAGATGGAAGTAGAGGGGTAGAGAGGAGGACATGAACAGAGGGGGGGGGGGGAGCAGATGGACTGAGGGGAAGGAACACATGGACTGAGAGAGGGGGACAGAAATGTACAGAGAGAGGAGCAGGGGGAGACAGATAGAGTGTGGGGAGTGGGTAGGGAGAGTAGGTGGAGGAAATGGACAGAGATGGTCAGAAAGAAGTGGAAGGAGGTGGTGGACTAATAGAAGACTGGAATAAAATCTGAGAAATACGTACCTGGGTAACGCTGGGTACTTAGTTAGTAGATGAATACAAGGGATAAACGTCTCAAAATAACAGAATCCTGCTTTTGTAAAGCAATCGTTTTCATGACAGATCAACACCCAAAATTCTCTGAACGACTTGTAAAACTCACAATTTAAAAGGGGAGATAAAGAGAGAGAGTGAGAGAGAGAGGGAGAGAGAGAAAGGAAGAGAGGCAGACACATTAGCTACAAGCCAATAGATGAAAAGTGCACTATCAGTCTTTTGCATTGATTTCGGAAGAACCTGGAAATTTAGCATTTATTTTCTTGTAGAATTGTATCAATGATGGTAAAGAACAATAGCCAATCTATGCGACAGAAAGGTAAACACAATGAATGTTACGTGAACCATCATCGCTCTCTCTCTTTCTTGGCGTAATGCCTGAAACTCAATGACCATTACACGAACCAACAATGCTATTTCACTTTCTTCACATAACGCCTGAAACACAATGAGCATTACACGAACCAAACCATGTCTCTTTTGTTGGCGAAACACCAGATGCATGAGATGATATTACATAATCTTATTTCCCTTTTCCACAACTAAATGTTACTTATCTACAACAAATTTAGTACACCCTTATTATAAGCGTGTACTTCTATATTTGATCCCAAACATCTCAGTCCAAAGAGATTAAAACACTATTTTCTGCCCTAGAAGAGAGGAAAAAGTGTGAAATTTCAAGGGGACAAAATATCTACTATCCAGAACTGGAACCTTCTCTATTGTAGAGGACAAGGGGTTATTGTTAGGAAATATGGTGTGAAATTGTGATTTAGTGTGTTTCAGTGCGCGATGCGCCAGCCTCACGGGAGACGGCGGACGAAGGCTGACTGGCACATTATGCAGGTGACACATTTTTTGCAACGAGCGTCGGTACGTGTGTATGTGTGTGGCAGCCATCAGAACACAGCATTAGCAGAATTATGCAGGCACGGGTCGTGTGTGGTGCGGTTGCGTTAGCCAACTCATCGAGAACCTTCTAATAAAAACGGCGCCATGTAACCGGCGGATTCACCACCGGTCTGCACTATTTAAAGGCATCAGAGGTGGGCGTCAGCATTCAGTTCGACCGACTGGGCGTTCAGTCGCTATCGCGTTGTCATCATCAGTGACGCTGTCCCCGAGAACTGGCCGGTGGAGGGTGTTGCCCTCTGCTGCACCGGCGACTCCCAGCGTCGTCACTAGCCGCCGCATCTGCAGGGGGAGCACTGGGCCGGGCCTTGTGCCGCTAACCTCCTACCGCCTCTGGTGCCGCTTACCAAGCACGGCGTCACGTTCCTCGGGCTGTGTTCATCAGCACGTCTCCACCATGACACGAGCGGTGGGACTGAGCTGCCGGAAAATGTATTGGAAGAACCAACAATAAAGAGGAAGATTGGTAAAAACAGCCACCTTCTTCTACCCAGCCACGCCCTACAACCTAGACCACATCACCCCTCTGGTCATCCTATTACAAGTGGTGTCAGTCGGCCAACCTGCGCATCACACACTCCTGTTGCAATTGGTAACAGTAGTGGTCTTCTTCTGGATTTGGAGGAAATTGTGGCTGGTAATCAACAAGGATATGCGGCACCTGAGAAAGGCAACAATGGATCAACATCTCCTGCAACATGACAAGTAAGTGCCAATTTTTCGTTTGGTGGTTTGTCTGAACCTGTAGCAAAGTCCGTCTTCCCTTCCTGTTCTTCCTTCTGGGCTTACTGTAGTCTTGATTCGGTAGCTGGTAGTGATGCAACAGTCTGTGTCAGCCAATGTGGCTAATCAGCAGCTACTTGAACGGGTGTCGGAATTAGAGATAGAGCTTGCTCAGTCTAAAGAAGCGAGCAAGAAACGGTTTCCTGTTAATGCAGTAATTCTTGACGCTGTATCTTTGGTCACCTCTTTCTCGGGATATGCTGGGGAGGATGTTATAATTTTTTTTTTGGGAACCTTAGCCCGGCCGCTAAATTGGGAAATTGGGGTGCAGAAACACTTTTGCATGTGGCTAAGTTGAAAGTAACTGGGGATGCCAGAGCGTACGTTACATGCCATGAAGAGTTAAGGGATGCTTGGACATTTGAAGTATTCTAAAAAGGGTTGCTGGAAAGGTATTGGAGGAGAAATACGTCTAGATATTATCAGGAACGATTGAATAGAATGTATCAAAGGAATGGGGAATCAATAGAAGCTTTTGTAGATGGAATTCGAAAAATTAATGTTAATATCTATGAGCTAACGGATTCCGATAGGGTTAATGAAGCCATTCTGCAGGAAGCTGAGCAGAAGGCACTATATGCATTTTTGCAGGGAATACAACTCGAAACCTCCCGCAAGATTAGGATGGAATTCCCTAAGACTCTCAATGAGGCAGTCGGAATCGCTGTGGCATTAGAAGAAGTTGAAGCAGTAACAAAGACGTGGGACAGGAAAATAAAATGTTTCAGATGTGGTCGGCTGGGACACATTGGACGCGATTGCAAGGAAGTGCAGTGCAGGAAATGCAGACGTTGGGGTCATATGGAGCGTAATTGCAATGGGTCCTGGCAGAAACATGATAAGAAACCGCAACGTGGGCCTCAGCCCCCTCAGTTAAATGGGGCAGGGGGTGGTGTGTCCACTGTGCAACACCCCCGGTAGGGATTAATGGTAGTGCAGAATCAGTGGCAGACTTTTTTCTGACCGGCTTAGTGAGGGGCAGACCGTGCAAATTTTTATTGGATACAGGGTCTCAGGTATCCGTGGCGATTAGAAATGTACTCGGTAAAGTAGAATTAAAACCACCACGCTGGGCGTTAAGTGGCGTGGGTGGGGGACAGGTGAAGTCACTCGGATCAGCGGTGTTAAACTTCTGAGTGGAAATGGTGAACTTCCAGGTGGAGGTAGAAATTCTTCCAGTTGTTGGCAGCAGCTATGATGTCATACTCGGATTGGATTTACTGGTTGCGCATCAAGCAAAAGTTAACCTGGAACGATATACAGTAGAACTGGATGGAATACAATTTCGTCTAGGTTCTACGGCCGAAAAACCATTAGTGTCGCAAGGAACCACCCAGACGTTGGGTGGGCCACCTAAACTGTGTACAAGATCCCTTAGGGTTAACTCGCGGGATACTATACCGAAGGGTACAGGGAAAATAATCTGGGCAGATGTAGGAGCTAGTGTGCCGGTAAATTCGTTGTGTGTCGTTGAACCTTTGTCTGAGAACGAGCCGCTGGATAAAATCAAGTGTTTTACGCGCCATAGCGTGTTCTACGTGTGGGAGATAGAAGGAAAAAAGGTTGTGCCTGTCAGTATTGATAATTTTGGCCTTGAAGAGGTGCAGTTAGCACGGGGTACCATAATAGTGAATCTGGAGATAATATGGGAAGAAGTGGATAAGGATTTCGCAGAAGATTACACAATGCTGGGAGAGTGTCAGCTGTTCCGCACTGAGGGGTAAATTAGCACATTTAGAAGGGCAAGACAGAGAAGTCATGGAGAACCTTTTGACGGAATATAAAGAGTTATTTAATTCTCATGGTCCACTGCCCTCCACACCGCTAATTCAGCAGAAGAATTTATTAATCAAAAGCTTAGGGATGGGATAACAGAAACCAGTAGTACTCCCTGGTCTGCTCCTGTCGTCATAGTGGGTAAAAAAATCACCTGATGGGGGCAAGGCATATCGTTTTCGTTGTGATTATCGTTTCCTGAATCAAATAACTGTATTGGATGCATACCCAATGCCCAATATCACTGGAACTCTGGATAATTTGGGTCAGTGGCGGTACTTCACGACCTTGGATCTTTGAAGTGGGTACCACCAGTTGGAGGTCGCCCCGGAAGACCGACCGAAGACAGCTTTTTCAACACCTACAGGTCATTTTCAGTATCGGCGAATGCCTTTCGGACTCAAAAATGCTCTGGCAACCTTCCAACTTTTACTCGATAGCTTGTTACGAAGGCTGAAACCTAATCAGTGTATGGTATATTTGGACTACATAATTGTTTTCTCAAAGGACGTGCAAGAACATATGCGCCGATTGCGCGAAGTTTTCGATCGTCTGAAAGCAGTGCGCTTAACTCTTCATATGGAAAAATGTCATTTTTTGTTGCAAGAAGTCCGTTATTTAGGTCATATTATAGGACAGGAGGGTGTCCGCACGGATCCAAAACTTGTAGAGGCGGTAATGAATTTTCTGGCACCTACAAAAGTAAAAGAGTTGCAGTCTTATTTAGGTCTCGCCAATTTTTACAGGAGGTATATTCCAAAATTTGCGGAAATTGCAAGGCCCTTCACGCAGTTGTTGAAGAAAGGAGCAAAATTTCACTGGTCAGCAGAATGCGAAGAGGCTTTTCAAAAGTTAAAAAATTTGTTAACCTCTAGTCCGGTTTTGGCTTTTCCAGATTTTAGTAAACAGTTTTTATTATCTTGTGACTCTAGCAATTTTGCTTTGGGCATTGTATTATTTAAGGAAATAGATGGGTAGGAACACCCGATAGCATATGCTTCCAGACAGCTAAACAATGCAGAAAAAAATTACTCAACAACCGACAAGGAGTTATTGGCATTAATTTTCGGAATAACCTATTTCTGGTGTTATTTGTATGGACGACGTTTCAAGGTGATTATTGACCATGCAGCACTTAAGTGGTTGTTAGGGCTTAAAGACCCAATGAGTAGAGTAAATTAACTAAGAGGGCTTTGCGTCTTAGTGAGTACGATTTTGAAGTGATTCATCGACCGGGTAAATCGCACGGTAACGCGGATGGTCTGAGTCGTAAAGTATGTGCCATGGAATGCACAGGAATAAATGAGAACGAATGGGTGGAGGCACAAACCGCCGACACAGATTGTCAACGATTTACATCTCAGCGACAGTTCGTCGTGGAAGACGGGATATTGTACTGTAAAACTAGGAAAGGTCCATGCATAGTCGTACCAGAAAAATTACGAAGCGAAATTGTAAGGCAAGCACATGATTCAATGTTTTCTGGTCATTCAGGTCAAAGAGCAACGGAAAGGAGGGTTGCACAGAGTTATTGGTGGTCAACGCGTAGGCAAGATGTCGATCAGTACATAAAGAATTGCATTCCGTGTGCTCAACGGGTGGAACTGGGTTATCAGAAAATTGTGTTGCAACGGCTACTGGAAGCGGATAGACCTCTCCAATTACTGGGCGTAGAGGTCTTAGGGCCGTTTTTGCAAACACTAGCGGGCAATCGCTATGTTTTAACAATAATAGATCATTTTTCGCGCTATGTGTCTATGACAGCTATTCCGGACCAGTGAGCCGAAACAGTGGCTCACATCATGGTGCATCAATGGATATTGAAATTCGGAACGCCTGAAACTATACTTACAGATCAAGGGTCAAACTTTATGTCCGATTTGATGAAACAGTTATGCAAGGTGTTGCATGTAAAGAAATTGAGAACGAGCGCGTTACACCCGCAGGCTAATGGTCGGACCGAGAGAGTTCATCGTGCAATAGCTAAGATGTTACGTTATTATGTAAATTCGCAACACAAAAATTGGGATACCCTATTGGCGTTTGTAACCGCAGCGTATAACTCAAAAGTGCATGAAAGTACAGTATTGTCTCCGTATGAAGTACTGTTCGGTCGGAAGATGCCATCTCCGTTTGAATTGCTCAAGACCCCACTGGGAACCGATATTTCGGCTGTTAAGGATTTATCCACAAAGTTGAAAATAATCTGGCGGCGGGTGAAGAAAATGAACACTAAAGCGTTAGAGAGACAGGACAAAGTTCACAAAGAAAGGCGGCTTTACCCAAATATCATGTAGGGCAATGGGTGATGATGACTAATCCGTATGTACCAAAAGGCAAAACGAAAAAAATTGTATCCCGTTATCAAGGTCCTTTCCAGGTGATCGAGATGACATCGCCGGTGACTGTAAAATTACAGCTTCCAACTCGCCCTACTATTGTGCATGTGAGCCGAATTAGGCCTTTCAAGGGCAATTTTGAGGAACTTCCTTCTTTGTCTGCAGTAACTTGTAGTGGAGAGAAAGATGAATCTAAGAAAAAGAATAAGAAAGGAGTAGATAAACAAGAGAACCAAGTTAATTATGGAAGCGATCAGACATGCTATGATGCTCTTAGGCCACGTGTGAAAAGGAAGAGCTAATGTGAGTTGTTTTTCTTTTGTTTCTGAGAAGGCGTGACGTTCTGGTAAGACCAGCAGTTCCAGCATCATGGGTTGTGCTGAAGAGGGAAGAGGGAAGGTGTGCACTATCTCTAAGCATAGTTAATCCGTTTTGCTGTTGCAACTTAGCTCAAGCCTTGAAGGTACGTCCTATATCAAGTGGTGTGTTCTTCTCGCGACAAGCGGACGTAATTATGTCCGGAAGTCAATGGACCTTAAGGGTGGACTGTAATATTTGGTCGGCTGAAGACGTAATCTGTAAATTAGAGGATACATTTAGTGAACTTCATTCCATAGTGGCTAATTAGTCAAGGTTTAATGACACACAGGGGGAATATCAGCTACTACAATCAGCTTTTACACGCTTACAAGCTCAGTTGCGGCAAACTGCAGGGTTAATCCCGCACGTCCGAAGGAAAAGAGGATGGTTAGACACATGTGGCTGTATCCTAAAAACTGTTTTTGGGACCGCTGACGTGGAAGATATTAAAAGTAGTAATGAAACGCTACAGTAGGTACAGGATAATTTGAATAGCAACCAGGGAATGCTAGATCTCCACACCACCCAATTAGAGAGTTTGGAGAAAGATGTAGTTAATAATACGCGCCAATTGCGAGCTTTGGCCGCGACCTTGATGTCCCACATTAAGGCCACAGCCGACACAACCAATATCGACTTGGGTATAATCTAGTACCGGTTGGATAACATCGATTCACAGCTGATAATCGCTAAGCTGCTCCGTTTTCTTGCTGATAGTATTACGGAAGCACGCATAGATGCCACGGAACTACAGGAGGCTTTGTTACACGCAATGCACGGGCACCTAACCCCGGTACTGTTACCTTTGGAACAACTTCAGGAAGGATTACGGAAAGTTCAATCGGAATTGCTCGCATCCCTGGAGATACTGACGACATTAACAGACGAACACTTATCTCTGTACTGCAAATTGGCCACTGTTACCAGTATGCGGACGGGTACCACGCTGAGAATTCATATCATAATACCGTTAACATGTAAGGATTGTAAATTTGAATGTTACGCCTTGCATACGTATCCACTGAAGTGGGAAATTTTGCAGAAATTAACCGTACAGGAAATACTATTAGTGGCACGTAACAGACAAGCTCATGCGTTCCTCACAGCACAAGACTTGCTGCGTTGTCGAACAGGTCCAGTTACCATCTGCCCCGCGCAGTTGTTAAACACTGTTCCCAAATCTTGTGAGTTTTCTCTATTCCGCCCTCAAGAATCAATCGCGGAATGCCCTAAGGAAATTATAGCAGGCACAGTGCAGTTCTTTCAGCAAGTAGGTCCACATTGGGTATTTTCAGTAATGGAAAACACAGTCGTTATTTGCGTTTGTTACGAGCAGGGTAAGCAAGGGAGTACGCAAAGAATAGAATTGCAGGGGCAGGGACTGTTAATTAACGGCACACAGTGTGACATTTCAGGGCCAGCTTTCCGTATACCAGCCGTGATTACTGGAGCTACAATCATGAACATAACACGCACATTGATCTGTGTACCCGACCAACCAGTGCAATTCGTCACGAAAGAAAATCTCACTCTTATGAATAGCACATGAGAGCCGACTTTGTTCGCGTCTTTGGACCGGATGCTAGCAGCTCACGATGGAGTGTAACTATGGAACATCTTTTTCAACGAGTGCATGAGTACCGTAATGAGCATAAGCAACGCTTACTATTTATTGGATCATCAACCACTGCCACCTGTATTTTTATCTTTGTCGTAGGATTAGTGTACTATCGGCTCAAGAGGAAGGTAGCCCAAATCCCGCCCCTTCCAACCTTTACCTAAGGGTCCAGACAAAATCACTGAACAGTTGTGAGGCACTGCAGCATGACACTGAGATATCTTTATGAACAAAGATTATACTGAGGATAGAAGTGAATGAACACAGTGTAAATAGTGAATCAATTGCATTTTGTGGTGTTTGTGAAGTAAACTGTAGTTGTTTTGACTTTTTGGTTGAATTCGGGGACGAATTCTTTTCGTATGAGGGAGGAATTGTAGAGGACAAGAGGTTATTGTTAGGAAATATGGCGCGAAATTGTGATTTAGTGTGTTTCAGTGCGCGATGCGCCAGTCTCACGGCAGACGGCGGATGAAGGCTGGCCGGCGCGTTATGCAGGTGACACAGTTTTGAAACGAGCATCGATATGTGTGTGTGTGGGTGTGTGTGTGTGGCACCCATCAGAACGCAGCATTAGCAGAACTACGCAGGCACGGGCCACGTGTGGCGCGGTTGCGTTAGCCAACTCAACGAGAACGTTCTAATAAACACGCCGCCACGTAACCGGCGGATTCAGCAGCAGTCTGCACTATTTAAAGGCATCAGAGGTGGGCGTCGGCATTCGGTTTGACCGACTGGGCGTTCGGTCGCTATCACGTCGTTGTCATCAGTGACGCTGTCACTGTGGACTGGCCGGTGGAGGGCGTTGCCCCTGCTGCACCGGTGACTCCTGGCGTCGTCACGAGCCGCCACGTCTGCAGGGGGCATGATGGGCCGGGCCTCGAGCCGCTAACCTCCTACCGCCTTCGCAGCCACTGACCGAGCATGGCGTAGCATTCCCCGGGCTGCGTTCATCAGCACGTCTCCACCACGACACGAGCGGTGGGGCTGATCTACCGGAAAATGTATTAGAAGAACCTACAATAAAGAGGAAGATTGGTAAAAACAGCCACCTTCTTCTACCCAGCCATGCCCTACAACCCCGTCCACGTCACCCACTCCAGTCATCCTGTTACACTATGTCTATGGGTCCAGCACAGCTCCACCTGTAATCTGTAGTCACAAATCTACGAATTCTGCATACCAGATGGTTGTTGTTGTTGTTGTTGTGGTCCTCACTCCTGAGACTGGTTTGATGCAGCTCTCCATGCTAATATATCCTGTGCAAGCTTCTTCATCTCCCAGTACCTACTGAAACCTACATCCTTCTGTATCTGTTTAGTGTATTCATCTCTTGGTCTCCCTCTACGATTTCTACCCTCCACACTGCCCCCCAGTAATAAACTGGTGATCCCTCGCTGCCTCAGAATATGTCCTATCAACCGATTATTTCTTCTAGCCAAGTTGTGAAACAAACTTCTCTTCTCCCCAATCCTATTCAATATATCCTCATTAATTATATGATCTACCCATCTAATCTTCAGCATTATTCTGTAGCACCACATTTCGAAAGCTTCTATTCTCTTCTTGTCCAAGCTAGTTATCGTCCATGTTTCACTTCCATACATGGCTACACTCCACACAAATACTTTCAGAAATGACTTCCTGACACTTAAATCTATACTCGATGTTAACAATTTTTTCTTCTTCAGAAACGCTTTCCTTGCCATTGCCAGTCTACATTTTATATCCTCTCTACATCGAGCATCATCAATTATTTTGCTCGCCAAATAGCAAAAATTCTTTTACTTCTTTAAGTGTCTCATTTCCTAATCTAATTCCCTCAGCATCACCCGACTTAATTCGATTACATTCCATTATCCTCGTTTTGCTTTTGTTGATGCTCATCTTATAACCTCCTTTTAAGATACTGTCCATTCCATTCAACTGCTCTTCCAAGTCCTTTGCTGTCTCTGACTGAATTACAATGTCATCGGCGAACCTCAAAGTTTTTATTTCTTCCACAAGGATTTTAATACCTACTCCGAATTTTTCTTTTGTTTCCTTTACTGTTTGCTCAATATACAGATTTAATAACATCGGGGAGAGGCTACAGCCCTGTCTCACTCCCTTCCCAACCACTGCTTCCCTTTCATGCCCCTCGACTCTTATAACTGCCATGTGGTTTCTGTACAAATTGTAAATAGCCTTTCGCTCCCTGCATCTTACCCCTGCCACTTTTAGAATTTGAATGAGAGTTTTCCAGTCAACATTGTCAAAAGCTTTCTCTAAGTCTACAGATGCTAGAAACGTAGGTTTGCCTTTCCTTAATCTAGCTTCTAAGATTAGTCTTAGGGTCACTATTGCCTCACGTGTTTCAATATTTCTACGGAATCCAAACTGATCTTCCCCGAGGACGGCCTCTACCGGTGGTTCCATTCGTCTGTAAAGAATCCGCGTTAGTATTTTGCATCCGTGACTTATTAAACTGATTGATCGGTAATTTTCACATCTGTCCACACCTGCTTTCTTTGGGATTGGAATTATTATATTGTTCTTGAAGTCTGAGGGTATTTCGCCTGTCTCATACATCTTGCTCACCAGATGGTAGAGTTTTGTCAGGACTGGCTATCCCAAGGCTGTCAGTAGTTCTAATGGAATGTTGTCATCTCCTGGGGCCTTGTTTCGATTCAGGTCTTTCAGTGCTCTGTCAAACTCTTCACGCAGTATCGAATCACCCATTTCATCTGCATCTACATTCTCTTCCATTTCCATAATATTATCCTCAAGTTCATCGCCCTTGTATAGAGCCTCTATATTCTCCTTCAACCTTTCTGCTTTCCCTTCTTTGCTTAGAACTGGGTTTCCATCTGAGCTTTTGATATTCATACAAGTAGTTTTCTTTTCTCCAAACGTCTGTTTAATTTCCCTGTAGGCAGTATCTATCTTACCCCTAGTGAGATAAGCCCCTACATCCTTACATTTGTCCTCTAGACATGCCTGCTTAGCCATTTTGCACTTCCTGTCGATCTAATTTTTGAGACGGTTCTATTCCTGTTTGCCTGTTTCATTTACTGCTTTTTTATATTTTCTCCTTTCATCAATTAAATTCAATATATCTTCTGTTATCCAAGGATTTCTACCAGCCCTCGTCTTTTTACCTACTTGATCCTCTGCTGCCTTCACTACTTCATCCCTCAGAGCTACCCATTCTTCTTCTACTGTATTTCTTTCCCCCATTCCTGTCAATTGTTCCCTTATGCTCTCCCTGAAACTCTGTACAACCTCTGGTTTAGTCAGTTTATCCAGGTCCCATCTCCTTAAATTCCCACCTTTTTGCACTTTCTTCAGTTTTAATCTGCAGGTCATAACCAATAGATTGTGGTCAGAGTCCACATCTGCCCCTGGAAATGTCTTACAGTTTAAAACCTAGTTCCTAAATCTCTGTCTTACCATTATATAATCTATCTGAAACCTTCGAGTATCTCCAGACCTCTTCCATGTATACAATCTTCTTTTATGATTCTTGAACCAAGTGTTAACTATGATTAAGTTATACTCTGTGCAAAATTCCACCAGGCGGCTTCCTCTTTTATTTCTTACCCCCATCCCATATTCACCTACTACGTTTCCTTCTCTCCCTTTTCCTACTACCGAATTCCAGTCACCCATGATTATTAAATTTTCGTCTCCCTTCACTATCTGAATAATTTCTTTTATTTCATCATACATTTCTTCGATTTCTTCGTCGTCTGCAGAGGTAGTTGGCATATAAACTTGTACTACTGTAGTAGGCGTGGGCTTCGTGTCTATCTTGGCCACAATAATGCGTCCACTATGCTGTTTGTAGTAACTTACCTGCACTCCTATTTTTTTATTCATTATTAAACCGACTCCTGCATTACACCTGTTTTATTTTGTATTTATAGCCCTGTATTCGCTGACCAAAAGTCTTGTTCCTGCTGCCTCCGAACTTCACTAATTCCCACTATATCTAACTTTAACCTATCCGTTTCCCTTTTTAAATTTTCTAACCTACCTGCCCGATTAAGGAATCTGACATTCCACGCTCCGATTTGTAGAACGCCAGTTATCTTTCTCCTGATAACGACATACTCTTGAGTAGTCCCCGCCCGGAATTCCGAATGGGGGACTATTTTACCTCCGGAATATTTTACCCAAGAGGACGCCATCATCATTCAACCATACTGTAAAGCTGCATGGCCTCGGGAAAAATTACGGCTGTAGTTTCCCCTTGCTTTCAGCCATTCGCAGTACCAGCACAGCAAGGCCGTTTTGGTTAGTGTTACAAGGCCAGATCAGTCAATCATGCAGACTGTTGCCCCTGCAACTACTGAAAAGGCTGCTGCCCCTCTTCAGGAACCACGCATTTGTCTGGCGTCTCAACAGATACCCCTCCGTTGTGGTTGCACCTACGGTACGGCTATCTGTATCGCTGAGGCACGCAAGCCTCCCCACCAACAGCAAGGTCCATGGTGCTTGGCAGGGGGGGGGGGATGCCAGATGGTATGCTGCACAATAGCGTGCCAAACTGGCGAGACGACAATTACCATAATGCAGACCAAGGCTACTAAACCTTGAAGTGTTCATTACAAATCCTTCGCTGTCAGAGCACATAAACACTGAGGTGACAAATCATGAGCTACCTGCTAGTATTGTGTAGGACCTCCGTTTGCCCAGTGTAGTGCAACAACTCGACGTGACATGGTCTCAACAAGTCGTTGGAATTCCCCTGCAGTAATAAAGAGTCTTGTTGCCTCTATAGCCGTCCATAGCTGCGAAAGTGTTGTTGGGCAGGATGTTGTTGCACGAATTGACACCGATTACGTCCCATAAATGTTCCATGGGATTCATGTTGGGCGATTTGGGTGGCCAAATCATTCGCTCAAATTGTCCTGAATGTTCTTCAAATCAATCGGGAACAATTTGGCCTGATGAGAGGACATCATTGTTTGGGAACGTGAAGACAAGAACGGTTGCAAATTGTCTCCAGGTTGTCGAACATAACCATCTCCTGTCAATGATCGGTTCAGTTGGACCAGAGGACCCAGTGCACTCCTTGTAAATACAGCCCACATCATTATGTTGTTACTACCATTTTGCACAACACGTTGTTGACAACTTGGACCCATGGCTTCGATGGGTCTGCGCCTCAATCAAACGCAACCATCAGCTCCAGCTACCGGAAATCAGGATTCATCTGACCAGGACAAGGTTTTCCGATCGTCTTGGGTCCAAGCGATGCAGTCACGAGTCCAGGAGAGGCACTGCAGGCGATGTCGTGTTGTCAGTAAAGGCACTCGCGACGGTTTTCTGTAGCCATAGCCCATTAACGCCCAGTTTTGCAGCACTGTGGTAAGCGTTCTCCGGATACGTTCGTCGTACGTTCGATTTGGAGTTCTGGGGTTATTTCACGCAATGTTGTTGGTCTGTTAGCACTGACAACTCTACGCAAACGCCGATTCTCTCGGTCGTTAAATGAAGGCCCTCGGCCACTGAGATGTCCGTAGCGAGAGGTAATGAATGAAATTTGGTATCCTCGGAAAACTCTTGACGAAACATTACGATAAATTGTAAGAGTGGCTAATGAGGTAACATTTCTTGGATTTACAATTTCTGCCTGTGGATCTCGGAATACTGAATGTCCCTTGCGTCTAACTCCATCTACTACTCTATTTCTGTTAATTCCCGTTGTGTGGCCATAAACGCGTCGGAATCCTTGTCACATGAAGTACCTGAGTGCAAATGGTAGATCCGGCAATGCACGGTCCTTTTATACCTCCTGTACGCGGCGCTGCTGCCATTTGTATATCTGCATATCGCTACTTATGACTTTTGTCAGCTCGTTGTATTTTGGCTGCTAGTTACGAACCAACTGATTCAGTGCCATGCCTGAGGCTACACTAAGAGTGCCTGATCTTAATGACAGACATCTAAAACTGGTAATACATGTGTCACACAGTGCTATTATTCGCGCAGATTTTAACGTAGTATGCTAAAACGAAAATAAATTCTCATACTTTGGATTTTTAGAGCATGCATTTCAATCTACACAATAGTCTGTATAATACACAATAGTCTGTTTAATTACCTACTACTAAACCAAAAGTTCGGAGCATGTAATAAGCACATCGAACAAATCACTAGACGCCCACACGAGGTATTACTCCATGTAACACTGCCTTGACATTTGAGGAGAAATGCTCAAGCCGGTCAGTCTATGGCGGCAACTCGTGTGCGTTCTGTAGTTGGGTACATGTATAGGATGAAAATTCCTCCAGTGCATCCATAAAAATTAATATTTTCATAGTAAATGTCAATTTAGTTGTTGACTGTGAAGTTTTCTCCACTTATATGGAATCTCATGCACTTATTATTAGTAATTCTGGCAGAGAAAGAAGGAAGTTTTCGTGTACATGCAGCTGTATTTAAAATTTTTAATCACGTCTGTCAAGTTGTTTCATACTTGATTTATGTCTGATAGTACATCGGTACCTTATTTACGACTGTGCGTTTGATTTCCGTTCTCACTGATTTTTTCGGCGTAAATACTCTTTTACTTTTGCGTAAGAAAGAGAAAAATCAGCATAACTTTAAAAGTCGTCGATCTGGAAATAAGTAGGGTTAGATGAATATCACAAATGTTTCACGGAAGTGAAATCCATCTGGTGTGTAGATGTGAGTCTAATGAGCAGTTGCATGTGATGACTTTATCTTTCCAAGTCACTATTACGTAATAATGATTTCCGTTCGAAGTGATTCGTAAAGACGATAAACAATGATTAGAGGCAATCCGTTTAAAAAAGTAAAAGAAAATAACGGAATCTCTGAACACGGCTGAATATTTAGCTACAGAATGTCCTTCTTGAACACTCCCCGCAATGTAACGTACTCTTTCTATAAATTACTTTTCCAAATGAATGCAGTCTCGTAGTGAAAAAGGAATTTAATACTCTCGTGTAAGGTTCAATAACAGGTTGCGGTAGACCTCAGGCAGAAATTGTAAATCCAAGATATGTTAGCCCATTAGCCACTCTTACAATTTATCGTAATATTTTGACACAGGGACATAAATGCCACATAAATATAGTGTTTGTATGAAACAGATCTTGACAGTGACGTTATATAGACAGCTGATAGTCTGTTAAAGTAAATGCTTCGTTTGAAACATAAGATAAAAGCAGCTGCTGAGTGATGTAAATGACACACACACACACACACACACACACACACACACACACACACACGCACACACACACACACACAGAAGTACTCTCCTACCGCTCTTCGAATAGCGTGCTAATTCACTCAATCTTCTTAATTCCGTAGGAAATATGAGGGCCATCTGGAGCAGC
Source organism: Schistocerca piceifrons (assembly GCF_021461385.2). Lineage (NCBI taxonomy): Eukaryota > Metazoa > Arthropoda > Insecta > Orthoptera > Acrididae > Schistocerca > Schistocerca piceifrons. The sequence continues at coordinate 558,695,166 of NC_060140.1, forward strand.
GGGTCAAGCTTAGCAATATAGGTCAATTAAAAAGGAACACTGTTGCATAGACTGAAATGCCATTTCGCTGTGTTAAAGTCATCGTGAATAATAGCATACTGTTTGAATACTACTGTCGCGCAAGTTCTGCTGACTTCTGTACTTGCAACTTTGAACGAGATGAAAGAAGATGCTCGAGAAGCATTCCGGAGTAAAGCGTTGATAAATCAAGCGAAAAACATCCATAAAATGTTAGAATAATTCTGAAATACCAATATAAGTTGAAACAGTAGTATAATTTCAAGCGAAATTACTGGCTAGGTGACATGTGATTCTTAAGGGAAAAAATCGTATTTAATATTTCCATCATGATACAACGCTGGAAAATTGTCGTATGGTAAGCTATTAGATTAGGAATAAATTTGACTTTGACTGCGAAAATGATAATTTCTTTTTATTTTGTTGTCCCACAAGGAGATGGGAACTGTTCTCGGGTATATTTCGGGTGGGGCTGGTAGTCCTGAAATCAATTATGGCAGAAGAAAACGAAACTGAAGACGATTTTGGCACTGAAAGGCAAATTTATTCTTAATCTCAAAAGAATATCAATTCCAAAAGTGACCTGGAGAAAACAGTTCCAGAGTACAACGAAACACAGCACAGGAAAGTACTAATCTGACTGTAGGAGATGTTGAAAGTGACCATCATTCATCTATTGGCACATTTTCTGGTGTTCAGTCTCTGGCTTCTGAATGTTTTTTGACTTATTCAAAACAGATTCCGTCTGACGCTATTTTCGGACTAATCGTTTCATGGCACTCATTACTGGCACTTCGATACCATAAAACTTCTCAGCAAACAACTGACCACACCGTTCCCACGACTCTGATGTCACGTAACAGTCCTCAATGAACACCTGCTTCTCCAATGAGAGCATCATCGCCTCCTTTACACTGCTCCACTCATACTGACACAGCCCGCACTACACTGTGAACCGCTGGGGGTCGTACACGTGGTGTGCGCGTCATGGGGTGTAGTTATACGCCCACATTCACGTCCAATCGTATCCACTCATCCGAAACACTTTTATTTGCCCCACTCTGTAGTCGAGTTGCTGTAAGAACTCTGACAACTGCAGTGGGCTATGCGTAGCGGCTTCGCGTACCTACTGTAGCCAATGACCTTAAGCGAATTTGTAAACATCTCCATGGGACCGTCTCAGTGTTGCAGGACCGCTATAGGCGGCTATTGTTTTCGCCCACAGCCATTAGCGCTTCGTAGCTGAAAGCTGGCAACAGTACTGCCAACGGTTAGGGATCAACTTATACCGATAACTTACACGTATAGCGTCACGATATCACGATCCCCCCGCCCCACGAACCTTGGACCTTGGCGCTGGTGGGGAGGTTTGCGAGCCTCAGCGATACAGATAGCAGAACTGTAGGTGCAACCACAACGGAGGGGTATCTGTTGAGAGGCCAGGCAAACGTGTGGTTCCTAAAGAGGGGCAGCAGCCTTTTCAGTAGTTGCAGGGGCAACAGTCTGGATGAATGACTGATCTGGCCTTGTAACACTAACCAAAAATGCCTTTCTGTGCTGGTACGGCTAACGGCTGAAAGCAAGGGGAAACTACAGCTGTAATTTTTCCCGATGGCATGAAGCTTTACTGGATGGTTAAATGATGATGGCGTCCTCTTGGGTAAAATATTCCGGAGGTACAATAGACCCCATTCGGATCTCTGGGTGGGGTCTACTCAGGAGGACATCGTTATCAGCAGAAAGGAAACTGGCGTTCTACAGATCGGAGTGTGGAGTGTCAGATCCCTTAATCGGGCAGGTAAGTTAAAAAATTTAAAAAGGGAAATGGATAGGTTAAAATTAGATATAGTGGGAATTAGTGAAGTTTGGTGGCAGGAGAAACAAGACTTCTGGTCAGGTAAATACAGGGTTATAAATACAAAATCAAGTTGGGGTAATGCAGGAGTAGGTATAATACTGAATAAAAACTAGGAGTGCAGGTAAGCTACTAAAAACAGCATAGTGAACGCATTATTGTGGTCAAAATAGACACGAAGCCCACGCCAACCACAGTAGTATAAGTTTATATGCCAACTAGCTTCGCAGATGAAGAAGAGATTGACGAAATGTATGATGAGATAAAAGAAATTATTCAGATAGTGAACGGAGACGAAAATTTAATAGTTATGGGTGACTGGAATTCGACAGTAGGAAAAGGAAGAGAAGGAAACGTAGTAGGTGAATATGGGATGGGGGTAAGAAATCAAAGAGGAAGCTGCCTGGTAGAATTTTGCACAGAGCATAACTTAATCATAGCTAACACTTGGTTCAAGAATCATAAAAGAAGATTGTATACATGGAAGAGGTCTGGAGATACTCTAAGGTTTCAGATAGATTATATAATGGTAAGACAGAGATTTAAGAACCAGATTTGAAATTGTAAGACATTTCCAAGGGCAGATGTGGACTCTGACCACAATCTATTGGTTATGAACTATAGATTAAAACTGAAGAAACTGGAAAAAAGTGGGAATTTAAGGAGATGTGATCTGGATAAACTACAGAACCAGAGGTTGTAGAGAGTTTCAGGGGGAACATTAAGGAACGATTGGCAGGAATGGGGAAAAGAAATACAGTAGAAGAAGAATGGGTAGCTTTGAGGGATGAAATAGTGAAGGCAGCAGAGGATCAAGTAGGTAAAACGACGAGGGCTAGTAGAAATCCCTGGGTAACAGAAAATATATTGAATTTGATTGAAGAAAGGAAAAAATATAAAAAAGCAGTAAATGAAGCAGGCAAAAAGGAATAGAACCGTCTCAAAAATGAAATCGACAGGAAGTGCAAAATGCCTAAGCAGGGATAGTTAGAGGACAAAGGTAAGGATGTAGAGGCATATCTCACTAGGGGTAAGACAGATACTGCCTATAGGAAAATTACAGAGACTTTTGGAGAAAAGAGAACCACTTGTATGAATATCAAGAGCACAGATGGAAACCCAGATCTAAGCAAAGAAGGGAAATCAGAAAGGTGGAAGAAGTATATAGCGGGTCTGTACAAGAGAGATGTACTTGAGGACAATATTATGGAAATGGAAGAGGATGTAGATGAAGATGAAATGGAAGAAATGATACTGAGTGAAGAGTTGACAGAGTACTGAAAGACTTAAGCCGAAACAAGGCCCCAGGAGTAGACAACATTCCATTAGAACTACTGATGACCTTGGGAGAGCCAGTCCTGACAAAACCCTACCAACTGGTGAGCAAGATGTATGAGACAGGCGAAATACCCTCAGACTTCAAGAAGAATATAATAATTCCAATCCCAAAGAAAGCACGTGTTGACACGTTTGAAAATTCTGAACTATCAGTTTAATAAGCCACGGGCGCAAAATACTAACACGAATTGTTTACAGACGACTGGAAAAACTGATAGAAGCCGACCTCGGGGAAGATCAGTTTGGATTCCGTTGTTGGAACACGTGAGGCAATACTGGCCCTACGACTTATCTTACAGAAGGCCGGAGTGGCCGTGCGGTTCTAGGCGCCACAGTCTGGAACCGTGCGACCGCTACGGTCGCTGGTTCGAATCCTGCCTCGGGCATGGATGTCTGTGATATCCTTAGGTGAGTTAGGTTTAATTAGTTCTAAGTTCTAGGTAACTGATGACCTCAGAAGTTAAGTCGCATAGTGCTCAGAGCCATTTGAACCATTTGAACTTATCTTAGAAAATAGATTAAGGAAAGGCAAATCTATGTTTCTAGCATTTGTAGACTTAAGGGGATACGGAATCGGATTTTGGGTTAAAAAACCGAATTTTTTTTTTATTGGCGTATTATATTCTGCCATGTTTCCTCTTTAAAATGACGTATCATACATAGCTCTACTACAATTATAACTATTTTATTTTTATATATTTGTGAGATCGGGTATTGCGCTTTAGTTATACACGTCTCTCGTGGCTGACCATGAACTTTTTGGCAGTACCTTTAAAGTGACATGAATTCAAATATCCCGGTTTCCAGCGACTATTTATACACTAGTTGCCCGAAAATGTTTCTCTCTGGTTTCCTCAAGTTACTCTTTGACTTTGTGGCGGGACTGTTTTGTAAACAGTGTGATATAAGAAAGTAGTTGTTGTTGAGTTATTTCGTATTTAGTGCTTCATTTTTCGCAGTGAAAATGCCTAGAGCTAAAGCAAAAGTATTTAAAAAGCGTGTGAACTGGCAAAAGAAAAGAAATAATGATTCATTAGCAAAGCAAAGCAGTTCATCATCATCACTGTTGGAAAATGTGAATCCACTTATTACTGATTTGCCGAACGAACTTACACCAAATGAAAACAGTGCTTCTCATAAAAAACTAAGAGATTTGGAAGAGAAATATAATTTACTTGATAGAGGGAATGAAGTTTTTGAACTCATTGATACGAATATATTGTGTGAAGCTCTTGAAAACAGTTTGTGCTGCAAAAAATGTCATGGAAACGTTTCTCTGAAAGTAGAATCCCATGTTGGCCTGGCTGCCCAGTTTAATTTAATATGCAGTGTTTGTAAATACAGCTGTAAGTTTCCAAGTTCGGTTTCAGTAACTGTAAATAATGGATACAAGAAAACTGAACTTTATAGTGTAAATATTAGGTTAGTTTATGGATTGCGAGCAATTGGTAAGGGCAAAGCAGCTGGTGATATGCTATGTGGTGTTCTAAATCTTCCAAGTGCACCTTCAAAGTTTGAAGCTTACAATTATGTACTAGGATCTGCAGTTGAAGATGTAGCACAGAAGTCAATGCAGGTTGCTGTGGAAGAAGCTGTAGTGACGTAACAAGACTGTTACGCCACACGGTAGTAGCCAAAAGAAAGGCACGCTAATCTAACGCTGTGGCCGATAGTGCACGAACGGCAATAAGCATACGGGCGTGAAGTCTGGAACATAAAAACTTATGAATGAATAAGAAGAAAAGTATGTAGATGCTTTTTACTTAACTTTTATTTATTCCTTGGAATACATCTCTCTTGATTTTTCGTAAGCTATAGGCACTGATACAAATGGCTCCTTGCTAGTTCGTTGCCATTAACTTAGCTGATGGCTATTCTGTCTCTCGGCTAATGAGAGAGAAAGGCTTCGTACAGCTGGGCGATAGCTAGGTTCGCGTACAACTGGGCGGTAGCTTGGTTCTCGTACAACTGGGGTCGAGTCCACTCTCGTATCACGAGACCTGCCTTGGTGGTGGCGCTAGGTCTGCGATCACAGTGGCGACACGCGGGTCCGACATGTACTACATGGACCGCGGCCGATTTAAACTACCACCTAGCAAGTGTGGTGTCTGGCGGTGACACCACATTCCTCCCCCGCAAATCGGCGAACGGTCGTGTAATAAGGTTTCCGCCCGCCGTGGGGAGGACCACATGTTGACGTATGCGATGAGGTGGGGAGCCTAACAACAGGCGAGGCTGTGCCACCCGCACCCGTCCATCCGGTCCGAGGGGAGCTAGGAAACGCCTGCAAAACTAGTCCAGGGTGCACGTCAACATGTGGTGTATGCGCCCGTGAGAAGACATGAGGGACCGAAGGGTCTATTTCCATGGCGTCGGGGTAGCCGACGCGCGATGACGTCATGTGGTCCGGAGCGGGCGGGCGTTCCATGGCGGAGGACAGCTGGTCACGGGAAGCGATCGGCGGCGCGTGACCCTGGGAGGCGCTTGGCGGCTGCAACGAAGCGTCGAATGCGGTCGGCGGCGGCGGCGGCTGCTGCTGCGGCGGCGGCGGCGCGTCGCCATGGGGCAAAATGGAAGGCATCGTCGGTAACACCTGGGGATGAGGCGAGCCAGTAGATGGGTCCCCAGGGCGCTGACCGGACGGCACCGTCGCTGAAAGCAGACGGGGAGCGGCAGAACCCGAGCGACGACAGAGGCGCAGCTGATTGAGATGCCGACGCACCTCACCAGAGGCCCCCAAAACCAAATACATCGCGCGGCCGAGGCAGCGAAGAATGCGCCCTGCGAGCCAACGCCGTGAACCTCGATAGTTGCGATAAAATACAACGTCGCCTGGAGCAAAAGCAGGAGTCTGCCGCTGCACAGGAACCTGATGCGGCGGATGCAGCAAAGACATCAAGGTGCGATGAGGACGACCGTGGAGCAACTCAGCCGGCGAGCGACCATCTCGGGGCTGAGAGCGATACGAAGACAAAAAGAGCAACAATGCGTCCTCCCGAGAATGCGACTCTTTCAATTTCAACATCTGTGACTTGAAAGTCCGGACCAATCGTTCAGCGGCACCGTTGGACTGAGGCGAAAACGGCGCGGATGTCAGATGTTGAATACCATTGGCCTGGCAGAATGACTGAAATTCTGCGGACATGAATTGTGGGCCATTGTCGGAAACAATAGTCTGCGGAAGACCTTCAATGCAAAAGATAGCAGACAACGCTTGGATGGTGGCGGAGGACGTCGTGGAAGACATCCGGACAACAAAAGGAAAATTACTGAAGGCGTCGACCAGAACCAACCATCGAGCATTCCAGAATGGACCAGCAAAATCAATGTGCAAGCGTTGCCAAGGGGAAGTGGCTTTTGGCCACGCAAAGACTTTCCGCGGCGGTGCGGACTGTTGTTCGGCACACGCCGGGCACGAAGAACACATATTCGTAATCGCAGCATCGATTCCGAACCAAGTACAGTGCTGACGAGCAAGTTGTTTCGTTCGCACTATACCCCAATGTCCTTGGTGAAGAAGCCGTAAAACAGAGGACTGTAACGAACGTGGGACCACGACTCTGGACTGATCATTATCAGAACGCAACAACAAAACACCACGTCGAACAAAAAGTCTCTCCTTGTGAGCAAAAAATCGGCGAACCAACGGATCCTCGATCCGAGACTTTGACAAAGGCCATTGCGTAGCAACAAAACGCAAAACAGTAGCAAGGACAGGGTCAGCAGCTGTGGCTGTAGCGACACGACGAAAATCAATCGGAAACGATTCGACCACTTCATCGGTTTCCGAATCAATGAACATGCAAGCAAGTTCGGAAGAATCGAATGCTTTATCCTCAGCAACAGGCAAACGGGACAACGCATCGGCGTTTCCGTGCTTAGCAGTGGACCGATACAAGATATCGTAGCGGTACTGCGAGAGGAAAATAGACCAGCGAATGAATTTCTGCGCTGTACGTGGAGGTACAGGCTTGTTCGGATGAAAAAGCGACGTCAAAGGTTTGTGGTCTGTGATGATGGTAAAGTGACGACCATACAAGAAATCATGGAACTTAGTAACACCAAACACGAGAGCCAAAGCTTCTTTCTCTATCTGTGAATAATTTCTTTGCGCAGACGAGAGCAATTTGGACGCAAAGGCAATAGGGCGATCATGGGAGACAACTTTGTGCGCAAGTACAGCACCGATCCCGAAATCCGATGCATCTACCATCAACAAAAGGGGTTTCTGGGGATCGAATGGCGTAAGGCAAGTATTAGAAAGCAACGCCGATTTCAACTGGCGAAAGGCGCGTTCACATTCCGTCGTCCAGACGAACGGAACACCTGTACGGCGGAAGCGATGAATCGGAGCTGAAATGAAAGAGGCATTGCGCACATTCACTCACACCTTGTGATTCTACATTGTTCAATGTTCTTGCGACCTCATCACGCAATGCGTGGGGAACATTGCGCGCCCTGAAAAATTTCGGTTGCGCGTTTACCTTCAGTTCTAAATGTGCTTCATAGTTTTTAGCGCAACCTAAGCCCGGTGCAAAAATGTCTGCAAATTCGTCACACAGCCGAGAAACACTGTCTGTAGGCACAGTCTGATTCACTGATAGGACCTGATTTACAATAGACATGTTAAACAACTTAAATAAATCTAGACCAAATAAGTTCACTGCAGAAGAAGAACGAAGAACGTAAAATGACACAAGTTTTGTTTGTCCCTTGTATGTTGCAAGAAGGCTGCACTGTCCTAACACAGGAATTTTCTGTCCGGAATATGTAGTTAGCTTAACATTTGCGGAACGCAACGGAGGTTTGCCCAGTTGTTTGTACGTGTCGTGATTGAGCAAGGAAACTGCAGCTCCGGTATCGAGCTGGAATGGTATCACTTTGCCTGCAAAGTCTAAGTCCACAAAAAGTTTATTGTCCTGCTGACGACAAGAGCGACTGTTTTGTGCAATTGGAACAGACACTGGTACAGAATCACTTGCTAATTGACGTGATTTTCGGCGACGTCGACGCACAGTTTTTGTGGGACGAACACAGTTACTGCTAGAGAAAGTGTCACTGGACGAAGTGGAATTAACGACATGAATGTCCATAGGCGAAGGTCCACGAGCCTGAGTGTCCTTGGTTCGATTCCGGCGCGAAGCAAAGGGCCTGGAATGATTGTGATTGTCCGATCTGAGCTTCTTCTGGCAAACACTTTGAACATGTCCTTTCTTATTGCAGAAAAAGCAAATAGCTTGGCGTGACGGGCAATGTTCACGCGAATGTCTAGTAGCACACCGCGGGCATGATTTCACTGCATTTGTGGGCTGGCGCGGCACACGTGGCTTAGCACGCGGCGGTCGCTGTGTCGCCGTGCGCACGGCCCGGTTACCGGGCCGCGCTGCGCGTCCAGCGGGCCGGTTAACGTTACACACGGCTGGCGAAGTTTCAAAAGATTCCTGAGCACAGTCAAGTGTGTCCTGTCTATCCAATATGTCTATCACTTGTTGAAGGGAGGGATTAACTAGTTTCAAAATTTGCTCCCGGATGCGAACATCAGAAACGTTCTGTGCAATTGCATCACGCACCATTGTATCTGAATAAGAAAGACCACAGTCACATTCAAAGGCACAGTCCCTAGTAAGTCCTTGCAATGTTGCTACCCACTCCCTATTAGTTTGACCGGCCGTACGTTTTGTACGAAAAAACGTATACCGTTTTGCAACCACATTAACTGTTTCTTTGAAATAGGCATCTAATGCAGACAAAATTTCCTCGTATGACAAAGTTGCTACGTCGCGTCGAGGAAACAATTTCACTATCACACGGTATGTGGACACACCGACACAAGAAAGCAAAAACGGCTGCCGCTCATTACCTTGAATTCTGTAGGCAGCCATGTGAAAGGCGAACTGACGAGACCACTCTTGCCAGGTCTCATCGGCTGCCACGTATGGTCGAAAGGGAGGTGCAACAGCGTTCAGTGGCAGCGGTAGCGAAGAAGCGGCGGCGGCCGCATCGGTTTGAATGGTACGTTGACCCTGGACGAGCTGTCCAAGGGCATCCAGTAACGCCTGCGTCTGCTGAGTCTGCAAGCGATAAAATTCGGACAGTACATCTGGAGAATGTGGCGAAGCCATGACACAAATAAATGTAAGCAATCAGAAATAAATGGAAGCAATCAGAAAAAGGTCCTTTTCCCTCGTCGCCAATCTGTAGTGACGTAACAAGACTGTTACGCCACACGGTAGTAGCCAAAAGAAAGGCACGCTAATCTAACGCTGTGGCCGATAGTGCACGAACGGCAATAAGCATACGGGCGTGAAGTCTGGAACATAAAAACTTATGAATGAATAAGAAGAAAAGTATGTAGATGCTTTTTACTTAACTTTTATTTATTCCTTGGAATACATCTCTCTTGATTTTTCGTAAGCTATAGGCACTGATACAAATGGCTCCTTGCTAGTTCGTTGCCATTAACTTAGCTGATGGCTATTCTGTCTCTCGGCTAATGAGAGAGAAAGGCTTCGTACAACTGGGCGATAGCTAGGTTCGCGTACAACTGGGCGGTAGCTTGGTTCTCGTACAACTGGGGTCGAGTCCACTCTCGTATCACGAGACCTGCCTTGGTGGTGGCGCTAGGTCTGCGATCACAGTGGCGACACGCGGGTCCGACATGTACTACATGGACCGCGGCCGATTTAAACTACCACCTAGCAAGTGTGGTGTCTGGCGGTGACACCACAGAAGCAGTGGAAGAAAATGACGGCAGTCGTGACCTCACAGTGGCGTTTGATGGCACGTGGCAGAAAAGGGGCCACACCTCCAACAATGGTGTTGTAACAGCAACTAGTGTTGATACTGGCAAGGTTATTGATGTTGCAATAATGTCTAAATACTGTAGGTGCACAGGCAGGCTGAAAAATGAACACAGTGATGACTGTATTGCTAATTATTATGGTAGTAGTGGTGGCATGGAGGTTGCTGGGGTGAAGAAAATTTTTCATCGCTCTTCACAGTGGTATAATGTTCGCTATGTCAAATATCTGGGAGATGGTGACTCTAAAGCATTCAAAGAAGTTTTGGAAAGCAAACCATATGGGAACAGTGTAAATATAAGCAAACTTGAATGTATAGGACATGTGCAGAAGAGAATGGGTGCCAGGCTGAGAAGGTTAAAATCAGTTATGAAAGGGAAAAAACTAGATGATGGGAAAACCTTGGATGGCAGAGGAAGATTGACTGATTCCATAATAGACCACATTCAGAACTGCTATGGCCTTGCAATCAGGCAAAATACAGGCAATCTTGAAGAAATGAGGAGAGCTATATGGGCTTTATATTTCCACACCGCATCCACGGATGAGCATCCACAACATGGTTTGTGCCCCAAAGGTGAAAACAGCTGGTGTAAATACAATAGGGGACTAACAACAGGAGAGAAATACATTCACCACCACAGTCTACCATCAGCCATCATGGCAGAAATAAAGCCCATTTTCAGAGATCTGGCTGACAGAAGTCTTCTGATGAAATGTCTTCACGGAAAAACGCAGAACCCCAACGAGTGCTTGAATAGTGTGATATGGCATCGTCTCCCAAAAACAGTGTTTGTCGGAATTAATACACTACATTTTGGTGTGTATGATGCTGTGGCAACCTTCAATCTTGGAAATATAACTAAATGCCAGGTCCTTCAAAAGTTGGGTATGTGTGTTGGTTCCCGTACGGTACGTGCTATGTTCTTTTTAGATCAGCACAGACTAAGGCATGCTGATAATATAATCAAGACATTAGTGAAAAAAGCAAGACAGGTGCAGAGGGGTGCCAAAAGAAGACTTGAAGATGATTATGAAGACTGTGAAGGGGGTATTAGCTACGGATCAGGAATGTTTTAATCTTCTTTCTCCGTTTCCCGTAAGTTTACTTTTTACTTCATCTAGGAACATTATCTCAGGTACTGGTCAACCTAGAAGTCTGAAATTTTTATGACGTAGTGACATAGGTCCCTATTACATACTGAAACAACGATTTTTTAATTACTTGATTTACAAAAGACTTAGGGGTGATAGTCTAGTAAAAAGCGATGGAAAAAATTTACTTAAAAATAAATGTACAATATCTCTGTAAGAAAATACTTTGACAATAAACTGTTGTTTCAGTATTGTTGTAACATATGAATGCACATACAGTAAAATTTTTACCTCTCTGTCTCCAGTAGTTTGTGAGAAAATGTTCCCTATAGTAGGCATATATTAACATTGCGGGGATAGGTGATTCCGTATCCCCTTAAAGAATGTTTTTGACAATGTTGACTGGAATACTCTGTTTCAAATTCTGAAGGTAACAGGGGTAAAATACATGGAGCGAAAGGCTATTTACAATTTGTACAGAAATGTGATGGCAGTTATACGGGGTCGAGGGGCATGAAAGGGAAGCAGTGCTTGGGAAGAGAGTGAGACAGGGTTGTAGCCTCTCTCCAATGTTTTCAATCTTTAGATTGAGCAAGCAGTAAAGAAAACAAAAGAAAAATTCGGAGTAGGTATTAAAATCCATGGAAAAGAAATAAAAACTTTGAGGTTGGCCGATAACATTGTAATTCTGTCAGAGACAGCAAAGGACCTGGAAGAGCAGCTGAACGGAATGGACAGAGTCTTAAAAGGAGGATATAAGATGAACATCAACAAAAGCAAAATGAGGATAATGGAATGTAGTCAAATTATATCCGGTGATGCTGAGGGTATTAAATTAGGAAATGAGGCGCTTAAAGTAGTAAATGAGTTTTGCTATTTCAGGAGCTAAATAACTGATGATGGTCGAGGGACAGAGGATTTAAAATGTAGACTGGCAATGGCAAGGAAAGCGTTTCTGAAGAAGAGAAATTTGTTGTCATTGAGTAAAGATTTAAGTGTCAGGAAGTCGTTTTTGAAAGTATTTGTATGAAGTGTGGCCAAGTATGGAAGTGAAACGTGGACGGTAAATAGTTTGGACAAGAAGAGAATAGAAGCTTTCGAAATGTGGTGCTACAGAAGAATGCTGAAGATTTGGTGGGTAGATCACATAACTAATGAGGAGGTATTGAATAGAATTAGGGAGAAGAGGAGCTTGTGGCACAACTTGACTAGAAGAAGGGATCGGTTGGTAGGACATATTCTGAGGCATCAAGGGATCACCAGTTTAGTACTGAAGGGCAGCGTGGTGGATAAAAATCGTAGAGGGAGACCAAGAGATGAATACTTTAAGCAGATTCAGAAGGATGTAGGTTGCAGCAGGTACTGGGAGATAAAGAAGTTTGCCCAAGATAGAGTAGCATGGAGAGCTGCATCAAACCAATCTCAGGACTGAAGACCACCACAACAACAGCGTCACGATAGGTGCTGCAAATTCCTTCTCTCCCAGGCGAAAAAATAATTTCGTGGGTTTTTAAGTGGCTGTGAACTTAACCAACTCGATGAATGCTTTACAGTGCTAATGTAGGTTGCATTTGTTGTAGTCCTTTGCGCTAATGCATATAATGTTATTTGTGTTAAATCACTAAGATTCCGTGATGTACGTAAAGAAATGAAATTTCTGCAGCTGTCATCAATACAGTGCAGCCTGTTCCAGAGACAGCTCACCATCTCTTGGCCGCAACTGACGCGTATGGAAGTGATCGGCCAAAGTCCTGCAGACCATTTATCACAAGCGTTGACACGCAATAAACTTCGTAATGTAGGTCGCATTTGTTCTTGCCTTTGTGCTATGGACTTATATTTATTCTGGTTAGTATGTTTTTCCGAACTCACTTTGAATTATTCGGCCTTGCTACACTAATGGTATGAGGAGACAGAACGCATTAAACGATCAGGTATTTCTTCCCAGTAATTTATGCTCACTCGTTGTAGACAATATTTTATATATTAAAAGAAATTATATATTTGGTATTACAATTATTAATGAGAGGCAGAGAAAATTAAATAAACATGTCATATGCTAAAAAAGACGTAACATATTTTCTAAATAACGAACTAAAACAATTATCTACATGACACACTTTCAGTTTTTTTCGTGGTCTGCTTCTAAAACTAGTGCAAGACATTATCTCTGCCTTGAAAAAGTTACCTTTAACGATGAGATACTTCAAAACGACATGACGTAAACGAAACTGACAGAAAAGGAGAACAAACAGACTTTCAAGAAACAAACGGCATCAGTGGATCCGTCATCTTGAACTATTGTCGAGCATCTGGTCTGCACGCAACACATCCGTTGAAGCAATGCAAATGTAACGCTTTAGGCTCCTCACCAGTGGTGGTGGTTGTGGTTGTTGTGGCGTCACCTGGAAGCCTATCTGAAGTATGGCGCGATTTATTCAACCGATATGAGGGTAATGCGAAATAAGAAAATAATATCTGTAATATTATAAGTCGTTTTGTCGAGTCTGAGAATATTTTATGGTAAATATTTTAAATATTTTCCATTAAAGAATATGGGTAGGCCACTGCCGTGGTAATACCCGTCAGGCACTTCCCATTTTATTTTGTTTTCGAGATTACCATATAATTTCATTCGCGCTTGTTGTACCTAACTTATCCTCCATTTATATTAATCTGATGGACTTTTAGGATTAGAGTAAACCACTGATTGATTTCACAGTACTTGCGTAACTTGAATAGCAGTAGTAGAGTTAAACTCGGCTATAGAGACTGATTTTTTGACGCTGGAGTTGACAATTGCGTTAGGGGCCGCTTTAGAAGTTTCTCCTAGCAGTAAGCGAATTCGCAAAACCTTCTCATTAATAACTTACATTTGTAATGACGAAATGATGAGGACAGCACAAACATCCAGTCATCTCGAAGCAGGTGAAAATCCCTGACCTCGCCGGGAATCGAATCCAGGTCCCAGTGCTCGGGAAGCTTGAACGCGACCGCGAGACCACAAGCTGCGGACACCGAATGAAATTGTACTGCTCTTTTCAAGCCAGGTTCTCACAGGTAAAATTATTTTATTAACTGCTCCTGCATCAAATATTAATCTAATATTACTCCCAGCTTTAGCTGCATCCAACAATTGATTGCCGAGTTGGCTTGAAGACTATTCACTTACTTCCCGTTTTATCATTTTTTTTATCTTCTCTGAAATAGCTGCACATTTTGACCAGGTAACGTGGTAATAAAGTTAACAGAATGGTTCATGTGGTATGATGTTAATATGTCAACAATAGACTTTAATAACACTGGGTTTATCTTAAAAAAAAAAACTCGAACATACAGCTGTAGGACGCCAACAAAGTGCATTTTCGTTGATTTTCAGTTAAGTACTGAGATTCAGAGAGTTTTAATTTCAATCAGCTGTTCTATGCTAAAGTCATTAATTAGTTTACAATGCTGATGATATAGCTTTGGCATTTTCCTTACATCTAAATTCAACTTTTATTCCCTGGCAATATTTGCCATTATCCTATTCTGTATTTAAGTGATCAGTTACCAACTAATTCCCATCAATTAACAGTGTGCATTTCCCTATGGAGAGATCTATTGTTGCATTCTTCTCACATAAGAAATCCGTGTCAGTTGTACACTCCTCAATTAATGTGTTAACTACGAGGGATGTGCTTGTCATTGCTACATTTCCTATGGTCAGTAGAATGTGAGCCTGCCATTTTTATTTTGGGATACAGTTTCAAAAGTTTCTAGGGTCCTACAGTGGCTAACTGGCGTGGTTGGCACCTTAATAATGTCACACAACCTTTAAAATACATCGTGAGAGTATACACTGGCTGCAGCACCAGTGTCTATAGTGGGAATGTGTACTCCTAGGACACAAACAGCTGACTGCAACACAACTTGACGCTGACTGCGCCAATTTATAGTGTCTGCATACAGTTCCTCCCGAATGTCCCTCACATTGGCATACCTCATCAACCTGATATCCTCCTGTTAGCCCATTCTCCACTCTCTGAGCAACTGTTCAGGGCTAGACAGGTTCGAAATTAGTTTTCCGAGATTGGAACAGGTGGTACATTATTTCCACCCGAATATATACTGTTCCAATTAGCATTTGTATGATGATTAATTAGCTGTTGTTGGCCCTATGAACCATTATTTCTGCTTCAATAGCCAGGATTGAATCTATAACGATGCCTTTTCTATTTTCTTCGATTAAATTGGCTATAATTATTGTTTAGATTGTTATTATTACCATTACTGTGCCTTGCATTAACATTTGGGTGACTATTACTGTTTTTTGAAAGTTTTTGATACCTTTTATTATTACCATAGGGATTATTATTGTTGAGTGTACCATTTTGAGAATATGCTTTCACATCTTCATTGAGCAAACCAATCGAACCCAATATCGAGATAAATTCCTCTATATTAAATTCAGATACATTAATCAGTATTCCTCTAATGTGAGCGTCTAGTTTAAAGTTCTACATTCTCATCACATCGTGTTTTGGCTTGGAACTGCCCCAATATCAGGTTTTATTTATTTTTCAAAGTACTTTCGCAAGTTTCCCGCTATAGTTGAGAAGGCCAAAGGGTTAAAGACTTCCTTAAGTAATCTTTCCTAAACAGCTGCTGACCAATAGTTGCCTAAAGATGATTAATGAAAGTCATCATAGTTTTTGTAATATTCGGTAACATCCATCGCTCACAAGGCATTGCCTTGTGAGAAGGCGCTTGCAAAAGAGATTTTTTTGTGCATCTGTCCACATGAACCCCTAGCATCGCTCCTCGAAAGGCTTCTATAAACACAATCCGGTGCACACTTCCTTGTCTGGGATAAAAATCTGAAACTAACGAATGCCTGATTCAATTTTCTTCCAAAAATCATGTTTGTAAAATACGGCACCACCCCCACCCCCACCCCACACCTTAAATTCAGTGACGTGGTTGCTGATGAGTTGGGCTGCCCTCATAGTAATGTTCTTCGGATAGCTTCTGAATCGATTTCTTCCAAACCAGAACCTAATACATCATCTCCATCAATACTTCTTACTTCGGCTAGTTCTTTTTCATTTTACCTGGTAGTTCATTGACAACATGTCACTTACGCGAAAAGTCCTACTTTAGCTCTTCCGTAACCATCAGCACTCCACGTTCCTCCAGAGTGTCTGACCTATTTTTATTTTCAGTAACTTTGGTAGAGACGTGACCCATCGCTTCATGTTTCTTGTCTTATTCAAAAGTGAGCTGTTCAACATGGAATGTCGGCTGTTAAATTGTGTCCAATAATTTGTTTTGATTTTGCCAAACATCACTCATTTTGGTGGAAAATTCCTGCACGGATTCTGGTAGGTCAGTATATGCCTGCTTCAGTGCAGTGGTCTCCTCTGTCAATTCCTTTGCATACGTTTCCTGCCTATTCGTGAGCGCCTTAATCTCAGATCCAATGGTATCTTGTTACCCATTGTATCTCATTTATCTGAAATGGCATCTTGCTTCTGAGTCATCATATCCTGATAGTCGTAATAACATAAAATTTTTTGTTACAAAATATTGAAAAGAACGTTTGACAAACTGGCATTACATTAACTTCTGACTCGGTGTAAGTAGGCTGTTTATGTTTTCTCAGGCTGTTTATGTTTTCTCTATGTAAGTAGGCTGTTTATGTTTTCTCAGGCTGTTTATGTTTTCTCTATGTAAGTAGGCTGTTTATGTTTTCTTATTGGCAACGTTACGTAGCGCTCAATATGAAAATCACTGGCTGTGCTGTGTGCAGTCTGTGGCTAGTTTGCATTGTTGTCTGCCATTGTAGTGTTGGGCAGCGGCAGCTGGATGTGAACAGCGCGTAGCGTTGCGCAGTTGGAGGTGAGCCGCCAGCAGTGGTGGATGTGGGGAGAGAGATGGCGGAGTTTTGTAATTTGTCATGAACTGATATATATATTATGACTTGTGATGATATTAAGGTAAATACATTGTTCGTTCTCTATTAATATCTTTCATTTGCTAACTATCCCTATCAGTAGTTAGTGCCTTCCATAGTTTGAATCTTTTATTTAGCTGGCAGTAGTGGCGCTCGCTGTATTGCAGTAGCTTGAGCAGCGAAGATTTTTGGGAGGTAAGTGATTTGTGAAAGGTATAGTTTAATGTTAGTCAGGGCCATTCTTTTGTACGAATTATTGAAAGTCAGATTGCGTTGCGCTAACAAAATATTGTGTGTCAGGTTAAGCACAGTCATGTAAGAATTGTTCAAAGGGTACGTTTCATATGTCGACCCTTAGCCTAGGATACCTCACTGGAATCTTCTGATTTTTCTTGTAGTTAGCGCGTAATTGTAGAGAGAATCTCCTTTGTAGTTGTAGCCTTTCATTGTTGTACAGTAAAACAGTTGTGGCATGTATATAGATTTGCACCAAGTATTTCGCAGCTGTAATTAACTAGATATTATTTTCAGTGTTATGTTAATGTGTTCTCTTATTTTTGCTCTTCAAATTGTGTTTTTCTGTGTTGTCGTGTGAAATACTGTGACAATAATGGCGTGTGAAAAACGTAATACTAGGCTCCAAAGTAAACTGAGAAATGACAGTGAAAATGAGAGCAGTGTGTTAGCGCCACCGAGTAATGAATTAGCTGATGTTCAAAGTAGTAATTTGGTAACTGTTCATAGGGAAATGGAGCAGGCGGCAAACAATGGCGTGGACAGTGAAACAATTAGTGAAGAGGGACGCATTATCGATCGATCGGTCGGCAACAGCTTGCCTCAGGAATCGGGAATGTCAGGACACAATTTTGCGAATACTGTAGACTCAGGTTTTGGGTTCTCGCCGTTTTCTCAAATAAGTCAAGACACATTTTCTGCTTGTCAAAATGTGAATGTTGTCGGTGCAAATGCACTGCCTAAAAGCGTAGAGAAACAGATTCCAGACACTAATACATTATTATTGCAATTAATGCAACAAATGGAACAAAATCAGAGACAAACACAGCAACAGTTAGACACAGTGGAACAAAATCTCAAAAAGTTAGACACAGTGGAACAAAATCTCAAAAAGTTAGACACAATGGAACAAAATCTTCAAAAGTTAGACACCACACTTGAACAAACACGTGAAGATTTAACTAGTGAGTTACATAACATTGAATCGAAATGTCAAAAAGTCTGTAATGACGTAAAATCACAAATTTGTGAGCATTTCCAACCTATTTTTTCGCGGCATGAAAATGCATTACAGAATCATGAAGCAGCCATAAAAGAACTGCAAACTATTTTTCATGAAAATCACAACACCTTGCAAGCTAAAATTGACTCAGCTGCATCTACCGATTCGGTTACGCAACTTGCAAAAACTCAGGAAAACTTAAAGGTCACAGTAGACACGATTGCAACACAAATGGACACTCTGAAACTTGGTTCAGAAAAACATACAGAGGAAATGATTTCACTATCGGATAAAGTAGCCGAACTTTCAGATCAGTTCACTAACTTATCTACAAAGGTAGATGATGATCTGAATGACACAACACCTGTAGCCTTCACTGACACAGAAGAGTATGAACAAATTAGAAAATTCAAACAAAATCAAAATCAAATCAATACACAGTACAAAAGAGAAATCCGGGAAGTGCAAGATCAGTTGGCACAAGTAGTACAAGAATTACGTATTTCAGAGGACACTCGCGCCCCAATACGGGAAGAGGGACATACAAATACGGAACAGACACAAAATAACAACACAGGGCACTTCGGAAATTGTGAAAGAAGGTGGCAAGGTACGACGAATTTTGAGATGGAACCGCCGAAACGACGTAACTATGACCGAGATGCTACTCGCCGACACGATGATTTTGACTATAAGCTGTTCATTACTACACGTAAATTCAAAACGTTTAAGAATTCTGCCAACGACATTCATCCACAAGCATGGCTCCATCAATTCTCTCATTGTTTTCCTCCCAACTGGTCGTTAGAACACAGATTAGAATTTATGTGTTGCTACTTAGAGAATGAACCAGCTGTAAGAATGCGATCGGTAATTCACGATTGCCACAGTGAAGGAGAGTTTTACCATGCCTTCCTCTCAGCATATTGGTCTCAAGCTACACAAGACCGTGTAAAACATAGCATCATAATGATGAAACGTTTCGAACAATCTGAATTTTCCAGTCTTATGAAATATTTTGAAGACATGTTGCATAAGAATCAGTATCTTTCAAACCCATACAGCCCCTCAGAACTCATCCGCATTTGCTTAATCAAACTGCCTGAACATTTACGACATATTATTTTGGCAGGGCGTTGCAAAGACGACATTGAAGCATTTCAGGGACTGTTACAAGAATTAGAAATTGACACTGATAATCGCGGAACGCGAAAACAAGGACACAACAATTACAGGTCACATCCGTCACAATTTCGTGACGACAGAAACAATAACTGGACACGAAAAGGCTATTCTTACAACGCAAATCGTGACCAAAACAGACACCACCCATATGACAACCACTGGCAGAGTAATAATAGTTACAGAGAAAGATCGCATATCCGTAGTAATGACTATCACAGAGACAACCACAGAAACAGACAATATGGGAACCAAAACAATTATTATCAAGGGAAGCAGAATAACTTCAGACGCAACACTTCGGCGCACAGTTACGATTCAGGGAGCAATTCTCCACCACGTGACCGACAAGAAAGGAACTATGGAATCTACCGACATGACGAAAGACGATATGATCGTAACGACCGACCAGAATTGCATCAGAACTGGCGGGATTCAAACAGAGCAGGGCACTTTCGACAAGGTGAATTTCTAGAAGCTAGGTCTCCTAATTCCAATAACGACGCGCGCCAACAAAGGAACAGACAATGACTCGCACCGCAGGCAGCTGCGTGCGGCCGCTGGCTCAGGGAAAAATAACAAAGACGCTAGCCTTGAGAAAAGATTTAGCATTCTTTACCGATGTAAACAACATGATAATTGCTTTGAAGCTGAAAGTCTGCGTACTAGGAAGAGTAAAGGATTGCACCACACTTCACATGTAAAACCGCTTACTGAGAGATAATCTGTTTTTTAACTTTGTCATTGCCATAAAACTGTTCACTTCACATTTCTAGTATGCTTTGTCAGACTTAAGAAACTGTTAACATGCAACAATGTTTGAAGTTAAATATCCAGTCTAGAACCTAGGGAACATTTTTAAACAGAAATTACGAATGCATTGTTATAGTGAACAGACGACACAGTGTTGTATTTGTACATTCTTGCTTGTTAATTGCACGATTACGTAACGACTATCAGGCTTATATATTTAGAACCTATACTGGTACTGCTAATGAGATTTTAATGCAACATTTTGGTTTACTTGAAAATACATTCTGGGTTTAAAGTACTTTCTGTGAGATACCAGACGACAGAGTGATTAGTTTATGTGACAGCTACACGATTTTTATCACGACGCTACTAATGAGTGACAATGTACAATGTTGATTTTGCGGTGTTTCTGTTTTATATCTGCACAGTTTTTCTGTATTATTCAGGAAAGTAAAACATGTTTTAGTAGTAACTTTTATGGTATAGCTACAAGGAGACAGCCTTTTCTGTAGCACAACAATACGTTACAGCACAGTACTTTCTTCATCACGGCAATAAGCGTAATAAGTATGATATCTATACGCAAAGCATTTCACTTTTGTTTATCATGAGGTAAGTACATTGGCTTCTGCAGAACTTAGCTTTCGGAGGACGATAACTACGACACTTCCACACCGATTATGTTGCAACAAGACGCACATTTAGCGCTACAGTACACGTATTTGAGTGATTAATTTTGTACTTAAAACATTTATTTTTAAAGATTTTTTGAATTACAAAGAAAGTTTTCCGTGATACATTTCATTCCATTGCTGTAATTTGTAACACCTGAGGGTATAATTACATTAATCCTCAGGGGGGTACACGCTTACTTTGTGTACCATGTGTTTGGCAACCACAAGGAACCCTAGCTAATATGGTATTTGCTTATACAACTTTACACATCGGTACCATATTTCTCTAACACACAAATTACACAGCTATCTGATCATGTAACTGAGAGATAAACTTTTTTATTACATCAGTGACAGATGTTTACGCAATTACACAGTTGGCTAACTTCACACTTATGAAATTGTATTTTGTCTGTACTTTGTAAACTGTTCATATTTTTTCGGAATCATTGTGATACTATGAGAGCTTTGAATGATGTATTTGGTAAAGGGATTATGATTTTTAAAGTACGTTTGAGGCAGATGACACTTTTGACATGAGCAGAGAATTTTTTTTACGTTTTGAAATTATTGGAGGAAGTTACGACGATTTTGAGATTTGACTGAAGTGTTATGATGTTATTATTACGACGACGATGTGTACTATGCTGTTGAGGTATGTTTATGATAAATAAGCTGATGCTATATGAGGAATCTGATTATGCTATGTAGCTATTATGATGAAATATTGAAGACGTGTTGATGAATATGAATATGTACATGTGTAATAAGGTAAGGAATAAGGAGTAGGGGTTAGGGACTCTGATTTATGAAAAGGTTGTTGGAAACCAAGAATCGTACTTTAAGAGTTATGAAATGTGTGTATATGCATGAATGTATCACAATGCCACTGAAAATTTTTTTGGACACTGTTATATTTATAGGGTTTTGTTTCTACAGATTTGCAACGCTAATTCTTGACCTGTGAAATATTTTTATATGAGACTACCACGGTAGCAGAATCTCCTGTCGTAAATATTTCCGTACGAAAGTTAAGTGACCACCTGCACGTAATGCGTCGCGGGCACCCAGCTGTGTCAGACGCCTGGAGAAAAAGCCATTATTGCGAGCCCTTTTCAGCGGCACAGGTAGCACAAAAAAAAAAGGGGAGGCCATTATCCTTGGAAATATTCTTACATCTGCAAACCTGATAATGACAAGTGTCTTTCTACGAGAATTGAGAGCTACTGACTTACGAAATGCCACATAGCTATTGAATGATGTTTTTATGCTTTGGTTTGCGTAATTGCTTATTTCATTTGACATCTGTTTTCCAGCTGTGTTGCAGCATTGGTTTCATAAAATAAAATTAAATGCATTTGCTAATGTGAACACTTTCTGTCAACAGATCTATTAAATAATTATTTTATGATCCACATTCTTTAAAAAAGGAGCACTTGGAAAGGAAAGAACAATAAGAAGGAACTAGTAACTGCATTCATAATTTTCTTTTCAAGTAATTGGTAACTTTTTGGTAGAATAACTTCTTGTGGTGCACCACTTTAATTACATAGACATTAAGATGTGATTATACATTTCCCTTATCTGCATTGTTATCTTTAGTGTACTATTTTTTCTGCTTGAGCTATGTCATGTTTCGATATAAGCTGCTGTTTGCCAGGCATAGTGTTATTGAATTTGACTTTTGCTCATTTATGCTGCTAGCTTTGCCAATTTGCATTTTTTGCATTGCTGTTTGTGTTGATTTGTTATGTGATGCTGCATTGCCTCGTCCCTTAGTTTAGTATCTGAGCTCAGTAGATTTAAGTTAGCTTAAGAGGAGACTATATAAGAAACTAACTGTTATAAATTTATAAGAAATGCATTGAGAAGCTATCAGAAAATGGTCTGGCAAAATAAAAAGGATACTGTACAGTGGAGAAAAACTGTTATTGACAGAGGATATGAACAAAAAAAGTAGGGTTTAGGGACAACAGGTTTAGGTAGGATTTTCTTGGAAATAAATGTTGAGGTAAGAAATGTGTGAACATATAAATACAGAAAGCATGCTTAGATAGAATTTTTTTGGTGGAAACAAAGGATGAAATAAGAGGAAAGATATATGAAGTTTTGGGTTGGACTGCAGTACCAAATGTTACACTGAAAACGAACCCTGTCCTTTCCTATTGGTGTTATCCCACTATGAGTTTGTGTACCCTTGAGTATTTGTTTTCTTCCTGTCTCTGTGTAGTTTCATAGAATTTTTTCTTCTTTTAATATTAAGCTACATTCACTATGATGAGGAATACTGTTATCCTCAAATATAATTGGCATTAATAATATGTTATTTACTTTGTAAAGATATTAGACATTATTCATTCTGTTTAAATGCTCATGTGTGAAGTTGATGTTTCGCAAGTTATTCTGATCTTCTATGTATGTACTCATGTCATAATTCCTGTAACACTGATGTATATGTCTATTTCTATTCTTTTGTAAAGCCTGTACTACAAATGTTATCTGTATTGTTATGTTTTTAATGATGTATTTTGTACCTTTGTTATTGTATTCCTATGTTATAAAATTGTAATTGTCACCAGTTCATGATATTATTAACTTATTAGTTACATTTCACTGCACACGTTTCTGTTGGTCATAGTATGTGGACAATATGTGAGAAGTAGGGACTGTTAGTGTTTGCACGTGTGTTAATAATCCAGCAAGGGACTGGATAACAGCATTGCCGGTTCTAAGGACAATTCCAAAAACTTTGTGAGCGCACAAGTGGTGGTTATGGACTTGCTATATTATCCGCAAGACTCTTCAATGGTGATTGTGCACCTGCACAGTCACAACAGATGGCTGTTGGTTATCTCTACAAGGACTACAGTGGGTCTACATCTTAGATGATCCATCAATATCATCATTTCTACAAGGACTGCAGTGGGTCTGCACCTCTGGTGGCCCACCAATACCGTAATCTCTACCAGGACTACAGTGGGTCTGCTCTATGATGACCTACCTACCAATACTCTTCAAAATTTCGACTGACTCTGCTGTGGGTTTGCTCTGTTGTGGCCCATTACCTGTCTGCATGTCGAGAGTCAGCACTGTCTTTCCATTGGAAGGACAACACTACTTCTTCAAGACTGCATGGAAATCCACTACTTCTGTGTGCATTTTCTTTTACTGCTCAGACTTTGAGAAAAACACTGCTATTCTCCTGTTATGTACGATTAGGACTGTCTTTATAGACTGTGAGACAATTTTAGCTTTTGACCAACATTGTATCAATAAGTGTGTGCATTTGATTTCTTTGTTATTGTAATTATGAAAAGTAAAATTTTTGTCAAATCTGTATTGGCCAGTGCCCAACACCATTTGTAAAAATTTTTTGTGGGGAGCATGGGGGCTATGTAAGTAGGCTGTTTATGTTTTCTTATTGGCAACGTTACGTAGCGCTCAATATGAAAATCACTGGCTGTGCTGTGTGCAGTCTGTGGCTAGTTTGCATTGTTGTCTGCCATTGTAGTGTTGGGCAGCGGCAGCTGGATGTGAACAGCGCGTAGCGTTGCGCAGTTGGAGGTGAGCCGCCAGCAGTGGTGGATGTGGGGAGAGAGATGGCGGAGTTTTGTAATTTGTCATGAACTGATATATATATTATGACTTGTGATGATATTAAGGTAAATACATTGTTCGTTCTCTATTAATATCTTTCATTTGCTAACTATCCCTATCAGTAGTTAGTGCCTTCCATAGTTTGAATCTTTTATTTAGCTGGCAGTAGTGGCGCTCGCTGTATTGCAGTAGCTTGAGCAGCGAAGATTTTTGTGAGGTAAGTGATTTGTGAAAGGTATAGGTTAATGTTAGTCAGGGCCCATTCTTTTGTACGAATTATTGAA
This sequence comes from Schistocerca piceifrons, assembly GCF_021461385.2. Classification (NCBI taxonomy): domain Eukaryota; kingdom Metazoa; phylum Arthropoda; class Insecta; order Orthoptera; family Acrididae; genus Schistocerca; species Schistocerca piceifrons. The sequence continues at coordinate 558,719,934 of NC_060140.1, forward strand.
AGTCAGATTGCGTTGCGCTAACAAAATATTGTGTGTCAGGTTAAGCACAGTCATGTAGAAATGTTCAAAGGGGAAGTTTCATCCTCAAATATAATTGGCATTAATAATATGTTATTTACTTTGAAAAGATATTAGACATTATTCATTCTGTTTAAATGCTCATGTGTGAAGTTGATGTTTCGCAAGTTATTCTGATCTTCTATGTATGTACTCATGTCATAATTCCTGTAACACTGATGTATATGTCCATATATATTCTTTTGTAAAGCCTGTACTACAAATGTTATCTATATTGTTATGTTTTTAATGATGTATTTTGTACTTTTGTTATTGTATTCTTATGTTATAAAATTGTAATTGTCACCAGTTCATGATATTATTAACTTGTTAGTTACATTTCACTGCACACGTTTCTGTTGGTCATAGTATATGGATAATATGTGAGAAGTTGGGACTGTGAGTGTTTGCACGTGTGTTAATAACTCAGCAAGGGACTGGATAACAGCATTGCTGGATCTAAGGACAATTCCAGAAACTTTGTGAGTGCACAAGTGGTGGTTTATGGACTTGCTATATTCTCCGCAAGACTCTTCGATGGTGAATGTGCACCTGCACAATCGCAACAGATGGCTGCTGGCCATTTCTACAAGGACTGCAGTGGGTCTGCACCTCTGGTGGCCCACCAATACCACAATCTCTACCAGGACTACAGTGGGTCTGCTCTGTGATGACCTACCTACCAATATTCTTCCAAACTACGACTGACTCTGCTGTGGGTTTGCTCTGTTGTGGCCCATTACTTGCATGCATGTCGAGAGTCAGCACTGTCTTTCCATTGGAAGGACAACACTACTTCTTCAAGACTGCATGGAAATCCACTACTTCTGTGTGCATTTTCTTTTACTGCTCAGACTTTGAGAAAAACACTGCTATTCTCCTGTTATGTACGATTAGGACTGTCTTTATGGACTGTGAGACAATTTTAGCTTTTGACCAAGATTGTATCAATAAGTGTGTGCATTTGATTTCTTTGTTATTGTAATTATGAAAAGAAAAATTATTGTCAAATCTGTATTGGCCAGTGCCCAACACCATTTGTAAAAATTTTTTGTGGGGAGCATGGGGGCTATGTAAGTAGGCTGTTTATGTTTTCTCAGGCTGTTTATGTTTTCTCTATGTAAGTAGGCTGTTTATGTTTTCTCAGGCTGTTTATGTTTTCTCTATGTAAGTAGGCTGTTTATGTTTTCTTATTGGCAACGTTACGTAGCGCTCAATATGAAAATCACTGGCTGTGCTGTGTGCAGTCTGTGGCTAGTTTGCATTGTTGTCTGCCATTGTAGTGTTGGGCAGCGGCAGCTGGATGTGAACAGCGCGTAGCGTTGCGCAGTTGGAGGTGAGCCGCCAGCAGTGGTGGATGTGGGGAGAGAGATGGCGGAGTTTTGTAATTTGTCATGAACTGATATATATATTACGACTTGTGATGATATTAAGGTAAATACATTGTTCGTTCTCTATTAATATCTTTCATTTGCTAACTATCCCTATCAGTAGTTAGTGCCTTCCATAGTTTGAATCTTTTATTTAGCTGGCAGTAGTGGCGCTCGCTGTATTGCAGTAGCTTGAGCAGCGAAGATTTTTGTGAGGTAAGTGATTTGTGTAAGGTATAGTTTAATGTTAGTCAGGGCCATTCTTTTGTACGAATTATTGAAAGTCAGATTGCGTTGCGCTAACAAAATATTGTGTGTCAGGTTAAGCACAGTCATGTAAGAATTGTTCAAAGGGGACGTTTCATCGGTAGCTACCTCAACCAATTATACCATGTTAGCTTGTCAATTAGCCATTTCAGAGCGAGTTTGTACCATCATTGACTCACATTAAAATCGTGTTTCTCTCTAATTCAACAGATAATAATAACAATAATAATGAAAATACTAATGATCGTATCAAGCAATAAAACTTATGTCACTATACGACTGCTTTACGAACAATCTCGTAACAAATAGGTGTTAGCATATGCGAAATAGCGGCGTATTCAAGTTTCAAAGCGTCCTTGAACAGGCACAAAATTATAATATGTCCTTGCACTGTCTGTCTTATCGACTGTTAATCACATTTGTAAAATCTGAATTCTCGTGATAATAAAATTAATCTCCGCTATCGAATTTGAGAAGAAAGGTGGAGGTTCTTACTAATTATGCTAAACATTGCCGACCGAAGTGGCCGTGCGGTTCTAGGCGCTGCAGTCTGGAACCGCGAGACCGCTACAGTCGCAGGTTCGAATCCTGCCTCGGGCATGGATGTGTGTGATGTCCTTAGGTTAGTTAGGTTTAACCAGTTCTAAGTTCTAGGGGACTAATGACCTCAGAAGTTGACTCCCATAGCGCTCAGAGCCATTTGAACCATTTTTGCTAAACATTCATGTAATTAGATTTCATTATACAAAAAAACACACAAGATAAGAGTTCGATGCATGATATTCCATAATACTACTTGCCCAACAGAGCTGAAGGCTTTGCACATTACATGGTGTGGTATAATTTTCATGTCGTTATTGGTGTAGGTCGAGGTTTAGCCATGGATACTCAAAGCCGATGAATACATTTGATAACTTTTTTTATTGTATCGTATCTGAGCAAGTGAGAATGAAGAGAGCGGAATGAATAGTAAGGAAATGTGGGTTCGAACCATATTACATTTCATTTTATTTACGCAATCAATGAGCCAATGGAAGTAAGAAGTAGCAAGATACGCTCCAATATCAATGTAATATAGCTAATATACACCGGGTGAATCACCTAAAACTCGCATCGCAAAAATATTGCGGAAATGAAAAGTGCTGTTGGTCTGCGGTTTCCACAGAATGGTTTGCAGTTAGGGGTTCGTATTATTAGGCAATCAACAGGTTGTTGTAGTACTTAGAAAGTGTTTTTCTTGTGCACATATACACTTCTCTAAATGGAACAATGGCCATTGACATTGACAGACTGAAAGTGGGGTAAATTAGAATGGCAGTGGTGTTTGTTGCAGGATTCTAGTGCGAATGGTTTAAGAGATATATTTGAAAAGTTCCCACACCGACACTTGTACAATACCTGTGGTAGCACACACTAAAGAACAACACAAGTGCATACACCAGTTATCTGGATTCTGACAAATAACGAGACAATCGACAGTCATAGGTTGACCACCGGCAGCGGCAATAAACGCTCCCAGTCTGGCATGGAATGACCACTGCAAACTGGCTACTATTTCAGCGTAATATGCAGGAGCAGGCTTCAGTAATACGTCGTTGCATTTAATATCGTGTAGTTGGTGTGTCCTTGTAGACAGCATCTTTCAGTTTTCTGAACAGAAAAAAGTCTACAGGCGTCAAATCCGGGACGCAGGTCGGCCACGATACAGGCCCTATGCGTCCAGTCCACAATTTGGAAACAATTGATGAAAACGTGCTGTAGTTCTTCCTGTAGTATTATTGGTCGTGCAGTACGGGCTCCTGGTACTATAGGTTCCTCCTAGTCCGCGGGGGAACGTCTTCTAGCATCCATGGAAGACGGTTTGCTTGGAGGCAGCGATACTTATGCCCGTTCGGTGTTCTGTCTATGGAAAAGAGGCCTATGAACTGATGGTTCGTTATCTCACAACACAGCTTTACACTCAATGAACGCTGGTGTTCCGCCTGACGAGGCCAACGCTTATTGTCAGCAGACCAATAGAGCATTTTTTGGCTTGTTACCTGGACATAATTAGTAAATGTGGCTTTATCACTAAACAATATGCATGAGACATCTGTAGTATCCTATTTTAATGCCCACGTACATAATTTAACACGATTCTCATATTCGTTTCCATGCAGCTCTCGATGCAGAGAGATGTGTGAGGGATGGAACCTATGTCGACTCACGCCACTTCCTCGTGCGACTGTAGAGAGCTAACTTGCGGATCAACTGCAATACTGGCAGGAACGTTAATTTCCTCCTCTTTTCTCGTTTCCTTCTGTTATGTTGCGTAGAATTTACACAGCCACTTTCACGTAACTGGATGAAGAGGTTGATAAATAACCCCCGAGATGGTTGACGTCTATTGAGATATCTTGCCGCGTGCACCGTACAAGAACAAACTGCATTCTTCCTACATACTCCATACTCCATTAACATGTCCACTTTTTCTGCACTGGTACATCCTATCGTAAATTCACGACCTACTGCTTGGACTGTTAAACGCTAACTAAATAGCAAGACGCAATTCAGGGCTATACCATTTGGCCTGAATGTAAGTGGTGTATATTTATTGCAGTGCTGTATTATATGTTGCACCTGATTTACTGGATCATTTTATGTCCGCAGCTCGTGGTCTCGCTTCCCGAGCATGGGTCCCGGATTCGGTTCCCGGCGGGATCAGGGATTTTCACCTGCTTCGCGATGACTGGGTGTCCTCATCATTTCATCACCAATCACGAAAGTGGCGAGATTGGACTGAGCTAAGGCTGGGAATTTGTATGGGCGCTGATAACCGAGCAGTTGAGCGCTCCAGAAACCAAACATCATGGGTCAGTTTACTTTATATATAGATTGCTGTACTTACTGGATGCAACCTAAGCTTGGAAGGAGCATTTAGAACTGGTAAACAGAGTATTAGACAAATTTCAAGAATACGTGTGCACCAAATTTACAAAAATCAAAGTTTGGTAGATAAAAAGTCATCTTCTTGGTTCACATCATTACACCCCAAGATATCTTAGCAGACGAAAGTAAGATACTCGCCATTAAAAATTCCCAAAGACAAAAAGGCAATTGTAGGCAATTTTTGGTCTTACCGACATATATTGTCATTTTGTTCCTGGCTAAATACTGAATTCTGAAGCATTACTGAATTTACTACACAAGCAGGTACCATGAATTTGCTAGGCCAAGTGTCTGACTTCAATAAGATCAAGGATGCACTGGTAAATTCACAGTTATTATATCAACCTGATACGTATCAAGATTTTTCGTTTGTTGGGCAGGAGGACTCTCTTCTCCAAATTCGAGATATCAATTGGAAAACTACTGCGTGTACAATTGTTCTCACCAGTAGGGTATTAATCGATCGTGAACATGCCTACAAAACTACTCCGTTAGAAGCGTTTGCAATTGCAGCGGAATTTAAAAAATGTTACTATTGTCTTATGGCTAGCCATCCAAAAATTTGTTGTGATTACCAGGCTAGTGAGCTTCCTTTTGGGTTGTAAATTTTTATACTCTATGTTAATCCGGTGGACCCTTGTTATTCAGGAATATGACTTTGAAGTAATGTACGTGGGGGTAGAGATCAATATAGTAGCCTATGCATTGTTCCATCTGCTGGTAAGGCAATATACAGGATGATTATAATTAAAGTTAAACTTTCAAAACGCTGTAGAAGTAACACCACTGGTCAGAATGACGTCAAATTCCAACGGAATATTATCGGAGAAGGGGGAAAACGTATGGCAGAAGAAAAAAAATACTGTAGAAATTGATCAATAGATGGCACTGTATGTGTCAGAATACCTAAATGAAAACACCTGTGCTGCGAACGACCCATTGCAGTTGGTATAAACTCGCCGGGTACACGGCTGTTCCTCCTTTCGCTTCTGCGACGTTCACCATGACTCATTGCAGGACCGCACTCTGCTTGTAAAACTGTATTACAAGAATGAAGTCTGTTCACACGTCGCTCTGCAGAAGTTAAGGACACTGAAGGGTTTGAAATAAGGCGTTGGTCCGATGACTGCCTTGGGTCTGGAAAAAAGATTCGGAAATTCGAAAAGACGGGTTCTTTTGGTGTCCAAGCTGATAGAGGGAGGAAACGAATTAATTCGACGTCAGTGGAAGCGGTGGCCACAGCAATGCAGGTGGAGACGAGTGGTGGTGTGCAAACGTGTAGTGCTCGGAGAACTGCCCGAACATTGGACATAACCGTGAACACGTTACATAAAATCTTACGAAACATCCTTCTTTGCTATCCATTCAAAATACCCATGTGCACGAGTTGCTTCCTGTTGACCTGCCAGCTAGAGGGACCTTTGCTTTAGAATTTCGTGCTCGCATGGAAGTGGACAATGATTGGCAGTGGAAGATTTTGTGGACAGACGAAGCCCACTTCCGTGTGACAGGATATGTCATACACAGAATTGTCGAATATGGGCAACGGAAAGTCCATACGCAAATCAACCAATACCACTTCATCCTGAAAAGGTCACTGTGTGGTGCGGGTTTACGGCATATTTGTCATAGGACCACATTTTTTTGAAGAGACAGGTGCTTCTGTTACTGTTACCTGTACCGTCTCTGGTACGCGCTATGAGTGTCTTTTGCGCAACCACGTCATTCCAGCCCTCGAACAGCGTGGATGTGTGGATGGGATCATTCTTATGCAAGATGGCGCACCTCCGCACATGGCAAATTCTGTTAAGCAGCTGCTGAAGTGCCATTTTTGAAATGCTAGAATTATCAGCCGCCATTTCCCTATAGCCTGCCTGTCCCGATCACCTGATCTTAATCCTTGTGACTTCTGGCTGTGGGGATATCTGATAGATATTGCGTTCAGCGTTTCGACTGCAAGCTTAGCTGCACTGAAGGCACGCATTGCGTAACACATTCTGGACGTGATCCCGGAAACACTTCGATCAGTTGTGGGACATGCTGTTTCTCGATTTCAGCTTATTGCAGAAAACGGTGGCCAGCATATTGAACATGTTTTGCGCCAATCACACGGAAATTAATATACGATTTGATTTTGACTGATGCTTTTTTTGAGGTTTTTGGCCTCAGGACAATTAAAAACCGATGCGATTGATGCTTTTTGCGGTTTTAAGCCTCAGGACAGTTAAAAACAGATTTGAAATGACGTTGCCGTGTTGGAAGGGCTTACGTAACTAACAGTATCACACCTGAACACCCATCCACACTGAGTAGTACATCAGACGCACACCTTAGGCATTTTTGTATGATTCCTTTGTCATTCGTAGTCGACCACTATTAAATTATGATTTTTACAGAGCCATCTATTGTTACATTTTGTAACTATTTATTTTTCTTCTGCTGTAAGTTTTCCGTCTTCTCCGATAATATTCCGTTGCAATTTGAAATCATTCTGACCAGTGGTATCATTTCTACGGGGGTTTGAAAGTTTAACTTTAATTATAACCACCTTGTACAACGCACAAAAACGTGCTGTTTTATTGCTGTGTTTCATGGCAAGAGAAATGGTGTATCAACAACACAGTTAATATTTAAGAAATCCTGATTTTATATAGCCTTAGGGCACATGGGTATTTCCGAGTAACCAAATGTGCTACAAAAATTAATGAGTACTGTTACTTCTGAATCTGTGGAGAACGGTACAAGGTCTTATACGAAAATGCCTGCTTTGCTAAAAGGCGAAGCCTCTGAACCTAACATCACTGAGAAACCTTTGCAGGTCATTGCTACAGATGTCTGTGGATCTTTCCGAAAGGCACATGCAAGTACTGAATATGTCACTGTGATGTACAGCCCCTTTTCGAAACATTTTAAATTATATGCCATAAAGAGTGCCAACAATGCACCAAAAATTACCAGTTCATAGAGAAGTATGTTCCACACATTGGAAAGCCAGGAATTATTCTATCTTATAAAGATTAGAATTTTACCAGTGTAACATGGAAACAGTTCCTGCAGGTCTATGATATAAAACAAATGTTAACAGTACAGTACCACCCAGAAAGCAACCCTGTGGGAAAAGTGTTTTGATAACTTAACTTATTTATGAGAAAGTATTGCTCGATCGACAAACTACGTGGGTTAACTATTTAACCTTGTTTGAGCAGGTTTAGAACAACTTGTCAGACACGTCTATGCAGTACACTCTAGGTGAATTAATGTTACAGGAAAAGGAAAACAGTGAGTGAGGAGACCCTTACCAAGGGTTCACAGAGATGCATCATCTTTCGAGGGAAAGGATAAACAAGCACTAATTATGCTTACGCGAAAAGCTGCTCATGACAAAACCATATTTTGATGCAAATTTATGGCGAGTCCAGCAGTATTTATACTGATGGAAACGCAAGTTGCTAGCTGTGTTTCTACATCTGAAAGATGATGTCTGTCCATATTTCGTGACAGTCGCACGAGTGGCGCTGGTAGCGTTATTATGAGGATGCAAATCAGGTTTGCTGTAAATACTCGCTGTAACGGTCGTAAGCAGTAGTTACCTTTGAGATTGGACGTGGTGAGTTGATATTAGTCAAGAATGCCTTTAAGGTGACGAAGACGCCATTATCAAAACCTCACTGAGTTTGAATGAGGTACTGTAATAGGGCTACGAGAAACTGGATGTTCCATGATGCTGCAGTAAGACTTGGTACGTACGTGATTGCTGGCAGCGGTGGTCGCAAGAATGTACGGTCACAAGAAGACCGGGCTCCAGATGGCCACATAGCACTACCAAGAGGGAGGACCATCATGTTCAGCATCACTGTGAAAACCACGAACTGTTACAAATCGGTTACTTCATGGACAGCTCCGAGGCAGATGCCGCGTCGTGTGCGTTCCACTGACTCCAAACCATCGCCATTTGCGACTTCAGTGGTGTCGAGAGCTCATTGGAGTTCAGAGTGGAGGTCTGTTGGGTTTTATGATGAAAGATGTTTCTGCCCCGGTGCCAGTGATGGCTATGCATTGGTTAGAAGAAGTTCAGTAAGGACCTGCACCCAGCTTATCCGCATGTTAGAGGATCTGGACCTACACCTGGGGTTGTGGTATGGCAAGCTACTTTGTGTAACAGCAAGAACACTCTCGTAGTTATTCCACGCACCCTGACTGCAAAATTGTTCGTCATTCTGATGATTCGACCTCTTGTGCCGTCATTCATTAACAGCATTCCAGGGGGAGTTTTGCAAAAGGATAACGCTCACCCACACACCGCTGTTGTAACCCAACATCCTCTATAGAGTGTCGACATATTGCCTTGGGTTGCTCGTTAACCAATCTGTCTCCAATCGAGCACATGTAGAGCAACTAGCATTAACCGTCCCTGTACTGACCAACCAAGTGCAAAAGGCATGGAACTCCATCCCATAAACTGACATCAGGCACCTGTACAAAACAATGCATGCACTTTTGCAAGCTTGCATTCAATATTCTGGCGGTTGCACCTGTCATTAATGTGCCGGCAATTCACATTTGCGTTGGCTTATCTCATGTTTGCATTAACCTGTAATCTTGCAATGTTAATCACTTAAATATAATACCTAGACAAATGTATTCCCGAAATTTTATTACCCTACATTAATTATTTTTTGGTGCTGCGAATTTTTCGTGAGTGTAATAGGGGGAAATGTACTCGTTCAGAACCATGCAGAATCGTGTAACTGTACTGTACGTCATAGCAGGACAATGTGACGATCGAAAAACGGTGTCTCATCCCGTGCAGGACTCTATTAGTCTAGCGCGGTCATTGCACTGTGCATGGGAATAATGTCACTGGACAGACCACGGCAAGAAAATGGTTTTCTCGTTTTAAGGAGGATCGTTTTGACATTAGTGACTCTCCACGTTCAGGATGACCTTCGAGTTGTGATGAAGATAATTCAGACGTAGTAATCCACGATGATACATGTCAGTGTACTCGACAACTGGCAAATACGTCTTTTGCATGCAACGGGGAAGGTTCAAAAATCGCGTGTATGGGTACCGTACGCACTACGCTAAAACCACAAAAAGCTGATGGTTATATGTGCATCTCTGCTCGCTCGTCATCAGTTGGCTCGTAAACAACAACGATCATTGCTGTCCTGTATTGTTACTGGTGAAGAGAAATATAAAGAAATGAAGGGATTGGGTAAGCCGAAACTAAAACAGCAATTCCCCGTACAAAGACCTGCGCCCATCCACAAAAGATAATGTTATGCATCTGGTGGAACAACGACGGTGTGGTGTATTACGAATTGCTTCCCCAAGATGTAACATTGTTGCTGACGTTATTGTCTTACAGACACTGTCCAAGAACAACTACCACGAAGAGTGCGTGAAGTGATGTTACTCCGAGATATCGTCCGCCCGCTTTTTTTACTAGACTGACAAAAAACACTGTACAAGAGTTAGGTTGGGACGTCATTCCGCACCTACCTTGTTTACCCGACCTTGCGCCCTCAGATTTTCACCTTTTCCGCTCTCTATCGAACACCCTTTACCGGATGAAAATGAGCTCCGAACATGGTTCGACCAGTTCTTCGCCTCAAATCCACGTGATTTCTACAGTCGCGGAATCGAATAATTGTAAATATCGAAGGATAATATATTATTGACGACTTAAGTCTCTGTTATGCGTATCTTGAGTGGTATTATGTGACAGCCTGGAGTTACAACAGCACTGATTGACCTCTAGATATTTTTGTAAAGTAACCTTCCTAGATCTTGAATTAAATTTTTGGCTACTTGTCCTGAATGAACATAATACTGGCAGTTTTCTCTGAAAGGATATGGATACAATACGGGCAATCGCTTAGCAATCGATAAAAGAAAACGAAATTTCAAACAAGTGCGCTTTTCCCGAAATACAGAAGGAGCAAGAGGTACTGAACATTTTTTTTGCCTTTTTAATAAACATTAAAGATAAGGTGTACAACTTTGCTTCCGCCGTTTGCCGATAAGTGGCGACAACGGGAAGTAGCGGTCGAAAGAAACAGATCGCAGACGTTAGGCAGTTAGCTTGGACCTCGGTCAACATAACCTCATACAAACGTTAGTCGATTTTTGCCTGCATCATTCTTGATTGAAAATGTCAGTTTACGAGTCTAATTCTCGTCATTTGCGGGAGGTGTTACTTTTTTGTTTCAATATGAAGAAAACAGCGGCTGAGTCTCATCGAATGCTCTCAAGTACGTATGGTAAGGACGCTATTAGTGAAAGAACCTGTCGTGAATGGTTTCAACGCTTCAAGAACGGTATAGTGGTGGAAGAGAGAATGTTTTCGAAGATGCAGAATTGGAGGCATTGCTGAGTGAAGTCTCACGTCAAACTCAAGAAGAATTGGCACGATTAGTGGGAGTGACACAGCAAGCCATTTCAAAACGTCTCAAGGGTATGAGCATGGTTTAGAAAGAAGGAACTTGGATCCCGTGTGAGCTGAAACCAAGAGACGTTGAATGTCGTTTCTGTGTTTGTGAACAGTCGCTTCAGAGGCAAAAACGGAAGGGATTTCTGCATCACAACGTGACCGGCGACGAAAAATGGGTTCATTTCGATAACCCTAAACGCAAAAATGCATGGGGATATCCCGGCCATGCTGCCACGCCGACGGCCAAACCGAATATTCACGGCTCCAAGATCATGCTCTGCATTTGGTGGGACCAGCTCGGCGTCGTGTACTATGAGGTGTTAAAACCAAGTGAAACAATCACAGGTGCTCGTTATCGAATGCAATTAATGCGTTTTGAGCAGAGCATTAAAAGACAAACGGCCGCAATACAGCGAGAGGCATGATAAAGTGATTCTGCAGCACGACAACGCTCGATCCCACATTTCAAAAAGAGGTCAGAACGTTCTTGAAAACGTTAAAATGGTAAGTCCTAGCCCACCCGCCATATTCTCCAGACATTACTCCCTCTGACTATCACCTCTACAGATCAATGACGCAAGGCCTGCCTGACCAACACTTCCGATCTCATGAAGAAGTCACAAATTGGATCGATTTGTCGATTGCTTCAAAAGATGAACAATTTTTTCGACCCAGGATTCACACACTGCCCGAAAGATGGGAGAAAGTAGTGGCCAGTCATGGAAAAGTACTTTGAACAATCATGTATAACCAGCTTGTTTAATTAAAGCGTCAAATGTTGGGGAAAAAACGGCGGAAGCAAAGTTGTACCCTTTGTAATTAAAAGTTAAGAGTAAATGTGTCTAATTTCGGCTGTGTATTAGGATGGTGATCTTTGTAAAACACATAGCGAGTTGGCTATGTAAATCATACAGATCGATTAATGCTTGATGGATACGTGGATAAACAAGTCGTTGAAACGTAAAGTCACGCAATTGCAAACTGTGTGTGTTTAACAAAATGAGCTTAACCTCTTCAGTCCCGAGATATTGTATGTGGTACCTCCAGGTCTTATTTTTTTCTCTCTCGTGTACGCAGCTGAACTTTTTCTGTCCTGTACTATCATGTTCAACAGAAATAGCGCTTGTATCAGCCCTCGTGCTCGTCTGTCTTCCGAGCGTTATGATGTGGCAAGACAGACTGGAAGCTTCGGAGTCTACGACTGCACAACATGCCTCAGCAAAATAAAAGCAAAGACATAACCTTTTCTAATTACATGTGTTTTCACATGCTCTACTATCGTAAAAAACTGTACAGACGTCCCTCATTTAGCAGCGAGGTATGAATAAGCGTTACGACCTCGGTACTCATTGCAGACTTCCTTTATGTCAGTTGAAGTGTGGTTATATTTTGTTGCACTTGATTCCCAGAGTTGACTGATGAAGAACTCATTTAATTGGTCAATCGAATTAATCCGGATGTGTCTGACATATGTTGATAAATCTGATGATAAAGATGATTCTTTGACGCAGTGTATCACAAGAAAATACAATGCCTCTTCTTCAAATGCGAGGAAGAGACGAGTTCTGGAAACATAAAAAAGAGTAAGAATAATATGTTATTAAGGTAATTACTGTTCTTCTCTTGAAAGTTTACCTAGAAAATTTTTGTGGAAATATTTTGAATTTTTTACTTATAGTTTTTGAAAGTTTTGATACCAAATTTGTAGTCTGACTTATCTTGAAATCTACAGCAAATAGTAACATTATGCGTAATGTTTACGACTGTTTTCTTGTACTAAAGCAACTTGAACCTGCATGTTGTGTGTATAATTGCCCTGCTTAGGTCCCAGTGCATCATACATGAAACCATCTATAAAAAATTCACTATGGCTTCAAAAAAATTTCTGACGGTCAATCCTTGTTAACTAGCATTCACAGAAAGCACTGTAAGTAGGCTATTTAGGTTTTCTTATTGGTAACGCCACGTAGCGCTCTGTATGAAAATCACTGGCTGTGCTGAGTGCAGTCTGTGGCTAGTTTGCATTGTTCTCTGCCATTGTAGTGTTGGGCAGCTGGATGTTAACAGCGCGTAGCGTTGCGCAGTTGGAGGCGAGCCACCAGCAGTGGTGGATGTGTGGATGTGAGATGGCGGATTTTTGAGAATGGATAATCTGGAGGTGTGTCCATCAGAAACAGTACATTTGTAAGAATGGATGTCATGAACTGCTATATATATTATGACTATTAAGATAAATACATTGTTTGTTCTCTATTAAAATCTTTCATTTGCTAACCATGCCTATCAGTAGTTAGTGCCTTCCGTAGTTTGAATCTTTTATTTAGCTGGCAGTAGTGGCGCTCGCTGTATTGCAGTAGTTCGAGTAACGAAGATTTTTGTGAGGTAAGTGATTTGTGAAACGTATAGGTTAATTTAGTCAGGGCCATTCTCTTGTAGGGAATACTGAAAGTCAGATTGCGTTGCGCTAAAAAAAATATTGTGTGTCAGTTTAAGCACAGTCATGTATAATTTTTCTAAGCGGACGTTTCATATGTCGACCCTTAGCCGAGGATACCTCAAGGGAATCTTCTGATTTTTTCTTGTAGTTTGTGTAATTAGTGCAGCCTTTGTTTATTGCTAGCGCGTAATTGTAGAGAGAATTTCCTTTGTAGTTGTAGTTTTTCATTCTTGAACAGTTAAACAGTTGTGGCATGCATGTAGATTTGCACCAAGTATTTCGCAGCTGCGCTTGCGATTAACGAGATATTATTTTCAATGCTATGTTAATGTGTTTTCTTATTTTGCTCTTCAAATTGTGGTTTTCTGTGTTGTCGTGTGAAATATTGTGACAATAATGGCGTGTGAAAAACTTAATACTAGGCTCCAAAGTAAACTGAGAAATGACAGTGAAGACGAAAGCAGTGTGTTAGCGCCGCCGAGTAATGAATTAACTAATGTTCAAAGTAGTAATTTGGTAACTGTGCATAGGGAAATGGAGCTGGCTGCAAATAATTGTGTAGGCAGTGAAACAATTACTGCACAGGAAGGCATTATCGATCGATCGGTCGGCAACAGCTCGCCTCAGGGATACGAAATGACAGGACACAATCTTCCAAATACTGTAGATTCAGGTTTTGCGTCCTCACCGTTTTCTCAAATAAGTCAGGACACATTTTATGCTTGTCAAAATGTGAATGTTGCCGAGAGGAACAGATTCCAGACACTAATACATTATTATTGCAATTAATGCAACAAATGAAACAAAATCAGAGACAAACACAACAAAAGCTTCAAAAGCTCGACACAATGGAAAGAAAGTTTCAAAGTTAGACTCAGTGGAACATATGCTTGAACAAACACGTGAAGATTTAACTACTGAGTTACACAAAATCGAATCGAAATGTCAAAAAGTCTGTAATGACGTAAAAATTAAACAACTAAAACAAATAGAACTGCAACACAACAGGGGTCCTAGTGTTACGAGACCCGTGTTGCAGAATAATGTATTTTCGGCCGTTTATTGTGTTATATCTGTGGGTTGCAGGGGTTACGTCCCCTGGGGAGGTGGGTGGGCGTCCCCTGGGGAGGTGGGGAGGTGATTAAGCGTAAAAACGCTTAATCAAATTACCTGAACATTTACGACATACTATTTTGGCAGGACGTTGCAAAGACGACATTGAAGCTTTTCAGGGATTCTTACAAGAATTAGAAATTGACACTGACAATCGCGGAACGCAAAAACAGGAACACAACAATTACAGGTCACATCCGTCACAATTCCGCGATGACAGAAATAATAAATGGACACGACAAGGCTATTCTTACAATGTAAATCGTAAGGCTTACACCACATTTCACATGTAAAACCGTTTATTGAAAGATAATCTGCTTTTTAACCTATTCTTTGCCATAAAATTTTTCACATCACGCTACTAGTACAATTTGTCACACTGAGAAACTGTTAACATGTAACAATGTTTTGAAGTTAACTACCCAGTCTAGAACCTAGGGAACATTTTTAAACAGAAATTACGAATGCATTGTTATAGTGAACAGACGACACAGTGTTGTTATTTGTACATTCTTGCTTGTTAGTTGCATGATTACGTAACTACTCTCAGGCTTACATACTTAGAACATAATCTGGCACTGCTAATGAGATTTTAATGCAACATTTTGGTTTACTTGAGAATACATTCTGGATTTGAAGTACTTTCTGTGAGATACCAGATGACACAGTAGTTAGTTTATGTGACAGCTACACGATTTTATCACGACGCTACTAATGAGTGACCATTTACAATGTTGCCTTTCAGGTGTTTCTGTTTTATATCTGCACAGTTTTTCTGAATTCTTCTGGAAAGTAAAACATGTTTTAGTAGTAACTTTTGTGGTATAGCTACAATGAGACAGCCTTTTTCGTAGCACAACAATACGTTACATTATAGTACTTTCTTGATCACAGTAAGGTACGTAATAACTATGATATCTATACGCAAAGCATTTCACTTTCGTTTATGATGAGGTAAGTACATTGATTTCACCAGAACTTTGCTTACAGAGGATGATAACTGCGACACTTCCACAGAGATTATCTTACAACAAGACGCACAGTTTAGCACTACAGTACACGTATTTGAGTGATTAATTTTGTACTTAAAACATTTTTTTTAAAGATTTTTGAATAACAAAGATACAAAGGTTTTCCGTGATACATTTCATTCCAATGCTGTAATCCGTAACACCTGAGGATATAATTCCATTAATCCACAGGGGTGTACACGCTTACTTTGTGTACCATGTGTGTGGCAAGCACAAGGAGCTCTAGCTAATATGGTATTTGCTTATACAACTTTACACATCGGTACCATATTTCTCCACCACAGAATTACACAGCTACCTGATTATTTAACAGAGTAACAAACATTTTTTCCTACATCAGTGACATGTTTGCGCAATTACACAGTTGGATAACTTCACACTTATGAAACTGTATTTTATCTGTACTTTGTGAATTCTTCTTATTTTTTTAGAACCATTGTGATACTATGAGGGCTTTGAATGATATATTTGGTATGGGATGACGATTTTTAAAGTACGATTGACGTAGATGACACTATTGAAATGAGCAGAGAATTTATTTTAGGTTTTGAAATTATTGCAGAAAGCTACGACGTTTTTGAGATTTGGCAGAGTTTTTATGATATTATTATTACGATGACAATGTGTATTATGCTGTTGAGGTATGTTTATGATCAATAAGCTGATGCTATATGAGGAATTTGATTATGCTATGTATTTATTATGATGAAATATTGAAGAAGTGTCAACGAATATTCATATGTGTGACAAGGTAAGTAATAATGAGAAGTGGTTAGGGACTCTGACTTGTGAAAAAGGATGTTGGAAACCAAGAATCGTACTATAAGAGTTATGAAATGTGTGTAAATGCGTGAATGTACCACAACGCCGACGAAAATTTTTTGGACACTGTTATATTTACAGGATTTTGTTTCTACACATTTGTAACGCAAATTCTCGACCTGTGAAATTTTTATATGAGACTGTCACTGTAGCAGAAACTGATGTCATAAATATTTCAGTAAGGAAGGTAGGTCAGCTTGACATAATGTGTTTTAGGTGCCCAGCTGAGAGATAATCATCTGACAAAAGAAAGCCATTAGGTGGTGAAAAAAAAGAGAGTCCATTATCCTCGCTCTTGACATTTCTTTGTCGAAAGCATCACAAATACGACACGCTCAAACTTGAAAACATATGATTACACTGTGGAGCTCTTAATTTATGATATTTACTAAAATGTTTAATGAAATGATGAGAAACATTTTACATCTATTGTCTTTCTAGTTGAGAGATTGCTCATTTTGTTTAATATCTGGGTTCCAGCTGAGTTGCAGCATTGGCTTTATAAAATAAAATTAAGTGCATTTGCTAATGTGAATACTTTCTGCCAACAGATCTATTAAATTATAATTTTATGATCCATATTTTTCGAAAAAGTAGCACTTGGAATGGAAAGAACAATAAGAAGGGATTACTAACAGTAACTGCATACATAATTTTCTTTTCAACTACTCGGTAATTTTTTTGGTAGAGTAAGTTATAGTGCTGCATCACTCTAGTGTTAAGATGTGACATAGATATTAAACATGGCCATTTTTACTGTAATATTTTTTCTGCTGGAGCTTTGTCATGTTTAGGTATAAGTTACAGAACTTGCTGCTGCTGTTTGCCAGGCATAGTGTTACTGAATTTGACTTTGTGTTACTCTGTTAAGCCAGTTTTACTACTGATTTATTTTTTCTTGTTTGCTGCACATTGCCTTATATTAGTTGTAATATTGCAATTGCTTTGCTAATTTATATTTTTTTGCTGCTTGCTTTGCCAATTTGCATTTTTTGTCATTGTTGTTTGTGTTAATTGATTTGTGCTGCTCCATTGCTTCATCCCTTAGTTTAGCATGTGAGCTCAGTAGCTTTAAGTTAGCTTAAGATGGGGTAGGCTATATAAGAGAACAAGTTGT
The DNA here is from genome assembly GCF_021461385.2 of Schistocerca piceifrons. Classification (NCBI taxonomy): domain Eukaryota; kingdom Metazoa; phylum Arthropoda; class Insecta; order Orthoptera; family Acrididae; genus Schistocerca; species Schistocerca piceifrons. Next base: position 558,737,512 of record NC_060140.1, read on the forward strand.
GATGAATTGGAAGAAATGCATTGAGAAGCTATAAGAAAATGGTTTGGCCAAAAAAGGATTTTGAAAGAGGATATGAACAAAAAAGTAGGGTTTAGGGGCAACAGGTTTAGGTAGAATTTTCTTGGAAATAAATGATGAGGTATGATAATGGAAAATAAATAATGAGGTAAGAAAAATGTGAAAATGTAAATACAGAAAGCATGCTTGGATAGAATTTTTTCGGTGGAAACAAATGTTCATTCCGCTATGTGTTAGTGTACCCTTGTGTATTTGTGTTCTTCGTGTCTTTATGTGTTTATCTGATAAGATTTATGTTGTAGAATTTTTCTAATACTCAGCTACATTCACTATGATGAGGAATACTGTTATCCTCAAATATAATTTGCATTAATAATATGTTATTTACTTTGTAAAGATGTTTATAGACATTATTAATTCTATTCTGTTTTAATGCTGATGTGGGAAATTAATATTTCGAACACTAATCTCATTATTTTATATATTCACTTACGTCATGATTGCTGTAACACTGATGTATCTGTTTATTTCTATTCTTTTGTAAGGCCTGTACTACTACAAATTTATCTGTATTGTTATGTTCTTTAATAATGTATTTTGTACCTTTGTTATTGTATTCTTATGCTATAAAATTGTAATTGACACCACTTCATCAAATTAAGTAACTTGTAAGTTACATTTCACTGCACACGTTTCTGTTGGTCATAGTATATGGACAATATGTGAGAAGTAGGGACTGATAGTGTTTGCACATGTGTTAATGATTCAGGAAGGGACTGATTAACAGCATTGCTGGTTCTAAGGACAATTCCAGAAACTTTGTGAGCAGATGGCTGCTGGGCATCTCTACAAGGACTACAGTGGGTCTACACCTTTAATGGCCCACCGATACCATTATTTCTACAAGGACTGGGGTGGATCTACATCTCTGGTGGCCCACCAATAGCGTAATCTCTAACAGGACTACAGTGGTCTGCTCTGTGACGACCTACCTACCAATATTCTTCAAAACATCGACTGACACTGCTATGGGTTTGCCCTGTTGTAACCCATTACCTGTATGCATGTCAAGAATCAGCATTGTCTTTCCGTTGGAAGGACAACACTACCTCTTCAAGACTTTATGGAAATCCACTACTTGCGTGTACATGTTCTTTTACTGCTCAGACTTTGAGATAAAAAAACACTGCAATTTTACTGTGATGAATGATCAGGACTGTCTTTATGGACTGTGAGAAAATTTTAGCTTTTGACCAACCTTGTATCAATAAGTGTGTGCATATGATTTCTGTGTTATTGTAATTGTCAAAAATTTTTAACAAATATGTGTTGGCCAGTGCTCAAAACAATTTGTAAAATTTTTTGTGGGGAGCATGGGGGCTATGTAAGTAGGCTGTTTAGGTTTTCTTATTGCCAACGCCACGTAGCGCTCTGTATGAAAATCACTGGCTGTGGTGTGTGCAGTCTGTGGCTAGTTTGCATTGTTGTCTGCCATTGTAGTGTTGGGCAGCTGGATGTTAACAGCGCGTAGCGTTGCGCAGTTGGAGGTGAGCCGCCAGCAGAGGTGGATGTGGTGAGAGAGATGGCGGAGTTTTGAAATTTGCAAGACTGGATGTCATGAACTGCTATAAATATTATGACTATTAAAGTAAATACATTGTTTGTTCCCTACTAAAATCTTTCATTTGCTAACTATGCCTATCAGTAGTTAGTGCCTGCCGTAGTTTGAATCTTTTATTTAGCTGGCAGTAGTGGCGCTCGCTGTATAGCAGTAGTTCGAGTAACGAAGATTTTTGTGAGGTAAGTGATTTGTGAAAGGTATCAGTTAATGTTAGTCAGGGCCATTCTTTTGTAGGGATTATTGAAAGTCAGATTGCGTTGCGCTACAAATATTGTGTGTCAGTTTAAGCACAGTCATGTATAATTTTTCTAAGGGGACGTTTCAGCACTTACCACAAATGTAGTTCATTTGCACTTTTATGTGTGCTTGGGACTGAAGAAGATAAGAGTCAGCCAGGGTGCTAAATGATGTAGCATGAACACTTATGTGGTGCGTCGTCAAACCGTTAAGAATAGGTGCCTCGTGGGTGATCTTGTGCATGTCTATCAGGGACAAAATGCGTGTTCGTTTTATGCTGCACAGTTATAACGAAATCCATACTGGCTCGCACCGGAATTAGCAGTCATGCTAGCCGACAGATTGTAGTGTTGCTGGAGCGCAGAAAATCAGCTGATTCAAAACTAGATTACTTGCAACGGCAGAAGTGTCAACATAAACTAGAAGGTCGCCTAAGAGTTCATGTAATGGCAACTAACCAGAAGAACTCTTGAAGAAAGTGTATAAACGCGACGTAGAGAAAAAATAGTAAATGGAAAATGACTAAATTAACTTCCCAAGACATCACCAATCTCTAATGTTCGAGATTCCAGAATACGTCGTAGTCATAATGACTCAAATGAATTTAAAAAAAAAATGTAATATAACCATCTGATGTGTGTTCTTTAAACACTTTTCCCATGGCAAATGTAAATCGAAGTTTAGCCTGTGTGTAATGGTGAACTACATTCTCAAACACTGTGAAACAACAGTTAAACTTCTTGAAACCAAAAGAATCTGATTATGAATCACGAATTAAAGTAAATGGTTAGATCCTTGGTAATACATATAGCCCAAGTCTCTCGCCATGGTGCGAATGTAGTTTACCAATTTAGCATGCGAATTATTTCGAAAACAGATCACAAGTGAACAGATGGCAAGTTGCTTAACATATTGCTCCTTTGACAATAAGCCATCCACAGAAGTTACGAGGCTTATTCGGAAAGTAAGGAACGATCGGTCGTGAAATGGAAACCACTGTGAAAATCCGATGAAGTTTTGCACAGGTGTGTCGGGCAGTGTCTCTAGTATGCCCGTCGATTGCGTTACGTCGTCATTTTGAGTTCTGAGCACACAGGGAGCACATAAAGATACCTAGAGCAATAGTGTCTGCCACCAAGTGCGACGGCCTGGTGAGAAATTTCGCCTGAAGCTATGCATCCAACAAGACGTAACTGTTATGCTTTTTCTTCTTTAAGACTATTCTCAGCCGCATTCTGCAGGGGCCATGATGCTCCTGCATCGTTTTCAATTGGAATTGTTTGATTACCCACAATACAGCCCGTAATTGTCCCCCTCTGAGTTTCATCTCTTCTCACATGAACCGCTGGGTATGAAGACAACATTTTAGCACAGACAACGAGCTGTAGGTCAGCGTAGAGAGTTGGCAGAAAGCACTGGCGGCTGCCTTCTATAACGAGGGTATTGGAAATTCAGTACAACGCTACGAGAAAAGTCTAAGTCGAATCGGCGACTATGGAGATAAGTAGCTGGAAGTTGTATCTAACTGTTGCAAATAAAACAGTTTTGATTTTCACTGTGGTGTCCATTTCCCGGCCTATCATTCCTTACTTTCCGAATAGCCCTCGTATATTACATTGCTATTCCAGGGTTCCTTGTTACTTGTTACCTCCATTCCCTTATTCGTTGCGTTAATAAAATGAAATATAATAGGGTTCAAACTCTCATTTACTTATTGCTCATTCTCCTCTCTTCATTCTCTCATGCCCAGGTACGATCCGTGTTGGTAATGGTGCAATAAAAATGTTACCAAATGTATTCATTGTCTTTGAGTGCATGTAAGTAAACCTCGACCTATAAAATAAAAATAATAAGATAATAATGGGTTCATGCTTTCATCCAGGGAGCACACTGTGTGAATACCCAGCAGAGCGAGGGCATCCAAAAATCGTGGGGAAGAAAAACTCTAACCTATGGCAACCACTGTAGGCTTTCATAAATTATATCTGAAATCTGGTCCTCAATGCATGTCGGAAGCTGTCACCTATAACATAAAATGCAGTACTTCATTAGGTCAGGCCTTTACAAGGATAAATATACATTACTTGTAGCGTCCTACGGCCCTCATCACCCTCTCCTGAGAGATCACACGTGTGTTTCAGTGTAATAGTCAGGTTAGTACAAATGTGAATTTAACTTGTGCTGCTGTACCCTGTATACAATCACTTATGGACTGAGTGCAAGGGGGAGACTCTGAGCACTATGGGACTTAACTTCTGAGGTCATCAGTCCCCTAGAACTAAGAACTACTTAAACCTAACTAACCTGAGGACATCACACACATCCATGCCCGAGGCAGGATTCGAACCTGCGACCGTAGCAGCAGCGCGGTTCAGGACTGAAGCGCGTAGAACCACTCGGTCACAGCGGCCGGCAGGAGGGAGTGATAATACTTCTGTGGTGCGGTATAAACCTGTTGTAACTTTGGATGAATTTCTGCCTAACTGTCCCAACACAATACACTCTGTTAGATTTTGTCTGTCTGAACAAATAATGAATAACAAGACTGTTCCAACTATCTGTATATACAAAATTATTCTGTAGGTAAAGCTGACGCTTCATTTCGCTGTTTAACAAGCAATATAATTTGAAAATCTAGATTTCTTTTTCAAATACATCCATGTCATCACTCTGCAATTCACAATTAAGTGCCTGGCAGAGGATCTATCGAACCACCTTCAAGCAATTTCTGTACCTTTTCACTCTCGAACAGCGCACGGGAAAAACGAACCGTTAAATCTTTCCGTGGGAGCGCTGAGTTCTCTTATTTTATTATGATGATCGTTTTTCCTTATGTAGGTGGGCGCCAACCAATCATTTTCACATTCTGAGTAGAAAGCTGGTGATTGAAATTTCATGAGGACATCCTGACATAACGATAAACGCCTTTGTTTTAATGATTCCTACTCCAATTCACGTATAAAATCCGTGGCACTCTCTCCCATATTTCGCGACAATACGAAATGAGCTGCTATTCTTTGGACTTTTTCGCCGTCGGAGGGAGAGATTAGTGTTTAACGTCCCGGCGACAAAGAGATCATTAGAGACGGTGCAAGCTGGACTAGGAAAACATGGAAACGGTAATCAGCCGTGACCTTTCAAAGGAACCATTCCGGCATTTGCCTAAAGCGATTAAGGGAAATCACGGAAAACCTAAATGAGGATAGCTGGACGCGGGTTTGACCGTAGTCCTCCCGAATGCGGGCCCAGTGAGCTAATCGCTGCGCTACCTCAGTCTGTCCGATGTTGTCCGTCAGTTCTGTCTGATGCGGATCCTATACCGAATAGCAATACTCCAGAAGAGGACAGACAAGTGCAAGCAGTCTCTTTAGTAGATTTGTTACATTTTCTAAGTGTTACGACAAGATATCACAGTCTTTGGTTTGCTTTCTCCACAACATTATCTATATGATCGTTCCAAATTCAGTTAGTCGTAATTGTAATCCCCAAGTATTCAACTGAATTTACAGCCTTCATATTTCTGATATTTATCATGTAACCGAAATTTAGGGCATTCGTTTTAGTACTCACGTGAATGACTTAACACTTTTCATCCTTTAGAGTCAATTGCGATTTTTCTCACCATACGGATATCTCGTCTAAATCATTTTGCAATTGATTTCGATTTTCTGATAACTACACAACACGGTAAAGGACGGCATCATCCGCAAACAGTCCAAGAGGGCGTCTCAGATTGTCTCCTAAATCGTTTATGTAGAGCAGAAAAAGCAGAAGGCCTATGATACTTCCATGGGGAACAACTCATATTACTTTTGTTTTATTTGATGGCTTTTCACCAGTTATTACGAACTGTGACCTCTCTGACAGGAAATCACGAAATCAGTTGCACACTTGAGGTGATAATCTGTAGATAAGCAATTTGATTAGAAGTCGCTTATAAGGATCGGTGCCAAAAGCGTTTTGGAAATCTAAAAGTATAGAATCAGTCTGACATCCACTTCGATAGTACTTATTACTTCGTGAGAACTTCATAAGTGTGTCACAAGAACGATATTTTCCGAATCCCTGTTGGCTATTTTCAAATAACTTGTTTTCTTCGAGGTAATACTAAAGTTCGAGCACAATATTTGTTCCAGAATCCCATTGCAAATCGTCTTCGAAGATACGGATCTGTAATTCAGCGGATTATCCCTATTTCATTACTTGGGTGCTGGTGTGGCTTGTGCAGCTTTCCAGTCTTTAGGTACGAATCTTCATTCGAACGA